>NC_090266.1:773082165-773394943 GCF_040414725.1 Anabrus simplex
AAGACTACGTTCCACAAACGTTTGAAGTCCAGTCCAGTATAGTGCAGCAGTGTAACTCCAGTACCGTATCAGTAGTTGTAAGTGTACCAGTGTCGTCGTCCCTCGCCGTATGACACCTGCACATATAGATCTCAGCCTTCCCCTTCCTCTCACATTATCCGTCAGGGTTCATCCTGGCCAGCCAATCATGAGTAGATCCTCTAGTCAAGACCACGGCCTGAATCTCTTCCTGGCCCCAAGACAATAACACCATCAACGGACACTGGGGTGTTTCACATGAGTCATCGGAACTTTTCGACTACAAAAACAAGACTACCTCATCAGACTTTGGGATATACACATGACTCATTTGAATTTCCAACTTAAAATAGCAATGATTTCCCATAAGTTTGTACAAAGGAAATTACTCATATCACATATGGATACCTTCCAGCATAAGGTAATAAGTATAAAATACAACTGAAATATTGATGATAATAATAATAATAATAATAATAATAATAATAATAATAATAATAATAATAATAATAAATCGAATATTGACAATAATATCTCTCACTTCTAAATACAGTGCGAGGGTGTGATATATGTACTATCACACAGTATTCATCCTTTTCCAAATAATGAAGCTATGTAAATACTGACTACAATGACGCTATTACCAAAAGTTTTATCTCAATATATTTATGTCTGAAAATGAATGTACTGTAAATGTCTGAATTTACCACACACATCCGAATGAATTAAAATGAAAATAGTTCTCTCGCTCTCTCTCTCTCTTTCAGCTTTATATTTTGTGTATTGAAGAGAAAGGAAAGAGGCAGAATTCAATGAATATTTCGATGTTATATTTTTGCTTGATGTTTGTCGCACTAACTCAGGTTTTTGATGACGATAGGTTGGGAAAGGGCTAAGACGGTGAATGACGTGACTGTTACCTTAATTAAGGTACATCCCGAACACTTGTGTGGCGTGAACATGGTAAACAACAGAAAAACATCTTCAGGACTGCTGATAATGGGATTCGAACGCACAATGTCCCGAATGAAAACCATCCGCTACACGGCGGGAACCACGCAGCCAATTCGCTCGATGTTACAGACCAGAATCTGGGTTTCAGCGTGAACAAAATATGAATATCGTCTGATAAACTGTAATTTAAGATTAAGTGATTGACTATACCTAAGGAAAGCCTAGCAACATTGTCACTCACCTCCACACTAACACTTATTTTTTCCTCCGAGCGAGGAGCTTTGATAATATCTCAAACCCGTTTTTTCTCTTCTTCATCATTCAATACTAATTTACCCCCACATTTTGTGGATGAATTTTAATTTATTTATGTCGTATTCTTGGGTGGACTTTGTATACAGTATATATCAGACGTTTTTCAGTATGATACCTAGCTACTTTAACATAACATGTTGATACAGTGAAGTAGAACCATTCTTTCTATCACTTCTAGACATTGTCGGAAATCATTCCTTATTATACAATATGTTTATTTTGTATGTTCAACACAATTCCTTTCACTCTAAGCGTAACAGACAAGCATTGCTTCGGTGAAATGATTAATGAGCAACAGTTTTAAATTCAATCGATCGATAAGGAAAAGGACAATGGAAATATTCAGCAACATGAATACACGAATGTTTAACAATGATATTGCACACCGTAAATTAACTAAGACCGGGCGAGTTGGCCGTGCGCGTAGAGGCGCGCGGCTGTGAGCTTGCATCCGGGAGATAGTAGGTTCGAATCCCACTATCGGCAGCCCTGAAAATGGTTTTCCGTGGTTTCCCATTTTCACACCAGGCAAATGCTGGGGCTGTACCTTAATTAAGGCCACGGCCGCTTCCTTCCAACTCCTAAGCCTTTCCTATCCCATCGTCGCCATAAGACCTATCTGTGTCGGTGCGACGTAAAGCCCCTAGCAAAAAAAAAAAAATTAACTAAGGTAGGCATTTGCCGTCAATTGACAACATGCACAAACTGAATTCTGAAATTCAAAACAAAATATATGCGGAACCCATAACGCTCGAAATTACGACGTTTGGAGACATTCAGAGAATGTATCGCAAGAAAAATCCAAGAAAATGAAAATGAATAAGTAGAAAAGAAGGATGCACAGCTGTAATCAAATAAGGGAAGTATTTAAAATTGAATAACGCGTACGAACATTGATACCGAACAATAAATAATACACTTAGAGAGTATTTCAAGGATATCAGGGACCGAGCCCAGGAAAATAATTATAGCAACGTCCAGATGGCCTAGAAATGGGGAGGGATACGTGAGAGCCGAGTAATACAGTGACTGGCATCTCACTCAGGTGGCCACATTTCGAATCCCGGCCAATGTATGTGAGATATTTGTAATCGTAAGTATCGAGCTATTTGGCCGCGCGGTTAGAGGCTCGCAGCTGTGAGCTTGCTTCAGGAGATAGTGGATTCGAACCCCAATATTGGCAGCTCTGAAGAGGGTTTTCCGCGGTTTCCCATTTTCATACCAGGCAAATGCTGGGGTTGTAGCTTAATTAAGACCACGGTCGCTTCCTGCCCACTTCTAGCCCTTTCCTATCCCATCGTCGCCATAAGACCTATCTGTGTCGGTGCGACGTAAAGCCCCTAGCAAAAAAAAAATTAACTAAGGTAGGCATTTGCCGTCAATTGACAACATGCACAAACTGAATTCTGAAATTCAAAACAAAATATATGCGGAACCCATAACGCTCGAAATTACGACGTTTGGAGACATTCAGAGAATGTATCGCAAGAAAAATCCAAGAAAATGAAAATGAATAAGTAGAAAAGAAGGATGCACAGCTGTAATCAAATAAGGGAAGTATTTAAAATTGAATAACGCGTACGAACATTGATACCGAACAATAAATAATACACTTAGAGAGTATTTCAAGGATATCAGGGACCGAGCCCAGGAAAATAATTATAGCAACGTCCAGATGGCCTAGAAATGGGGAGGGATACGTGAGAGCCGAGTAATACAGTGACTGGCATCTCACTCAGGTGGCCACATTTCGAATCCCGGCCAATGTATGTGAGATATTTGTAATCGTAAGTATCGAGCTATTTGGCCGCGCGGTTAGAGGCTCGCAGCTGTGAGCTTGCTTCAGGAGATAGTGGATTCGAACCCCAATATTGGCAGCTCTGAAGAGGGTTTTCCGCGGTTTCCCATTTTCACACCAGGAAAATGCTGGGGTTGTAGCTTAATTAAGACCACGGTCGCTTCCTGCCCACTTCTAGCCCTTTCCTATCCCATCGTCGCCATAAGACCTATCTGTGTCGGTGCGACGTAAAGCAAATTGTAAGAAAATGTATAAAGAGATAAATACATCTTAAATCATGTGTCTGTGGGTAAGTTACCACGTAAAACTGGAAGTCCCGTGGAAATGTTTGACATGCAGGCCTACAATATGTTATATGAGCTTATTATAGATCCAAGTAGCAAGGTTATTCAAATTTTAAAAACGTATACAGTTAAATTGGGAAAACCTTCGTCTCAGGATGAGAATGACTGTTGAGAAAATGGACACTCAACAATGCCCATCCAGACTTCAAATTCAAATCAAGTACTAGCCAGTCATTTTAGCAGCCGAGTGCTTGGCCGGCAGTTCAGTTTAATTTAAAACGGGAAAGAGTTCAGTTGTTTAGTACCTACGTGGTTTTAATTAAAATGAGCGACTGTTGGAAAAGGCTAAGTGGTCCTCAACACCGGAAACTCGCGAAAGTAAAGGGGGAAAAGGATGAAATTGTGAGAAAGAGTACAAAAGTAGATGTGTTATTTTCCAATGCAGCATCCGCATTTCCATCACTTGGAGTGCTCGTTCTTGCTTTGATATTGCTGGCTAGCACATGGTTCCGTAGAGGGCGACAGGCATCGAGCCTTTCAGGCAGGTGTCGATCACACTTACTCCAGTGACTTGTCGCCATTTCATCCAGGTTGCGTTAACTCTACTGCAGGCATTGGGAACGATATTGCCATCACAGCTAATGACTGAACCACGATATTTGAATTTTGTAGTCTTTGTTGTTGTTGTTCACCAACATCATCAAAGTGGGCATAATCACGGGAAGGGCAAAAGAAGGGGTGGATTTATGAAGAAAGAAGGTATATAAATTATGGGTTTGAGCGAAGTTAAATGGTAGATGAAAGAAGAAAAGAGAATGAGGAAAGGATATACACTATACTGGAATAGTGGCCGAGAGGCAAAAAATGGGGTGGGCTTGACAATTTCAAAAGAGCTGGGGGAGTATGTGGATATGGTAGAGTACATCAGCGACAAGATAATGAAAATTACACTGAGAATGAGGAACCAAGTGAAGGGCTGCATTAAAGTGGATGCACCACAGACAGGGAACAAAGAGGAGGATATTGAGGAATTCCTGGAGAAACTAGAAAAGGATATAACTGATGTGGAAGTGATTGTAATGGGAGACTTAAATGCACATGTTGGAAACGAAAGACAAGGAAAGGAATAATAAAATGGACAATATAGATATGGGAAAAGGAATGAAGAAGGAGAGAAACTACTTGAGTTTTGTGAGAGGAATGGAATTATTATGGGCAATACATGGTTTCGGAAGTCAAGTAAGTATGACATAAAATAATTAGTGTTAAACTATAGAAGTATTGCAAAGAAAGGAATAGAATTAAGTAATTTGATAGATTTTTATTTACCAAGTATCGTAACAGGAAGTGAATCATTGTTGGAAACTGACATCATGGTTGCAGAAATTTTGCACAGAACTGGAGTGTTTATCGTAGAGACAGGTTAGGAATGATACGAGGGGGAGTATCTATACTGGTGAAAGAATAATTTGTAAATTACGAAAAATTTAAGGACGGGGATCATGAAATTCTAGGTGTAAGACTCATCTCTAAACGTGATGTTTTTGGGGTGTACAGACCTGGCAAGGCTGACGCTGATGCAGAATTATTTGACAAGATAATCAGCTATGTGGGGAACGACACAGAAAGGAACATTATTGTAGCAGGTGATCTGAACTTGCCAAATGTTAACTGGAAAGGGAATGTGAATGACAGAAAGCATGATCAATAAATGGTGAATTAGTTATTTTGGGATGGATAGCTGAATCAGAAAGTGGTTGAACCAGCTAGAGGGGAAAATATTCTATACGTGGTGCTGATAAAACGAGAAGGGAAACTGAAGTGGTAAATGGTATAATTGATCACGAAGCTGTCTTTATAATGTGCTAGGGATTGAAATAAATTATCAAGGGAAATGTTCGATAAATTTTCAGGTTTTTTGAAAAAGCGTAAGTAAAAGCTAGGTGAACAATTGATTGGGTATCCGCCACCTGGGCGACAGACCTAAATGCGGATCATTGATGAATGATTGAAAAAGAAACGCAGCCAGCTTGTTCCAGTTTTTTGGTCCAGATACGTCAGTGTGTAGTAATGTGGCAAAAAGCATCGAAAATGTTGGAGTGTGTGGTTTATCTGAGTCAGGCATTTCAGATATTGGAAACAATAATAATGACGCAGAAACAATCATTTCAGTTTATCTAAATGACACATACATGATGATGCTTGCTTGTTGTTTAAAGGGGCCTAACATCTAGGTCAGGGCCTCACAGGGTGCATGCACCAGTGCATTGCGTGGTGCACGGTGCAAAAGACGACTTCGCTTGGTTGACCAGAGTGCAGACCCCCACTCCTCGATTTGGAGCAATAGCGCTGTCTCTCTCTTCCCCCACGCCTATCTCACTCGCTCCGCCTGTCTCCCTATTCCTCACTTGCTCCGTAGCGCTCCAAATCCGAACCAAGTTAAGCCGAGCTTAGACGAATCGCCCCGAAACGACGCGCTGGTCCGAGCCGAGCCGAGTGGGGCCGATGCACTGTGCACAGGACCTCTCCGCCTCAGTTTGCACGCGTGAGATTTTGGGCCTTTGAGAGGCCCTGATCTAGGTCATCGGCCCAATGACACGTACAGAGCAAACGATTATAATGTTTCAGTTTCCAACGATCCTGCAAATTAGACAGTAAAATAATGAATTCCTTCGAGATCATATCGTCAAACAAGGTCTTGTTTCGCAAAATATGGGCAGTGATTTTAGTGATTTTAGAAAGTCATGCAGGCAATATACTGACTTTCAGAGGTACTTAAATGTTTTTTAAGATCCGTGAAAAATGGCTAGGAATAACAGAAACAATTTTTATTATACTCTCAAAGCAAGAGTAGTGTATTTTGTTTCCCATGTTTATTTTATAATGACCGAGCTCGATAGCCGCAGTCGCTTAAGTGCGGCCAGTATCAGTAATCGGGAGATAGTGGGTTCGAGCCCCACTGTCGGCAGCCCTGAAGATGGTTTTCCGTGGTTTCCCATTTTCACACCAGGCAAATGCCGGGGTTGTACCTTAGTTAAGGCCACGGCCGCTTCCTTCCATTTCCTAGGCCTTTCCTGTCCCATCGTCGCCATAAGACATATCTGTGCCGGTGCGACGTAAAGCAAATAGCAAAAAAAAAAAAAATTATAATGGAATATTGCAGTTTGAAAGACATGTAAGGACCCATTAACTACTTATGTAAATTCAGCTGAACACAGGAACATAGAAAAACTATAGGAAAAATCATGGGGAGAATAGATAATAATCTAACATCTTAGGCATGAGACAGAAGTTAAGTGTTGGAGGGAATATTAAAAAGAGTCATTGCTTTGGACAAGAGAACTTTCATAAAAGGCCTATCTTTCAGGGGTTACAACTATGGGTTTGCATCAACAAATGCTAGATACTTCAATATGATGCTTGAGCTGATAGCAGAATTCGATCCTTTTCTAGCTAAACATACAGAACTTTATGTAAACAAAGGAAAAGGGAGCACATCACATCATTCTTTTCAAACGTGTGAAAAGTTATCAGTTCTGGCAGATAGATGAACTGAAGGAAATTAAATATTTTTCCACCGTATTAGACTCCATCCCGATCTTACACATGTAGATCAGCTGTCTTTTTGTTATAAGATAGTTATCAAAATATGGATTTGCTGTTACAGGATTTATCTGTTTTGTCTCAAATTCAGGGCACAAATCAGAAGAAATGGCTGAAGCATTCATATTTTATAAAAAATACACTGTCTGACAAAAAAATTAAGCACCCAGATGGAGTGGTAGAAAGTGAATGAAACTACGTACGCTGAAAGACCATATGCCTTTATTGAACTGATTACAATATGGGATGAAAAATACAAGGCTGTTGGCAGTTACAGGTGGAACGTTGGCACCAGGTCAGTAGGGTGTCGCCCCAGCCCCGCCCGCACCCTGGCCTCAATGCATGCCCTTACTCAGTTTGGAATGGTGTCAAAGGGCCTTTGGATCCTCTCCTGGGGCAAGTTCGTCCACAGGTGTTGCTGCTGTCCCTCCAGATCCCACAGGTTGGTACTGAGACGGAGTACCCTCTAATGTTATTCCACACGTGTACAGTGAAGGAGAGGTCCCAGGATCTTGCTGGCCACGGGAGGACCTCAATATGCTCTAGGCAGTCCATAGACATACGTGCTGTGTGTAGACGTGCATTATCTTGTTGGAACACTGTCTCAGGGTGCTGTGCATAAGGGGTAGGACGTGCGAACGTAGAATGTCTGTGATGTGTCGCTGTGCCGTCAAAGTCTACCGAAGCACTATTAGAGGTGACCTGAACGCATATCCTATGGCTCCCCACACCATGATGCCAGGGATTACGCCTTTGTGTCTTTCCACAATATGGGCAGGTCTGCCCTCTGCCCTCGACACCACCAAACCCGCACACGATGGTCATCGGAGGTTATGGAGAAGCGGGACTCATAACTGAAAATGATGTGACGCCAGTCGGCTTCTGTCCATGCCTCCCGGGCAAGGCACCATTCCAAACGCAGGCGTTGGTGTTCAGGTGTCAATGACAACCAAAGCATGGGGCGGTAGTACACCAATACGGCGAATAAGAGTCGTCGAGACACTGTGCGGGAACTCACAGGATGTTGTAGAGTCTCCAGTACATGTTCGCGGATAGCGGGTTCCGAAGTTATGGGATCCCGCAATGCTTGGTTCTCCATACAACGGTCCTCCCTCGGGGTGGTGTTTCTTGGTGGACCCGAAACTGCATGACGTGATTGGATGCCTCCATGTGCCCACTGAGTCAAACATCGGGCCACTGTGACATCTTAATGACCCACATGCCCGGCAATGGCACAATACGACCAACCAGCGTCATGTAGTCCCACAATGCGGCTTCTTATAAATGCTGTCACTTGGTGGATAGGCTCTCTAACGCGTCTGCGAGGCATCGCGGGTGCTTCGTACTGTACGTAGTCCTCTCTGCACGTCTTGCTTAACTGTCTGACTCACAGCTGTTGACTGGTAACAACCTATCAACAACAGGACGGTGCCATCACGAATGAACTCTGGTGGGCGTTCTACACATTACAGATCCTTGTAAATCTAACCATTTGCTCATACATCAATGGTATACATGTATATCGAAATGGGATAATATTGGACCACTCCTTCTGGGTGCTTAACTTCTTTTGTCAGGCAGTGTATATTATTTGGACATTCTATTGAGCAGGGGTCAATCTTATGGAAATGCCAGCAATAATGGCTGGTACTTACTCCGGTTTCTAAGCTGGAATTAAACAAACCAACCCTGCTGCTTTGTATATTCCGTGTGCAGCACACTCCCTTAACTTGATGCAAGTGTGTAACGGACTAGTATAACTTGGAAACAATTCACTATATCCATGGGTAAGTAGTGAAATATCGAGCTCGATTAGTAGGTGATATTACTATTATTAATACTTGTGAGATGTGTTTATGAAGTTGCTTACGTCTATTATTATTATTATTATTATTATTATTATTATTATTATTATTATTATTATTATTATTATTATTATTATTATTATTTACGTAGTCATATACGGACTTTATTTGGTATAAATCGTGGTCGTATCATTTATTATGTGTGTGTTGTATGATCTGTCTTGTGTAACAAAACATGTGAGGTCATGTCGCGATTCGTCTGCTGTATGTATATTAATAAGACTTTATTTAATGTTTTTTTTTTGCTAGTTGCTTTACGTCGCACCGACACAGATAGGTCTTATGGCGACGATGGGACAGGGAAGGGCTAGGAGTGGGAAGGAAGCGGCCGTGGCCTTAATTAAGGAACAGCCCCAGCATTTGCCTGGTGTGAAAATGGGAAACCACGGAAAACCATTTTCAGGGCTGCCGACAGTGGGGTTCGAACCTACTATCTCCCGAATACTGGATACTGGCCGCACTTAAGCGACTGCAGCTATCGAGCTCGGTTTTATTTAATGTAAGAACACGTAATTAATAGTAGTCTATATAATTTATTATTACCTGTAAATATGATGTATAAATCCGATGTAATGTTGGGCAACACAGGGTAAAATTCTAGAACAATACACCTTCGTCACTAGAGTTTTACAGAATGTTCTATTCATTTGTACATAGGTTATTGGAGGTTCGAGAAAATACGAGAAAGCATGTTGTGTCATACTTTTCTAGAAGCCTGGCAAGGCAAGGTATATAAAGGACCGTATTGAAACTTGAGGTGTTAGTTAGTGAAAGTCGTCAGTCGAGTGTGTGAACTCATGTTGTGATTCTGTTGTGTTGGTAATCGTTGACATGCTAATGTAGCAGTCAAGTGTTTATTCAAGATGGCGGTTCATTAACGCGTCTATAACGCGTCTGCGAGGTATCGCGGGTGCTTCGTATTGTACGTAGTCCTCTCTGCACGTCTCGCTTAACTGTCTGACTTACAGCAGTTGACTGATAACAACTTATCAATAACAGGATAGTGCCATCACGAATGCACGTATAATGTGCATATCATTTTAAAATAAAATAGTGTACACGATTGACAGCATCCCATGTGTGCGTCTTTGTGACGGCGATAAACTTAGTAGGATTATGTGCAGCAGAATGCTGTCTTTAAGCAGTTCCTTTTTTCATTTTATTGCAACATATTTACACCTTCTGACTTGCTTTGACTAGTCGTTTGAATATTTTGTAGTCAAAATGAAATAGTTTAGTCTCCCTAAAAGGAACTTCAGAAATACAATGTTCGGAGAGTCACGATACCTGCTATATGTCAGTTGGGTAATTTGGGAAGTTATTCAAAATGAAGAAATATAAAAGGCTTCACTAAGATGCGAGGCGACTGGAATGCTATGGTGACTGCGATAGTGACAACTGTTTGGTCACCGATATTGAAAAGATTAATAAATTGTTGCGAAGTATTGATATCCATATTGGCACTGTAATATACTTGTACAAGTCTTTAGTTGAATATTTTCGAGAAAATCGTTATACGTATGAGACATATGAACAGAGAAACTTACACATATACAGAACTGCCACAAAGTGGAAAAAGTCAAGACAACTGAAACTGGACGAAACAGTCGAGTTTGATACTACTTTTGAAGGAAAGGAAGATACAATTCTGGTTCTTATAGACAGACTGATATCTGAATTAAAGAAAAAAACGTTGGGAGATGTTCATAGCAAATTTGAGCTCCTTAGTAATTTGCCTGGACGAGACAATACTGAACTATTAAAATGTGCTAGAAAACTGCAAGAGCGTTACAAAGACAACTAGGAAGAATTTTGGAGTGACGAGGCTATTCATTTTAAAACATATATTAAGAGCAAAGAAGTAAAAAAAAATCAAGTGCATTATATAGAGTGTTGTCTGGAAATCACATTCAAGAAATGTTTCCTACTTTAAAGACTGCATTACGAATATTTGTGTCAACGGCTGCAACCAATTGTTCGGCCCAGCTCTCTTTCTCACTCCTCAATGGACTCAAAAATTATTATCACCCATGTCTCAAGATCGAGTCAACAGTCTTGCCATCCTCTCCATGTATTCCGACATAACACAACCACTAGACTATGAAGATGTGATCGATGAATTTGCAGCAAAGAAAGCATGCCGTAAACCACTAATTGCCTGAATTAATTCAAGTTCGATATGCATGCATTTATTATTAGGTTTGGATAATTGAGGGGTTCCGGAGCAAAAACCTGTTTAATGTATTTTTAGCCAATTTGGGTTACTACTGGTGACTGGAAGTCAGGAACGTAAGCTACTGAAGTACGCGAACGTCTGTATCAAAATCATTTATTTAGCCATGTTAAAAGACTGTTGAATGTGAGGCTCCGCTGCATAACCTGCTTAATGCACAAGGCGAGTAACGAAAATCCGTAAAAACCTGTTTAATCCATTTACAAATTGGGAGCCGCCTGTCAGGATTTGTTGAAGGTCTACAATCAAAAGATTACGTGCATTATTACGGACATTACAAACAGTATTACGGATAGGATGGTTCATCAGAAATACTATTTGCACACAACATAGTTTATGTTAGGCACGTAAATGAAAGAATGATGTGGATAGATTTGGCAGTTGGATGAATCAGGACGAGAATTTTCTCGGTGTACTCCCCATGTGAGGGTGCAGACGAGGATTAAGTTGACAAGTTTTATGAAGCATTCACTCACATCGTAGGCAGGGTCAACAGCAATGATAGGATAGTGCTAATGGGCGATTTCAATTCGAGAGTTGAAAATCGAACTAACGGATATGAAAGGGTGATTGGTAAACGTGGGGAAGATATGGAAGCTAGTAGGAATGGGAAGCGATTGTTGGACTTCTGTGCTAGTATGGGATTAGCAGTTAAGGATATATTCTTCAAGCATAAGGATATTCACTGCTACATATGGGAGGATAGGGGTACAGATCCATTATAGATTATATCAAAACCATCTTTGAATTCAGGAAATCTGTTAGGAATGTGCGGGTATTCCGGGGATTTTTTGTTGATACAGACTATTATCTCATCTGTAGTGAACTAAGTATCTCTAGGCCTAGGACAGCGAAAGTAAAATCTGTCTGCAGACGAACAAGGGCACAAAATCTCAAGGACGAGGAAATTAGACAGAAGTGCATAGATATGTTTAGTGAAAATTTTCAAACAATGGACAGTAAGCAGGTTTAGAATATAGAAAAGGAATGGGCGGCATACAGAAATGCTCTAGTAAAAACGGCAAGGGAATTCCTGGGAACAACTGTGTGTAAAGATGGGAAAAAGCGAACAGCTTGGTGGAATGATAAAGTAAGAGCAGCTTGTAAACGTAAAAATAAGGCGTTTCAGAAATGGCTAAAAACAAGGACTGATGCAGACAGGGAATTTTACGCAGATGACACAAACAGAGCGAAGAAATAATTGCTGAATCCAAAAAGAAGTCGTGGGAAGAATTTGGTAATAACCTGGAAAGGCAAAGTTAAGCATCAGGGAAACCTTTCTGGACAGTAATAAAGACTGTTAGAGAAAAAGGAAAGAAATAGTGTTCTGGGTAAATCAGGTGAACTCACAATAGATCACAAGGAATTACTGAAGAGGTGAAAGGAATACGTATTTTGAAAATCTTCTCAGCGTGAAAGGAAATCTTCCTGGTGACATCGCGAACAACAGAGCTCACAGTGAGGAGGAAAATGATGTTGAAATTACGCTTGAGGATGTGGAAAGGATGGTAAATAAACTCCATTGTCATAAAGCAGCAGGAATACAGTAGACCTAAAATGGTGAAGTATAGTGGGAAGGCAGGGATGAAATGGCTTCATAGAGTAATAAGAGTAGCATGGAGTAAGGTACCTTCTGATTAGACAAAGCAGTAATTGCACCTGTCTATAAGCAAGGGAACAGGAAGGAGTGCAACAACTATCGACGTATCTCATTGATCAGTATACCAGGCAAGGTGTTCACTGGCATTTTGGAAGGGAGGGTGCGATCAGTGGTTGAGGGGACCACTGAGGGGCTTTCAGGATCCGATTTTCAGTATGCGCCAGGTAATTGAATAATGCTACTAGAGGAATAGACAGTTATGTTCATATTTCGTAGATCTAGAGGAGGTGTATCAGAGAGTACCAAGGGAAAAGTTGTTTGCCGTACTGGGGGACTGTGGGATTAAGGATAAATTATTAAAATCAATCAAAGACGTTTATGATGACAATTGGGCTGCAGTGAGAATTGATGGTAGAATGAGTTCTTGGTTCAGGGTACTTACAGGGGTTAGACAAGGCTGTATTCTTTCGCCCTTGTTGTTCGTAGTTTACATGGATCATCTGCTGAGAGATATTAACTGGCAGGGAGGGATTCAATTATGTGAAAATATAGTAAGCAGTCTGGCCTAAGCTGGCGACTTGGTCTTAATGGCAGATTGTGCCGAAAGCCTGCAGTCTAATATCTTGGAACTTGAAAATACGAAGGGCGTACTACATTGTTTTACACTTCATTTTTGTGCGTCCGGGTATGGTCCACATTTTACTTTTGAAGGTGGTGACGTGTAAGTAGTGTATTGTTCCACCGTTTGGTAGCAGCACACGCACAGGGTCCAACCAAGGTCTGTCTAGGGAGGTCTGGTCACGCTACCACAATCCTTTGCGGTGGCGGCCATATTGGGTCTCAAATATCGTTGTTACGTGGGCGTGCCCGGTGTAATGATGTGAGTTATTACTTGTGTTTTGACGGAAAACGGGATACTGCGCCGCGCCAAATTGTCAAAATAAGACAACTGACGGAATTAAAATGTTTCGCTTCCCGAGAGATAAGCAAAGGAGAGCTCAGTGGGTACAAAACTGTAGGCGTGACAAATGGCAACCTACAGATAATTGCTTCTTGGGCGAGGTTAGTGAAGTTATACATTCGTATTATTCCTGAATAACAGTATGTTTATATGAACGATGTTTTATATTTATAGGTCTTATTATGTTTTGATTGTGGGTTTTTTTTTTTTGCTAGTGGCTTTAGGCTACGTAGCACCGACACAGATAGGTCTTATGGCGACAATGGGAGAGGAAAGGGCTAGGAGTTGGAAGAAAGCGGCCGTGGCCTTAATTAAAGTACAGCCTCAGCATTTGCCTGGTGTGAAAATAGGAAACCACGGAAAACCATCGTCAGGGCTGCCGACAGTGGGGTTCGAACCAACTATCTCCCGGATGCAAGCTCACAGCCGCGCGCCTCTAACCGCACGGCCAACTCGCCCGGTGTATTTTCTTCTAGCATCATTTTGAAGAATCGCAATTTGAACTAAAGAGGGCAGATGGACGGAAACTACTCAAGTGGAATTCCATCCCAACAATTTTCAAAGTCCCTAATCCACCTAAGTCTTCGACATATAATAGGAAACCTCCCAAAGAAAGAGAGTTGTCTTTCAAAACAAGCAAGAAAAGTAACAGGTAATGTGTAATACTAGTATTGATGTTTATGAAAATTTCCTTTTCATGTGTCCGGCTCCATGGCTAAATGGTTAGTGTGCTGGCCTTTGGTCACAGGGGTCCCAGGTTAGATTCTCGGCAGGTTCAGGAATTTTAACCATAATTGGTCAATTTCGCTGCCACGGGAGCTGGGTGTATGTGTCGTCTTCATCTTCATTTCATCCTCATCACGACGGCAGGTCGCCTACGGGAGTCAGATCAAAAGACCTGCACCTGGCGAGCCGAACTTGTCCTCAGACGCTCCTGGCACTAAAAGCCAAACGCCATTTCATTCCATTCCTTTTCATGTAAACTACAGACAGTATCATTCTAACCCTACATGCAATGTAGAAATATTTCACAGATATTTGAAATGCTTGTTCCTGTTCAGTTACCAATTATAATCACAACAAACAATAGGCCTATCACTTCAAACCAACAATTTATGTCCAGCTGGCCATCATTACAACAATTGTATTGATAATAGCAGTCTTATACTGTACTACAGTTATTATTTAGAGCTAAATTTCATTCATCTTAAATGCTCTATAGAGTACATTATATGGCTGGACAAATACTTAAAGATCACAACACTCGCTTCACTCGCACTAACCAACTACTGTAATTTAATGTACCGTAGCCTAACATAATATCCTGATGTAATCCCTAAAATAGCCTAACCTAGGTTAACTCAACTTAATAGTGACTGAATTTCTATTTCTTATGAAATCGTGTCTACCAATGGCTTTAATTTTCTTAACAATTAATATCATTATTATATGCACGAATATTAGGACTCAGCTAAGAGCCCCGTGGTCGCCAACTCACGCTCCCTGGTTAGGAGAGCCTGACGCCCCTTTCAGTCCCCTCTTATGACAGGCAGGGGATACTGTGGTTGTTGTTCTATTGCCCCCACCCACGGGGGAAATCTATTTTGGGTTGTGACTACTAGGCCCTTAGCTGAGTCTTGACATTCCTTTCACTATTCTAGCCCATCCGACCTCCCCTGGTCAACACTTGTTCTTTTCCGACCTCGAAGGCATTAGCGCATTCGAGGCCTAGGAAGTTTTTTCATTTCCACGCACTTTGTGACCTTCATCTTTCTTTTGCCGATACCTTCATTTTTCGAAGTTTTGGTCCCCTTCCATTTGTTTTCTTCTGATTGGTGTTTATAGAGGGTGGTTGTCCAGTTGTACTTCCTCTTAAAACAATAATCACCACCACCACATTGTACTATATAGCTGCATGGGTTATCAATAAACTAGTTAAGAGTAGCTAAGAACATCACTCTTGTTGTATACGTGCAGAATATTTTTGCCTTAGAACCGAAAGAAATACCACACGAATGGATAACAATAGTTACAATACATAATTTAATGCACTCAACTCAAGAGGCATTCATAGTTTGTCAACATACTGGGGTAACCTTTTAGAAACGCAGTATCGAAAATTACTCTCTTAATAAAGAAAACGCCGCCTCTGTGGTGTAGTGGTTAGCGTGATTAGCTGCCACCCCCGGAGGCCCGGGTTCGATTCCCGGCTCTGCCACGAAATTTGAAAAATGGTACGAGGGCTGGAACGGGGTCCACTCAGCCTCGGGAGGTCAACTGAGTAGAGGTGGGTTCGATTCCCATCTCAACCATCCTGGAAGTGGTTTTCCGTGGTTTCCCACTTCTCCTCCAGGCGAATGCCGGGATGGTACCTAACTTAAGGCCACGGCCGCTTCCTTCCCTCTTCCTTGCCTATCCCTTCCAATCTTCCCATCCCTCCACAAGGCCCCCGTTCGGCATAGCAGGTGAGGCCGGCTGGGCGACGTACTGGTCATACTCCCCAGTTGTATCCCCCGACCAAGAGTCTGAAGTTCCAGGACACTGCCCTTGAGGCGGTAGAGGTGGGATCCCTCGCTAAGTCCGAGGGAAAAACCGAACCTGGAGGGTAAACAGATGATGATGATGATGATGAATAAAGAAAATACTGAAGGTAATTTATTACAACCGTCGTTTAGTACTTTAAATACAGTACTTCAAGTTCAGTATTTCATGTACCGGTAATCATAATATGACACAGGTACTGTACAGATTTCTATGTTTCTGTCAATAAGATTACGTATTTGACAGATGATATTAATAAGAAACACAGTAAGACCAACTTGTAAGGAAGTAAAAGAGAAGAACATGAGCTTTTCTGTTGATTCTTGTTTCTCAAAAAAGAAAAAAGAAAAAGAAATTCAGGCTCTGTTAATTATCTTCCTATTCAAATAGCTGTGAATGTATTCATATCATTTAAGTGTTATACAGTTATATATACATGGCCAGGAGATGCCCAATTAAATTCTTTATCAAAATTGGTTGGTATTTTGTTTTTATTTTAATGCACGGTACCGAAATCCTCTAAATTCGAATACACTTACCTTTGGTTACGCTCGCTGAAGGACCCAATATGGCGGCTCCATAAGTAGCATTCGTGACTTGACCTCCCTAGACAGACCTTGGGTCCAACGAATGCACTCGTCAAAGCCATTTCATAACAAGACTGTCAGCGTAGGATCAGACAACATGGAAAGCAACCGTCAGGGACAGCGCTATACGGCTTGGTTCCTATAGAAAGAAGGCGTGACTACTGCAGAAATCCATCAGCTGTTGTTGGCAGTCTGTGGAGAACAGGCGCCGTCACGGAAAACAGTTTACAACTGGGTGAAATGAAATGGCGTATGGCTTTTAGTGCCCGGAGTGTCCGAGGACAAGTTCGGCTCGCCAGGTGCAGGTCTTTTGATTCGACGCCCGTAGGCGACCCACGCGCCATGGTGAGGATGAAATGATGATTAAGATGACACATAAACAGTGTCCCTCTGCCAGCGAAATTAACCAATGATGGTTAACATTTCCGACCCTGCCAGGAATCGAAGCCGGGAGCCCTGAAGCCAAAGGAAAGCACGCTAACCATTTAGTCATGGAACCGGTCTACAACTGGGTGGAAGATTGGAAAACGAGGCGCACATCGGTGACAAGGGAACCAGTTCTGGAAGAAATGTGTCAGTATCAACACCAGCCAACATTGCCCGAGTCGAACAGGCCATCCAAGGAAACAAATGCATCACATTTACAGAAATGGAGGCAGCCACGGGAATTAGCCGACACACCTGCAGCGGATCGTGCACGGCCACTTACAGTTGGGGAAGGTGTCATCCACGTGTGTGCCTAGACTCTTGTCTGTAGACGAAAAGCAGAGGCGTGTGGACGAGTGCAGAGAACTTTTGGTACGCCATGATCTAGATCCAGCCGACTTCATGGCTAGGCTTGTGACTGGTGATGAGACTTGGCTCCATTATCATGAGCCCTGTTTTCCAACCTTCCACCCAGTTGTAAACTGTTTTTCGTGATGGCGCATGTTCTACACAGACTGCTACAAAGCGCCGATGAATGTCTGCAGCGGTCACGCCTTCTTTCCATAGAAACCAAGTCGTATAGCGCTGTTCCTTACGGTTGCTTTCCATGTTGTCTGCTCATACGCTGACAGTGTTGTTATGAAATGGCTATGACGAGCGCATTCATTGGACTTGTGTCTAGGGAATGACGAGGTGCAGCCAAAATCGGCTATACTCGGAACTGCTCGAGGAATCTAGGAAATTAGCCCTTCCCATCAAGCATTTCCGCGAAGTGCAGCCGATACAGCTGTACGTGCAGCCAGCAGCACTTATTCAATGGCCAGTAGCATGAGTGCAAACAGCTGTTAGTTTTTAAAATTAGGTAATCATTGTAATAGTCACAGAATCTCTTTTGATAGTGTAATTTATATAAGTATGTTTCAGTTATTCCTATGTTGGTCTCGTCATTCCCTAGACACAAGTGAGAGAGTACATTCTACACTAGTGTCCAAAAGTTAAGGATAATCACTAAACGAGGCCATACCGCCTGATAGGAATGTCAGACGGACTGCTGAACAAACGGAAGCTGACTCACACACCATATGTCACACAACTTGTCCAAAAAACAGAGTCAGAAAGGTTCTGATAGCTAAGGTACACCTTTGACAACAACTAACAAAATTTGGCAATGTCTTCCACAACATAATATGCTGTTAATAGGGTGTATGGTTACCCCTAACGGCCACACATGCTTCGCAGCGACGTTGCATGCTCTCTTGGAGGGTCCTTGGTGGAGGCTGACGGGATGCAATTCACCTCCCCAATGCATCCCAGACATGTTCTATAAGATTCAGATCCGCAGACCTCGCTGGCCAGTCTATGCGACGAATGTCTTCCCCGGCCAGAAATTCATCCACCAGAGCAGCGCGGTGTGGTCGGGCATTATCGTCCATTAAGAGGAAGTCTGGAACAACCGCACTTCTGAAGATTCGAACATGTGGTCTCAGTACCTCATCCCTGTATCTCCGAGCATTAACAGTGTTCCTCGGACCACCCATGAAGATATGTAGGTCCGTACTGCCATTCAACATGATGCCGCTCCACACCATGACGCCACCACCACCATTCTGGTCCCATTGCACCTGTGGTTGTATCGGCTACCCGGTTCTCTCCACATTAGAGTGCGACGGGAATCGTTCAGCAAAATGAAGCGAGATTCATCTGTGAAGAGCACATGCCTCCATTCATTCATGGTCCAGTTTCAATGTTGACGGCTCCACAGTAAACGGGCTCGTCTCTGTCCTGGAGTGAGCGGGACGCACACCACTGGACGCCGGGCAAACAGCCCTGCTGTTCTGAACCTCCGGTACACAGTTTGCCGGGAAACGGCAACCCCTGAGACGGCTGCAAGCAGGTGCACTCCGATTTCGTCGGGCAGTTAAGGCCAGATCTCGGTCCTGCTGAGGGGTGGTTACCCTTGGTCGACCTGGTACTGGCCTAAGACTAACATCTCCTATGTCTCGAAATCGTCTCCAAAGCCTGGAAATGACACTTTGCGACACATTCAAGGATACGGCGACTTCGGCCAGTGTCTGGCCTGCTTCCAGGCGGCCGAGTATTCTACCCTGCAAAACGGGGTCCAAATGGCGTCGTTGTGCCATTATGTTGTCACGTTCACCACGAGGCTACACTCCGCACGCTATAACAGGGCAAACACGAGTGAGGGAATATTGGACGCAGGCACTGGCTGTGTTTACCTTGCGGTTACGCCGCTAGTCGAAGCAGGGAACACTCCTTTCCTATACAGAGCGTACACGTAAGGTTGGTAGGTGCATATGTCGTGCAATTTGCGGTCTATTTCCTGTTGCCCTGCTTACTCGTAACTTATGCTTAACTTTGGGACACTAGTGTATTTCACTTGACAGACTACCTCGTGGGGTCACTTGTAAATCTGAAAAGCGCTGTTGTTAATAACTTAAATACTAAATCATGTTATGTAAGCACATAACATACAACAGAACAAATTGAATGTGATAGCATGAAACTTACGTAAATACAATTCTGGGCCCCTTCAGCTGAACAATGCTTGCTGTTTAACATTGTTTGCTCATCAGAAGTTCTTTTCACGAATACTTTAGTTTTGTCACAGCTTATAGATATAGTTCACAAAATATTTACCCAATTCACCCATACAGTAGTTGTTACCGTCGCTGTAGTCTTTAGGATTGCTCCTATAAAACAGTTTATTGTATTAAATTAGGGCCTATAACACATTTTGTTTAGCGGAGTAACAAGTTTGCAGCAATTATCTGTTGTTCGCTATCGGCAGGCTTTGACAACGACGAAGAAGTTTTCTTATGGGGCTTTTTCGTGGAAAATAATCGTCGCTGTGTTTTAAATTGTATCCCCTTTGAAGTTGACGGTATTTGTTCTGTGCTGATAACTGCATTTGTGCTGTGGGCTTGTATACTTGGGATTATTGGTTGGAGGTGTTTCTCAGTTATATCTACAGTACATGTTCTGGTGATTCTATTGTTACGAGAATGCTTTCAAATTTTTCAGGGGATTGCGCAATTGTACGCCTCCATTCATTTTGTGTTCGGGCCAGTACTTTAACCTGTTTTTCTTTTCCACGAAGGCCCAGTAGTGTGGGTACTAGTTACCCCTGTGTACAAAATTGTAAAAGTGTAAGTTGGGCCTAGAGAGGCCAGAAATTTGTAAGATTTTTGGTATAATGTCGATTTGAGTAGGCTGTAAGAAATTGGGAGCGCAGTCTCCTTGGTTAAAGTGGGAGAGCATGTAAGCTCTTTTCTGTGATTTCTAAATTCAACTGTAATATTGAGGGGTGCCTCTGGAAGGCTGTAAATTTGTATCGGTTGGAGCAATGTGCTCTTGTTTTGGGAGATTTCTCCTTGTCTATGTAAACAGTAATTGGCGATATTGTAAAGTTGGAAATTAGGGGCTCGAAGCCCAAATCTGTTAAATTCTCTAATCTTGGGTTTTCCAATTCTTGTTTCAAGATTGCTATTTGTACCTGTAAACCTATTATTTCACTAAGTGAAAATTTTGTTAAGTTATGATTGGAAAAGAAATATAACCTATGTTAAAGTTTTAACTTAAGCTTTGATATAGTAGATAGACCCATTCCACCCAGCACCTTCTTTCACCTCTTTCTGTTCCACGGAAACTCCGTAACACTATCTATTTGCATTTTTCATAATTAAATACAGTATATATTCTGGCGTATTTATTCATAAGCATATATATCCTATATTCGGTGGTGTGTTTTACTTCATATATGTCTCCCACTCACATTTTCGAACATTGGCAATTCTGGCAAAGGACATCTCTGTTTGTTCAGTGAACCCTTGTCTGTGTATTTTCAAGTCAGGAATTCCCCTGTCATTAAGGACAGCAGGGGGCTGGAGCCATCAGTCTCATTGAGCCTCCTTTGCTCCTCCACTGGTCGGTACGTTGACAGGAAATTCTACCTGAAATTGCAGTGGTCTGCCAAACTTGTAGGACAGACTGACAGTGTGTAGTTCTCGCTTCCGCGAATAAGATGCGTCCCAGAAGTGTGAAGAGAGTTACTTTTAACCGTTTTGTGCGGGAGTTTGGAAACGTTTTTAAAACTGATGGAACTGTATTGTTTTGCAACATAGCTGTAGACATGCGTTCGCAAGTTACGCGACATATTGCGAGAGCAAAACACGTGAAATGCGCATCGTTAAAGAAGACGACAGAACATTTTCTTCCCGAAATGTAAGATGTGCGATCTGGTCCAGAAATCTGCACAAGATATTTGTCAAGCATTCCTTGCTGCTGATAAATCTCTTAAACTGCATAATCGAGTACTACGTGAAATGTTAGTGATATACGGTACGTCAAACTTCCTCTCGCTGACGACTTAGTACTGAAAAAGTACTATTTACCAAAACTTTACTCTTTACACAGAATTGGTGGTGAAATTGATGACAACAAATTATGGATTACAATGGAGGAGACAACTGACGCTACTGGTCATTACGTAGCCAACGTCACGGCCTGTGCGTTAAAATGCGATCCATCACATTTTCTTCCCGAAATGTAAGATGTGCGATCTGGTCCAGAAACCTGCACAAGATATTTGTCAAGCATTCCTTGCTGCTGATAAATCTGACAACGGTTATCTTGAGAAAACTAACAGCCGTACACTAACTAAAGATTTTTAATGACTCTGTGGTTCATCATTGACCTGATGACATTCGATATGATAAAGTGCATCTATTAATTACAGTCGTTGCACCTTACATGTTTAAAGCACGCCAAGGGTTGAAAGTTACGTATAGCAAAATAATTCCTTTAACTGTTTAGCGTACGCTATGCACCGTGTTGCTGAAACAGTGAGGAGTATTTTTCCAAATGTGATGAGAGTAAGAGCTCCATGGAGAAAGTGTTCATTAGAGAACCCAGTTACCGGGCGAGTTGCCCGTGCGGTTAGGGGCGCGCCGCTGTGATCTTGCATCCGAGAGAGAGTGGATTCAGATCCCACTGTCGGCAGCCCTGAAGATGGTTTTCCGCGGTTTCCCATTTTCACACCAGGAAAATTGAGGAGCTGTACCTTAATTAAGGCCACGGCCACTTCCTTCCAACTCTTAGGCCTTTCTTATCCCATCGTCGCCATAAGACCTATCTGTGTCGGTGCGACGTAAAACTATTGGCAAAAATAACAAACAACCCAGTCGTGTGAGCTTATTCAAACAGTGTATGGCGTGCTATAATGCGGGCGATATTGAGCTTCTAAAATCAGTCCTCGAAAAACTTAACAAAAATAACAAAAATAATAATAATAATAATAATAATAATAATAATAATAATAATAATAATAATAATAATAATAATAATTACATGAGCAGTGTCACCATCTATGTTACATCCTCCTTCTTTAACAAGTTCATTCTTTGGATCGGTTTGACAATTCTTCGTGCGTTAACACCGTGATTGAGGTTTCTGGACTTTGGATATTGATTCTTCTTGATTTTGAAGTTCCTGGACACAGAATGTTAATTATACTTGACCGTGAGGGTTGATGCTAATTTTGAATTGGGAAGACTTTAATTGTTTTTTGTACCTCTCATTCCACTTCGAGGCTCGATCGACGGAGTAGTAAGGGTGACTTCTCGATTGGTAGGTATTGTATCCTCAAATGAACCGTCTTATAAATGTTCCATGATGATGTTTATTTAACACGTGTTTCTAGAGTATACTATAACTATAATATATTCATTTAAACGATGTCAGAACCGATATTGAAGTCAAATATCTTTGCTCATAATATGTTTGGTCCACGAGGAAAGCTGCCGTACAATAGAGGCTCGCTCTCATATTGTTCAAGTTTTCACCCTAGAATTCTGGAAGATAAGAAGGTTCATGTAAGTGAAGATCATCGTGTTACCACGAGGTTGAAATGAGGTTTTGAGAGTGCGTGTTTTAAGTGAGTGAGCGTATGAACACTTTTAGAAGTGCATTTATTGGTCATTGAAAATGTCAGGTACTTTGTTATAACAAACTGCCAACGCAGAATAGTAGTAGAGAACAGTGTAAATATTCGTGTGCTACGTTTTGGAACAGTGTCATATTAGTTTTGATAGTACTACAAATTACCAATTAGTGAAATGTTACAATAATGTTTGAAATATAATTATGTTACATACCCAATAAATATATATATATTTTTTGCTAGTTGCTTTACGTTGCATCGACACAGATAGGTCTTATGGCGACGATGGGACAGGAAAGGGCTAGGAGTGGGAAGGAAGCGTCCGTGGCCTTAATTAAGGTACAGCCCCAGCATTTGCCTGGTGTGAAAATGGGAAACCACGGAAAACCATTTTCAGGGTTGCCGACAGTGGGATTCGAACCTACTATCTCCCGAATACCGGATACTGGCCGCACTTAAGCGACTGCAGCTATCGAGCTCGGTAATAAATATTTTACAACCTTAGCCTTCTGAGTCATTTCCTAGGCATTGACCATGTTACAGAGTCCAGAATACCTCATTTTGTATATTCATACTGTATATGAGTGGACGAAGAAATTGGACAGAATTCCCCCTTCCCCCTAGTCACGGATGAGCATTAACTGTTGGAGAGGGGCAGAGAACACCCGTCGATCGCAAGCATCACAGTCACATCCAACTAGTATTGTTGTAACTTCCCCTCTCGGAGAACAATCATCGAACGAGAAATGCAACCATTCAAGCTAAGGGCGCCAATCTTTAAGTTGAGGACTTAAAGATAAAAATTTATAATCAAGCTTGGACGGACTCTTATCACAGGGGTGGGGTGATAGTGCACTAATCATTAAGCAGGAGAATTAGAAATCAAAAGGCTAATTAAGGCAGATTGATTAAAGTGAACTAGAAAAATACTATTTATTATATTTAATATAAATGACGACGGTTTAACGAGAACTGAATTTAAAATAGAAAATGAATTTAACAAAAAATTGAATGACTCTACTTCGCGAAAACTTGCAATATCTTTAACTCGCTTGCTCACCATGTTGTCTTGTTCTGCTGGTCCTTGGAAAGCTTCCATCCTTGTAGCGGGAACATCACCGGTCGTCTTTGAGATCTCTTCATCTGCAGCTAAGTACCATTCCTACCTTGCAAATTGCACCCACCACTAATTGGAAGATGACTTCAAAACTAACACTCCCTATTATGCTTTATCCCGTATATTGGAGATAAGCCCTAAGTCATAGTTAGAAGAACCACCTTGGGTTATATGGAGAGGATACTCAATTAAGAATCCTTCCAACTTTACTGAAAATGTTCTCTGAAGTTTCATTTCTATCTAGATTAATACTACCTATTGACTTAGACTGGTTCAAACCGGTCTTGTAGCCGAGCTGTACGTACTTCCTGATGAGAGTGGCTATACACCCCTCATTCAGAATTTCTAAGTATCGAGACGAAGAATCAAGTAGAAGATCAAGTAGAATAATGTAGAATAATATCGATCAGAATCACGTAGAATTCTCGTAGAAGACCAGTAGAAGATGAAGCCAAGAGCTCCAACACGCCCTTTTATAACCTTCTCTGGCGCTAATTACAGGTCGCTACACGTGGTCCAATCAGATGACACGTCTCTCCCCACTCCAGATATTAGAGTTGACGGGTCTTAACCCTGATATCAACTGTTCTTCTATTAGTCCTTTCACTCAGTATCCATGGCAACATGACGCTCCTTTGAAAATATAGGCGGTGATCAGTTTGAATAATTCTGGTCGAAATACGGTAGCTTACGTTAGAACGCTTGAACACGTGCTCGCTTTTCCCAGAACTTGGTGTCTAAATTTGTCCTTCCTTCTTCCTCGGTGATGTGGCAAGATAGAGGAAATCTACTGCAAGTTAATTTTAAACGAATGTTGCAAGAATCTAAGTGAATATTAGGATATTCAGCCCTAGTTTACAAGTCGTAGTTACAAAGTAATGAAATGATAGTGAGCAAATGATTAAACATGAATTATAATACAATTACATACCAAAATAAATATCATGACGTTAAATTCCTGAATTAATTACACATAATACAATTAACATAATTACACTGTAACGTCTGGAACGTTACATACGCCCCCATGAGTTCTTAACAAATATCACATGAGTTGAGAACTCACACACTTACTCCCACATTGACTTGAAATACCTCTATTACCTGCCCATAACGAGCGACATTATTTTCATACAATTAATTATATCTCACTGTTTCCATATCTCTCTTAGACTGCTTACCATTGCGAATGTCTGTTATTTCAGTTCATCTTGAGGTTTAGATACTAAATTATGCCCAACACAAGCAACTTTCCATTTTTGTAAAAAACAAGATTATCCTAGAGAATATAACATAATATATATACAATTCAGATTACAGACTCTGCCGAGTGTCTATTTGTCCTTTTACTCCCCATCTCTCCGACATTCTTTGCTAGATAGCAGTAACACGTTCTCTTCCAATCTTTTAAATTAGAACCATGGAAAACAAATGATACAAACAATTTACACTTTTATCACTCTTTCGAATGTTTCAACCTTATCTTGAAGCAGGATGCAATACACTTCACATGAATACACACGTGATTTAAGCTCACGGTAAAATTATTGCAAGTTAGAAATGCACATACGGGAAAATTAATTATTTGCCGTCGTCAGCTTTAATTAGCCTTCTGTAACATCTCAGAAAACAAATATATAAAATTTCATGGCCTCACATACGGAAAACAGATGATCTATCGTCAATGAACGAGCGTAAATCTACCGCCACACAAACACCTCCCTTGTTTACAAACACAACTAGGAAATACCACCACAATTGAGACGTAAACTCATTCCGCTCGTAGTCTGACATAACAAGTAGCAACTTCCCCGAGTTACTGACCTATATCTCACAATCCGGTTCAGCCACCTCACACGACAGGTATCTCCGTAAACTACTAATGTTATATGAACCATTCATTACGCTCTCGCCATCCGCTAACTTGTAAGCACAGGGTCCTAGTTTTCTATGTACTTTATAAGGGCCTTGATATAAAAGAAAAAAATTCTTTGTTACCTTATCCTCACTATTTGACAACATTGGAACTCTCACCAAAACCATATCACCTACCTCAAAGTTATCCAGTACCTTACGTTTCTGCTGCCTTTTACGTTTACCTCCAGATTTAATCAGGTTCTCCCGTGCCAGTCGGACGAAAAATTCAGCATTACGAGGTGGTTCCTCAGGCAAACCTAACACTCTCACTACGCTCTCGCATTCAATACACAAACGTATTGATCCATCAGACTTCGGCACGACAATTAAGGGATTAACATATTGACTGTTTGATAATTCAATCACATCGTCTGCTAACATAGCTTGAATTTGATCCTCTACGGCTTTGGCATATTTGTGTGGTATCGGATACCGCGGTCCGCTGAATGGAGTCTTATCCAGCACAGAAAAAGAATGTTCATACAGATGGGTAACACCAGGTTTCTCGGAGAAAATCTCCACGTGTTCACATAACACTTCATATAACTTGTCCTTCTGGATTTCATTCAACTGATTTCTACTTACGGCTTCTTTCAAGCCACATATTTTATCCTCATTAATCCACAACTGGCACAACTTCAGGCCCTCACTAGCCTCTTCATTTACTTTAGAAACCTCTCTCATTCTCCACACTGTACTAACTTCCGTTTTCCTCTGAATTTCCTCCTCAAACTTGACCTTGATATCCTCATTATTCCACCTCAAATTTAGCACTAGATCATTGTAATTTAACTGAGCCAATTTTAATGTTAACCAGTCAGATCCCAAGATAAGATCAAATATTAAATGCGGAATTACCAAACATATCTGAACGCTAATAGAATTATTAATGCAGATCGGGACAGCTACTTGTTTACAAATTTGCTTAGACCTCTTTCCAACAGCCGTAATGATGAAAGTAGACTTAACAGGCATTTCCTCCAACTGAATACCCTGTTTCACTAATGACTCATACCACTGAGAACTAATACATGATATTTGGCTACCAGAATCAATCAAAACTTTAACCCACGCCCCCCAGACTTTCAATTTAACAACGGGATTGACTACTTTATTACTTGAATCTCCATTATTCTGCTCGTGTTCATACAACAAATCGTCTCTAACATCTAGGTCATATGGTAACACTTTCATGGCAAGACACTTCGCTACCTTCGTACTAGGCTGGAATTCTGACCTAACATTACAGCCTCTAGTTAGTTTAAAGGTTCCCTTTGTTTATTGACGTTGGACTCATTAGTACATTGCTCTGGCCTCCGTTGGGAATTTCCTGTCCTATATTCAGGTGCTCCGCTCCTGCTGTTCTGCTGAGGTCTGAACTGATTGCGAGCTTCGTGATTCTGTATTCTACCGTTATGTCTCATTCCGTTGTGATGACTAAAGTTCTGAATATTCTCCGTTCTACTCCTAAGGTTACCTAACGCATCAAAACTGCCTAGTAGGTTCTCCATCTCCTGAATAGTTCCAACTTTTTGCATGCAGGCCGCTTCTCTCACCCTGTCCGGAAAATGTCTCAAAAGTAGTCTTACTACATCAGACCCCTCGGTTATACCATCTAAGTTCTGACAAATCATGACATGTGCCAGGAAGTACTCGGTCATAGTAACTCCTTCATGCTGTTTGTACCTCCCAAATACCACCCTTTCTCTCTCCCGAGCTTGTATCGCTTCATTCCAGAATTTCTCTCTAAACTTATTTCTGAATTCTTTCAGGTTCGTCATCGTCTGCCTATATACCATGAACCAAGACCGAGTTTCTCCTACAAAAGCATGGTCAATATTTTCCATAACGTCTTCCCAGTCCATAGACCCTTCCTCTAGACGCTTTTCAAATCGTTTTTCTATCATCTTAAGGAAATCTAGCGGGTTCGTTTGTTTCCCATTAAATTTAGGTAGTTCAATTTCCCTAATGTAGCTATTTCCTAGACATTGCCTTCCCGTGAAAACCTGTTTATCCTTTGCCACCTGTTTTAACTTATTTTCTGCTTTCTCCATCCGACATTCTACATCTCTGTCTCTCCTATCAATTTCTCTCTCCAAATTAACCTGCTTCTCTTTCAATGTCCTAATTTCAATCTTATTCTCTTCAGCTATCGCAAACCTTTCTTCACTTGCCCGGGTCTCATCTTCTATTCTAAGCTTTACCGTGTCAATCTCTTGTTGGACGTGGTCTTTGAATATCCGTATTTCCCCTCTTTGAGTCTCAACTCTCTTATCAATACTAGTGACCTGCCTCATTACTTCCTCCCTAGTAGAGTTGTTTTCCTTCCCCATTAATTCCAGGAATTCACTTCTCTGCTCCGCAAACTTTTCTTCTACCTCTTTCCCTTGCCGTACATATTCATTTTTCTGGTCCTCTAATCGCTTATTAAAATGTTCATTTTTTACCACCAGATCGCGTAACTGCCTACTGTGTTCGTCCATTCTCCGATTCGCTTCCTCCTTATTTTCCCTCATCTCCCTGCTTAATTCAGCTTTAGTTTGTTCTAACTGTTCTTTCAGTTCAGATTTAGTTTGTTCTAATTCACCTTTAAGCTCAGATTTAGTTTGTTCTAATTCACCTTTAAGCTCAGATTTAGTTTGTTCTACATCTGTTTTAATTTGTTCTAATTCACTTTTTATTTCAGTTTTACTGTCCTCTATCTTACTTAACATTAACTGCATCATTCCCATTAACTGATCATTATTATTACTTTCATTGTTAGTGTTTACTTCCGCTTCGCCCCCCATCCTACTATCATCTGACTCCATACTGACTTCTTTCTGCTTGCCTTCACTCTCCATACTACTTACACTTCTATCTTCAATTTCCTCTACTAGACTACACAACTCTTCCTCTGAACTCAATACATTATTGCCTTTTATCGCCCGTCCACTGCGCAACATCCTCTCCTCTTTCGTCTGATCAGCCATGACCCTTCCCACAATCAAACACTCCTAATGCAACGTGGATATCCAAATTTTGCCCTTAATACGAATTCTGATATCGTTACTGTCATTAACTGCTCCGTACTTAATGATTTTCTCGCCACACGTTGGAGC
Organism: Anabrus simplex; assembly: GCF_040414725.1. Lineage (NCBI taxonomy): Eukaryota > Metazoa > Arthropoda > Insecta > Orthoptera > Tettigoniidae > Anabrus > Anabrus simplex. The sequence continues at coordinate 773,111,445 of NC_090266.1, forward strand.
GGCATTTATGTAACTTCCCCTCTCGGAGAACAATCATCGAACGAGAAATGCAACCATTCAAGCTAAGGGCGCCAATCTTTAAGTTGAGGACTTAAAGATAAAAATTTATAATCAAGCTTGGACGGACTCTTATCACAGGGGTGGGGTGATAGTGCACTAATCATTAAGCAGGAGAATTAGAAATCAAAAGGCTAATTAAGACAGATTGATTAAAGTGAACTAGAAAAATACTATTTATTATATTTAATATAAATGACGACGGTTTAACGAGAACTGAATTTAAAATAGAAAATGAATTTAACAAAAAATTGAATGACTCTACTTCGCGAAAACTTGCAATATCTTTAACTCGCTTGCTCACCATGTTGTCTTGTTCTGCTGGTCCTTGGAAAGCTTCCATCCTTGTAGCGGGAACATCACCGGTCGTCTTTGAGATCTCTTCATCTGCAGCTAAGTACCATTCCTACCTTGCAAATTGCACCCACCACTAATTGGAAGATGACTTCAAAACTAACACTCCCTATTATGCTTTATCCCGTATATTGGAGATAAGCCCTAAGTCATAGTTAGAAGAACCACCTTGGGTTATATGGAGAGGATACTCAATTAAGAATCCTTCCAACTTTACTGAAAATGTTCTCTGAAGTTTCATTTCTATCTAGATTAATACTACCTATTGACTTAGACTGGTTCAAACCGGTCTTGTAGCCGAGCTGTACGTACTTCCTGATGAGAGTGGCTATACACCCCTCATTCAGAATTTCTAAGTATCGAGACGAAGAATCAAGTAGAAGATCAAGTAGAATAATGTAGAATAATATCGATCAGAATCACGTAGAATTCTCGTAGAAGACCAGTAGAAGATGAAGCCAAGAGCTCCAACACGCCCTTTTATAACCTTCTCTGGCGCTAATTACAGGTCGCTACACGTGGTCCAATCAGATGACACGTCTCTCCCCACTCCAGATATTAGAGTTGACGGGTCTTAACCCTGATATCAACTGTTCTTCTATTAGTCCTTTCACTCAGTATCCATGGCAACATGACGCTCCTTTGAAAATATAGGCGGTGATCAGTTTGAATAATTCTGGTCGAAATACGGTAGCTTACGTTAGAACGCTTGAACACGTGCTCGCTTTTCCCAGAACTTGGTGTCTAAATTTGTCCTTCCTTCTTCCTCGGTGATGTGGCAAGATAGAGGAAATCTACTGCAAGTTAATTTTAAACGAATGTTGCAAGAATCTAAGTGAATATTAGGATATTCAGCCCTAGTTTACAAGTCGTAGTTACAAAGTAATGAAATGATAGTGAGCAAATGATTAAACATGAATTATAATACAATTACATACCAAAATAAATATCATGACGTTAAATTCCTGAATTAATTACACATAATACAATTAACATAATTACACTGTAACGTCTGGAACGTTACATTGTTAGCTTTAGAAAACACCAAACTACATACGACCGAACAGCCACCACTCCCAGTCAAGGATGACCACATGTCGCTACCTTTGTCTTACCCATCCACCGCTGTTCACTCTTTCTACAAACCATTCTCTGGTTTTCTGTGGATTAACCTGTAGATTCCACTCTTTACAATAGTTTTCTATACTATTTTGTAGCTTGACAGGTGTTAATGAGAGTAGAAGGAATATCTTGGCCTGGAATATCTTCGTTCACGAGGCATGCAGAAGCTCCTTTCTTAAAGCCTTTCGATTGGAATATATCATTAATAAACATTTAAAATATATAGGTGACAGCTTACAGCCTTGTTTAGGATCCAGTTTTGAAATTATTTCCCCACCCCCACTACAACACCATCTTTTACTTTGATAGAACATTTACAGTTCGAATATGTATTTTCAATTGCTGCCTGCTGCCGTTTCTTGATGGATACAGTACTTCTGCATCCATCTCTTGGCACAGGCCAGAGTAAAGTGTAGCTTCCGCTGAAGTCCCAGCCAACATCCATGGCTGTGACAATATGGAAGCTGCTGGGATATGGGTAGTGCTGAGTACTGACATTCAGAGCACGACGAGTGCATCTGAGTGTTATGAAAGGTGTTGCTCATAGGGTCAGTCTTGCTGCAATAGTACTTTCTGACCCAGTGGGGAAAGCAATGGCAAACTACCTCACTCCTCATTTTTCCTAGTACGCCTCATGTTGGTGCTACCATTGGTTTTTGCGGTTTCCTTATAACCGCATAGCCCTTGATGGTGTTATTTGAGGATCCAACCAGCCTCTGGGCTGATGACCTAACAGACAGACAGACATTTTCAATTGCTCTTGATCATTTTCATTGATACTCCGATCTGCCCAGCTTGCGGATGACAGCCCGTCTGCTCAACGAATCAAAAGCTTTCTCTAAATCGATTGCAACGATGTACATCTTGCCTCTTTTCTTTCTAATATATGCATCAATTATTATTTTTTCTACCAGTGGTATTATCATTTGTCCTCATTTCCTTTCTGAATCCTGATTGGAGTCTTGACAGCGTCGAGGACTCCTCTGCCCAATTCATTAATATTTTTACCAATAAATACCGAGCTCGATAACTGCAGTCGCTTAACTGCAGCCAATTTCCAGTATTCGGAAGATAGTGGGCTCGAACTCCACTGTCGGCAGCCCTGAAGATAGTTTTCCGGGGTTTCCCATTTTCACACCTGGCAAATGCAAGGGCTGTACATAATTAAGGCCACGGCTGTTTCCTTCCCACTCCTAGGGCTTTCCTGTCCTATCTTCGCCATAAGATCTATCTGTGTCGGTGCGACGTAACGCAACTTGTAAATTTTTTTTGCCAACACCCCTGTATATATCTTGATTAATGAATTTAACAATGTTATCCCTCTATAGTTACTTGGATTAGATTTGTCACCATATTTCTTATGTAAGCTACAGGACAGTTGATTCCTTCTTGCCATGATTTTGGGGATCTTGCCCCCACCAAAAATGCACATTTCCGATCTACTAGACTTCTACGAGACATGTATCTCTTTTATCACTCGTAATCATCATGGCATCTAATCGGCACATACCAAATCTCAACGCCAGGTTGGAATTCTAAAATCTCATAGAGGAAGACTGGATGGGCAATACTTCGTATCGTAAAGAAATCCAGGACATGTAAGATGACATGTGGGATGTGGGAACCTTTAGCATGTGTTGATTGCCGCGCGGGCTTGCGGGCTCGACCCCCGGGAAAGTCACACATTGCAGTCTGTCATCACTCATCAGACACAGCCGACTGTTGGACTCAGCGGTCCTGCGCTCTCGGACTTCCAGCGTGAGGTAAACTGGAGGACTGCTGGGGAAAACGGTGAATGCCTATTGGGCCAAACGCACATGGCGTGAACAGATCGTCCAATATGTATTATTTGTTAACCTTGTAGAAATCATATTGTAGTCATTTATTACAATTACAAACCCAATACGAATTATATGAATTAATTTTGTTAATATTAAATCTTGTTAAACCACGATATATTTGGTTATTATTCATTACGAAACGTTTCGTGTGAAGGAAGATAATTGCTGAGAACTGGGTTAAATATTCAATTATTCCTTTTTTAACTCTTATAATTAATTGCCTTCGATTCGAGAAGCTGCACGTTATTATATAAGGAATAACGCCTTTTATTTGCACTCGCAGATTTGTTTCAGCTGGTGTAAATTTATTAAAATAATCCTCACAGTCTTTGCTGAGGTCTTCCCTCCATTCATATTTGGGCACTAAACCCTTTTTAATATTTCGCACAATGCTCTTTCATACTTATCAGATTGATAATAGTGGTAATTGGTGGTATTCTGCACAGCCTCTAACTGTTATCCTTCTGATGAGTGGTAATGCCCCCCCCCCCCTTTGAACATAGTACTAGGTCTATAACACTTCCTCCTGTTTCTGTTGTATATGTAAGTTACCCCTTTCATCTCCTGGCCAATAAATAATAATAATAATAATAATAATAATAATAATAATAATAAACATCATCATCATCATCATCATCTTGGTCTCTTCCCAACTACTTAGGGTCGGCACTATTTGTGGATAAATTCCGACGTCCACGACTTCTGCAAGTACAGCTCTCTGTTCACTTCCTTTCGACGACCTTGCAGTACACTGAACCTCTCTACCATCTGTAGTTCCACAAGTTGCTGCACGAGCACATTCCTTAATCTGTCGTACGCGTCACACTTTGCTGTTGCTGCTTTTCAACCATTTCCCTTAGCTGCACTGGTGTCGAAGCCCGCCACGAATTACCATCACCAACTATTAAGCACTCTCCTCGTATGTACGCATTGAGTCTTGAATTCTTTGCAGAATTCTCTGGTCCATGATGGTATCTTTACCCACGTCCCTTTTCACCCATATTTTTCTCCTTTAACATTTCTAGTGTACATTAAAACATTATTTGCCATCAAAGCCGGTAATAACCGGACTTTAATTGGTCTCTTTCCCTTCAATCTCCCCACTCTGTGTACGTCATCTATGTCTACTTCACCGCAGTTTACCTTCATAACTTTGTAGGCCTATAACGCCCAACACCTTACTCTCTGTATCGTTTTATTTTTTCATTTTCACTCTTACACAGTGAATAAAATCATATTCTCTCCTGCCTTCCTGGTTGACCATACATTTCTTCTCCTCTGACCCTTTACTGTGGCCTTCGGTATTTCTAATTCACCAGCATTTTGTACAATCTTCTCTACTGTTATTCTCAGTTCCTTTTTCACACACTCTATTATCTCTTTAATTTCATTATATTGTTCCCGGACAAGGTCTCTAGTTTGTTCCGCCTGGCACGCCTCTCTGACTATTTCTTTGATCTTCTCCATCTCTTCCTAGCCAAATGATCCCTCTGGTCCGGGACCAGGATTCATCTCGACACCTTCTATTACAAGTAGTAGGCCCCTATTGCTGCCACTGCTGCCGCCATCAGATATACCTGCAAGCCGTACTGTTGCCAGTTACTCTTTGCACAAGCCGCAAGGTAACACTTCACACATCCGCACCATCGACCTTTATTATTATTATTATTATTATTATTATTATTATTATTATTATTATTATTATTATTATTGCTATTTGTTTTACGTCGCACCGACACAGATAGGTCTTATGGCGACGATGGGAAAGGATAGGTCTAGGAATGGGAAGGAGGCGGCCGTGGCCTTAATTAATGTACAGCCCCAGCATTTGCCACGTGCGAAAATGGGAAACCACGGAAAACCATCTTCAGGGCTGCCGACAGTGTGGCTCGAACCCACTATCTCCCGATTACTGGATACTGGGCACACTTAAGCGACTGCAGCTATCGAGCTCGGTATTATTATTATTATTATTATTATTATTATTATTATTATTATTATTATTATTATTATTATTATCTGGTTAGATGTAATGTTTTCAATGCACTATGTCCTGATAGATCTGTCTAGGCCTGATCCTTGGCTTTGACAATATGAAAGTGTCTGAATTGTCTAGTAATACCATTCCTTACGCAGCTAGCCTTCGAGATGGGTGCAATAATAAAAAGGTTACAATTTTGTGCTTTTTCAGTGAAGAGTGAGAGTCTTTGGAGTTTGTGGACGATGAAAAAACAGCCAATGCAGTTAATGTCTGGTGAATGGGCTGTATACACTGTGTACACTACCACTAGTGTTCACCTGTAAAACATAGTTCACCCAGGCTCAACACAGACCGTAGACAGTGACATATGCTGCATTGTGAAGAAGAATTACTTGCGTATATACGATGGCAGGTCGATTTAAGCAAAGGAAGAGTTCGGTTCGTCCTTCAGAATGCGTAAAAATTAGCATTTCCCTTCCCACTTTACACAACCTTTGGACTGTCCAAGATATGGTTAAAAATGCTATCGTGAAACTTCGAATCCCTTAAAATTCGTCAGAAGGAAAATAAATTCTCACGATTACACTTGTTCAGACCGAGAAAGAGGCTGTGCGGTTTGGGTCACGTAGCTTGCATTCGGGAAATAGTGGGTTCGAACCCCACCGTCGGCATCCTGGAAGATGGCTTTCCTCGGTTGCCTCGCATTCGGGAGATAGTGAGTTCGAACTTCACCGTCGGCATCCCTGAAGATGGTTTTCCTTGGTTCCCAGTTTTCACAATAGGCAAATGCTGGGGCTGTACCTTAATTAAGGCCATGGTCGCTTCCTTCGCACTCCTAGCCCTTTCGTCTCCCATCGCCGCCGTAAGATCTATCTGTGTCTGTGCGACATAAAGCAAAATGAAAGAAAGACCTGTTCAGTCATGTCAACACATTTAATATACTGTAGCCTAGTTGCTTTTCTTTCCCTACATTTCAGCCAATAGGAATTAATTTTGTTCAGCTTTTCCTCTGCTTTTTTCTTACAATATTTGTTTGCCTCTCCTAACTGAAGTGAACTTTGTTGACGACTCAGTTTGGAGGGTTTTCTACAGATGAATCACAGTATGCATATTTCGGTTGGCATGGTAGAATTGGCTATTTTATACACCACAAAAATGGAATATCGATTTTTAAAACAATAATAATGTTTCAGTTTATTGTATCACAGAGACACACAACCTGGAAATGTAAACTTTTACGAACTCAAATGTTTTTCTTTCAATATCCAACGCAAATAAACAGCAATAATAGAAAGATAACAATTTTGTGTTTTTTCAGTGAAGGGTGAGAGTCTGTGGAATTTGTGGACGATGAAAAACAGCCAGTACAGTTAATGTCCGGTGAATGGGCTGGCCAGTTTATATGCTTGATACACGTCTCTCTTATGAAGTTCCACACTGATGCACCTCCCACAGCTGCTCTTGTAGCAAAATTCAAATCTGAGAGGTACACGGACTCCGATTACCCTTATGAAGTCATCTCGTAATTATTCAGCAGTCAAAATCGGTTTCCTGTGCGCTGTTACGCGGATATATCGATCTTGACGTGGCGATGTCACTTTCGGTCAAATTTCCCTCGGTCTGTCAGTCGCATCATTGCTCTCACGGTGCCTTTTCCACGTTCTGGGCACTGCGCTTTGGGTAACCCCTACGATGAAAGATACTGCTGCTTGTGTATGTCTAGCCTGAATCAATGCCACAATTCTAGCTCGGTCAAACTGGGAAATACCTATTGCTAATGAAACTTAAACACTAGCTGAAGCCCGTGCTTCACTGTATACACTACCACCAGTGTTCACCTGTAAACACAGACCGTAGACAGCGACATATGCTACATTGTGAGAAGCAACTTAATTAGTTGTGTATACACATTGCTACTAACAACAGGACTACACACGCCCTGCAACATAACGTCCCCAATCCTACAATATTCCAAACTTTTTTAGGTGTATAGAAAGAATGAAATGATTCTTAACCATTGGTTGTACATGGATCGTTGGAAGATTTTACGGCCCACAAAGGTGGAGTTGTCTGTCACATACGTTTTTAGAACATGGCCTGGGAATGGGCTACCCCCACGACCCATTTTATCCTGCTTCATATATCGTATTACGAGGCAGATTGTTAAAATCTGAAGAAAAGGGCCGTGTTTATGCCAAGCATCATAGGAAACTGATAATAATAATAATAATAATAATAATAATAATAATAATAATAATAATAATAATAATAATAATAATAATAATAATAATTGCTCCGGTGTGTCTGTGGAATGCAGAAGTGAAAGAAGGTGCTGGGTAGAATGGGTCTATCTACGATATAAAAAATTGAATTAAAACTTGAAATTAAGGTTATATTTCTTTTCAAAAAACAAACTTAACAACCTTTCACTTAGTGAAATAACAATGACAAATTTGGGGATTAAAATAGAGAACCCCAGAATAGGGAATTTAACAATTTCGGGCTTCAAGCCCCAGATTTACAAGTTTTGAGCTACAAGATCCAGTTGACAAAATTTACAAAATCTCAGTGTTTAGATAAGGATAGGAATATCCCAATTTAAGAGCACTTTGCTCCAAAGATTACAAGTACGGCCTTCCAAAGGCACTCCTCAATATTACAGTAAACTTAGGAAAGAGCTTACATGCTCTCCAAAATTAACAAGTTCCTTACAGCCCACTCAAGGCAACATTACATCAAAAATCTTACAATCTCTGGCCTCTCTAGGCACAATTTAAAATCGAAATTACCATTACACAGGGGTATCTATTACCGAAACTACTGGGCCTTCGCGGAAAGCAGCACAGGTTAAATTAATGGCCCGAACACAAAATGAATGGAGGCGTTCACTTGTGCTCCTAGAAAATTACATATAAATATTTAATTGCGCACAATGTGCATGAATACAAGTATTACACTGACTCACAAAAGTGTCTCAGAGATTCTGTTCTCAATTTGCACCTTAGTACATGGTATCTCTCACAGAGTTCACCACATCTTCTGCACTTACAGTCATGGCAGGGGTCATGAAATTGCTTGGATTCACACAGTTTATGGTGAAATCCATGCACGGCGAGCCTTGTTGATATATGTCTTAACTAGCAAGATACCCGTGCTTCGCTACGGTATTATACTGAAATTTATAATTGAATGCTTATTGTTTTAGATATACAATCCGCCGAAATTCGCGGTCTGACTCGTTTTCTATTAGATTACGGCATGTTTCCTCCCATTTCTCAATCTTCTTTTCCAGCAATCGATTTCGTTCTTCCCGGGCTAGGCTCAGGTATTCCTCCCGGTCAGTTGGGTCCGTAAATCTTTGCCATCTTTTCCTATAATCATTTTTAATATGGATAAAATCCTTCAGGAGATCCGGCGTGGTGTCATATTGGGTGCCTAGAAGGCAATGAACCCGCGGCCGGACTGCATTCTTAGTCATTACCCGTCCAGGAGCCGTTTCCAGCGCGGTCCGCACATTTGACGACGGTCCGGAACATTATTATTATTATTATTATTATTATTATTATTATTATTATTATTATTATTATTATTATGACTATTATTATGTGTTGCTGGAATGGATGATGACAGGAAAACCGGAGTATCAGGAGAAAAACCTGTCCCGCCTCCGTTTTGTCCAGCACGAATGTCACATGGAGTGAACGGGATTTGAACCACGGAACCCAGCTGTGAGAGGCCGGCGCGCTGCCGAGGATCCTTATAAGTACATTAAGAACAGTAAAATCAATTGGTCTCACCTCCTTCTACACCCCACCGCCGTTAAGTTTATTTACCGGCACCCCCCCCCCCACAAAAAAATTAAAAGAAGGCTTGTTTCTTATGTTTAAAGAAGATTTCAAACACCAATGTTCACGTCTATTACCTTCAGTTTTGAGATATAAGTATCCCCATAAAAGTAATTCACTTTTTTCACTTCATTTCACACTACTCCCCCCCCCCTAAGTGAATTTTCCCGCAAAAAATACTTGTTTCTTTAATAGTAAAGGATCTTCTAAATACCAATTATCACGACTCTAACTTCATCAGTTTTTGATTTATGTGTCCTCATGAAAGGAATTCAACTCCTTTACACTCCCGCCCTCCAAGATAGTTTCCCCCCAAAACGCGTTTTTCTTTGTTTTTAAAGGAGATCCAAATACGAATTTTCACGTCTGTAACAACTTTAGTTTTTATTAGATGTATGTATTCTCATTCAATTAATTCAATTAATTTTTCAATTCTTTCACCCCCCCCCCCTTTCAATGGATTTTCCGAGAATACGTATTTCTTTATTTTTAAAGCAGATTGCAAATATCAAATTTCACGTCTGTAACATCTTCATTTTTGAGATATCAGTAGCCTAATTAAAAGAATTCAACGCCATTTTCAGTCACTTTTACCCCCCCCCCCTCCCTCCACCCAAGTGGTATTTCCGAAAGCTAAAAATACACGTTTCTTTATGTTTAATAGAGATAAAAAATACCATTTTTCACTTCTGTAACATGTTAAGTTTTTTGAGATAAACTGTAAAAATTCTCATTTTAAAATTTCACCCCTTTTGAGTTCCCCTTAAGTGGAGTTTCCAAACACAAATCACCTATGTTTCTTTAGATTTACAGGAGATTACAAACACCCACTTTTTACGTCTGTAACATTTTACGTTTCCAAGATATTCTGTAGATATAGTCTTTCAAAAATTCACCCAATTTGTCACTCCTGTTTAACCGCCATTAATTGGATTTTCCAAAACTAAAAAATACGTGTTTCTTTATTTTTAAAGGAGATCCCATATACAAATTTTCAGTTCTGTAATATCTTTCGTTTCTGAGATATATGTATCCTCATTAAAGGCATTCAACCCATTTTTCACCCTTTTACACCCCCTCCTATTGGGATTTACAGGAAACAAAAAATACGTTTTCCTTTATTTTTAGAGGAGATTCTAACTACCAATTTTTACATCTGTAAATTTTAAAGTTTTAAGATGTATACACACTCATTTTAAAAAATTTACCCTCCCCCTTTTTACCCCCCAATATTTGGATTTTCCAAAAACGAAAAAATACGTGTGTTTATTTATTTTTAAAGGAGATTCTAAATACCAATTTTCACATATATAACCTTTAAAATTTTTGAGATAGATACACTCATTTTAAAATATTACTCCCTTTTCACCCCCCCTAAATTGGATTTTCCAGAAACAAAAAAATACGTGTTTCTTTATTTTTAACGGAGATCCCAAACACCAATTTTCAGGTCTGTAATATCTTCAGTTTCTGATATATAAGTAGCCTCATTAAAGGCATTCAACCACCTTTTAGCCCCTTTTCACTCCTCCTATTGCGATTTTCCGAAAACAAAAAAATACGTATTCCTTTATTTTTAATGAAGGTTCTAAATACCAATTTTTACATCTGCAAACTTTAAAAGTTTTTTAGATATAGATTCACTCATTTTAAAAATTCACCCCCTTTTCACCCTCCCATTAATTGGATTTTCCAAAAACAAAAAATTACGTGTTTCTTTATTTTTAAAAGAGATCAAAAGTATCAATTTTCAGGTCTGTAATATCTTCAGTTTCTGAGATATAGGTACCGGTATCCTGATTAAAGGCATTCAACCCATTTTTCCCCATGTTCACCCTTTTTCACCCCTCCTATTGGGATTTTCTGAAAACAAAAAAATACGTGTTTCCTTATTTTTAAAGAAGATTCTAAATACCAATTTTTACATCTGTAAACTTTTAAAGTTTTGAGATATAGAGCAACTCATTTTAAAATTTCACCCCCGTTTTCACCCCCTTAGCGAAGGAATATCCAAAAATCCTCTCTTAGCGAGCACCAACGTCTTAATATGAATATATCCCCAAAATGTCATCTCTTTATGTCCAGTAGTTTTGGCTCGGCGATGATGAATCAGTCAGTCAGTCAGTCAGTCAGTCAGTCAGGACAAGTTATTTTATATATATAGATTTATAACCTCCTTGCATCCACTCTAAATTAATTATTGCGTCACTGAGGTAAAAATCGTCTGATATGTTGTTCCTCTTTTGAAGAAGTTCCTGCAGTAGTGCCTTATACGCCGCGGTGGTGGGAAGCAGGAACTTCAGACGCAGCTCTTCTACATAGAACAGTTCTCTTGTCAGTATGTAAGCGAGGCGCGAAGGAGTGTACTTGGATAGACAAAGTACTCTTTTAAGAAATGCTGATTTTACATTCTCTAAACTTTGCAATTGTGCCTTGGTAAGATGCACCCATATATTTTCTATTCCGTAGGACGCAACTGGACTGACTTTGAGATGAAACAACTCTATGGGCGTCGTCAGTGACAAGCTGCTGAGAAGTTTGATGTCACCCATTGCTTTAATGGCCGCGTTTAGTCTTTCTTTGACATGAAGGGAAAATTGTTTTCCAGCCGATTGAAATGTTATTCCCAAGTACCGGAAACTTGATACTGATCTTAACTGCCGGTCTCCATAGTAAAATGTTCCCTTCTTGCCTCCTCTCCTAAAAGTCATCGAGACGGTCTTATCCTCATTCAGTCTCAGCTTAGTATCTTCCGCCCATTTACTCACTTTGTTAAAATTACTTTGCAGGTCAGACTCTGAGATGGACGTTAAGGCCATGTCATCTGCATACATGAGTAATTTGACATTACTAGACGTTATCGATTTTGTAATGTCTGCCGTTGCAATAATGAAGAGCAAAGGACTCAACGGGTCACCTTGTAGTACACCAATAGTTTGTAAAATGGGACCTGATCTGGTAATGCCGTCACTGATTTCTATCCAATTGCTGGTGAGCAGATCTTTGATTAATGGAAGAAGATAGAAACTATGGTCGGTGATATTTTGTAACTTCTCTAATAGAATAGTTCTGTCAATCGTGTCAAAAGCCTTTGAATAATCAATGAAGATGGCATGAAGTTTTCCTCTAGGTTGATCCAAGGCTTCCTCTATGTCCCGTTGAAGGCACTGAACTGCCTGAAGTGTTGACCTACCACTCCTGAAACCAAATTGAGAATCTGGGAGTTTGTCCGCAATGAACTCTGTAATGCGTTTATGAACTAAAGCAGTCAAGGTCTTTAAGAGAATACACTCCAGTGCAATACCTCTATAAGAATTGGGATCTGCTGTATCACCTTTTCCTTTATATAACATCTTAATTGTCGATCGTTTCCAACTTTCTGGTACTCTACCTTGACGCAAACATTCGTTTAGCAGTAGTGATATCGAGTTCTGTAACACTGGGAAAGTAGCTTTCAAATGTTCGTTGAATAAGAGATCAGGGCCACATGCGTTCTTGTCTTTCAGGTTACAGATGGTATCTGATATTTCATCAAGTGTGAATTCCTCGTAATGGACGCTAGCCTCCGTCTGGGGTAAATGAAAGTTAACCGGCCGCGTATCTCTCTCCTGTAGGATTGCAGTTAGATGTGTCTCCCATACACTCATCGGTATATTCTTTGGGAATGATGGTTGCCTTGGGCGAAGGGCTTTATATGGATTCTGTTTCGCTTCCTCAATTAGTAGTCTCTCTTCCTTCTCTCTGAACTGTTTCTTAGCTTCTGCGACAATGACTTTATAATCTCTTCTTAACCTAGCGTAAACTGCTAACCGTTCCTTTGTCCGTTGCACTTTTGCATCCTGTAAGGCTTGTAAAGCAATTTTCCTTGCATTGAAACACGCCATAGTAAACCAAGGCTTCGCTTTTCTTTGGCGGATGTCGTTGGAGATGACAGCCTTTTTAATGATCTTTTCTAGTTTTGTTGCTGCCTGTGACAGAGTGCCACTTCGTAGTTTTTCAATAATTATCCTATTTTCTGAGTCACCAATTAAGGACAAATCAATCCGCCTGCTCACTTGAGTTGGTAGTACTTCTGGGCACGAGTAAAAGTTAACTAGTTTCAATCTCGTCTCAACTGGTAAATGTTTTTTCTCTGTTTCTGCTCTGACACTTGACTGATTAGAGTTAATTTTGAGTTAATGAATGCAAGGTCTATCGTACTCATGCCATTGTAGCAAATATATGTCCTCTGATCCTTATTATTGAGTAGATGAAAACCCTCCTCCTCTAAGTAACTACTGACCTCTTTTGTTTTCTGAAGTGGAATCTCTATACGGCAGTTAAGATCTCCCGCCAGGATTACTGTATCCTCTTTTTTGTCACTTGCAAACAGTGGCTAATTTCATCAATAATATCCGTTGAACTGGCTAATCCCAAGCTACTGGGGTGACTCGAATCCTTTAATGCATTACAGGAAATAAAAAAAAAAAATACAAAGTCGTAGTCACCTCAAACCAAGTTGAAGGGGAACTCGAGAGTGTAACGCACTCTCTAACCCCGAATTATTGCAGTTAAAGACTTTATGAAATTTTACATTAGCCGAAAGGAAATTTACATTTTAGAAAACAGGTTACATGGTTAGAAATTAGGACCTTCCACTCGTGTAGGTCTGTGGACGTAGCTACAGAAAAATAAGTCTGGTGGTCATTACCTTGGCTGTTGGTCTGCCTGGCGAAGAATGAGAGCCCTGCCTCCTGTCTTAGCACACACACACTCTCTCTCAGAAATACGGCGATCAAGAGACAAGGTAGCCGGAAAGGCCGCAGCTTTTATACACGAGGGGACGGTTCTAGAGGGTTCTGGATTAATCCGGATACCCCCTCTCGATTTTATTGGCCAGATTCAAAACTGGCGGAATGAGAAAAAAGTGTTGCAAACCTTGAAATACATAAAAAATTAATGAAAGTTAATTTACTTGAGAAAACCCATAAACACAAAATTTCTTTCAATAACAAATTCTTTTACCTTGCATCAGAGTGCATGACCTCAGTTTTTGTAATGACATCTATGGAGAAATGTCCAAACCTCTTGATGTACACCAAAACAAACAAAATAAATCCAATCAGTTTAGGAAACTTGGAAATGACAAACTTCTCAATTATGCAGTAGTGACACCTACTGATTAATGTCCCAACTTCATGCCGTAGCAGTTTAACGTTTTGTTGGATAGATAGAGTTCATTAAGGCGCTTCTTTTGAATGTGCGTAGTTGAGGTGTACCTCCCGGTACAACGCTAATAATAATAATAATAATAATAATAATAATAATAATAATAATAATAATAATAATAATAATAATAATAATAATAATAATAATAATAATAATAATAATAATAATGTTGGCCTCTTCCAAAATACATGGGGTCGGCACTATGTGTTGATTAAGCCCAATTTTATGACCGGATGCTGTTCTGACGCCAACCCTATGTAAATGGATATTGTTCTCTATTGCGTGATTGCGTGGTAGTTTGTAGTCTGATGTGTTGTATATTAAACGAACACAACACCCAGTTCCTGAGCTACAGGAATTAACCAGACGTGGTTAAAATATCCAGTTCGACCGGGAATCGAATCCGGGGCCCTCTAAACCGAAGGCTACGCTTATCTTTCAGCCAAGGAGCCGGGCGATCGTCATCATCATCATCATCATATGTGCTACATTTCATTCACTTCTCATATGCTACCAGACGTAAAAAGTACTGGCCCAACGCACTGTTGGTTGGTTTCAAATATGAAAAACCTGATCCAGACATCCTGCGTAAACGTTGCGGCGCCTTAAGCTGATGCTTCCAGCGCATTGGCAACAGGTTATTTAAATGTTTGCCTTCTTTGAGATTAGTTTGTCATTAAAGGTACGACACGTACAATTCGTTCTAAACAAAGCAGAATAAATTACAAATCTATGTCCTTTAATCTTTCCTTGTAGATTTAGAGAGATCTTATAGTGCATAAGGTGTATGAAAATAAAACTTTCTAGGGATTCTAACCATTCAAAGGAATATAAATTTACCTAACATATTTACTATATGCATTAAAATATTTTCTAAGAAATATCCCAGCCTAAATATTTTCACACCGAACAAGTAGCCGTGCGGTTTAGTTCACGCAGCTATTAGCTTGCATTCGGGAGATAGTGGGTTTGAACCCTAGTGTCGAGAGCGCTGAAGATGATTTTCCGTGGTTTCCCATTTTCACACCAGGCAAATGCTGGGGCTGTTCCTTAATTAAGAACACGAACTCTTCCTTCCCACTGCTAGCCCATTCCTATCCCATCGTCGCCATAAGTCATGTCTGTGTCAGTGTGACGTAAAGCAGCTGGTGAAAAAACCTAACAGTCACCAAATGTTTATCATATCAGATAGTATCGCGCTTGTGTGGGAAGATTTTATTCGATTTATACAGTCCACCTGAAATAACTCACGAACCGTTATGGATATTGGCATTCTGTTTTGTTATTGTTGCAATTTGCTTTACGTCGCACTGACACAGATAGGTCTTATGGCGACAATGGGATGAGAAAGGGCAATGAATGAGAAAGAAGCGGCCGTGGCCTTAATTAAGGTACTGCCCCAGCATTTGCATGGAATTATGGGAAACAACGGTAAACCACTGCCGACAGTGGGGTTCGAATCCGCTACCTCGCCAATGCATGCTCATAGCTGCGCGCCCCTATCCGCACGGCCAACTCGTTCGGTTCTTCTGCTTCCTACTAAAACCATCATCGTTACTATTATTAAAAGTAAGCAATAGAGCAGTAGTAGTACTCAGCTGTGGTTCTCTGTTTAGTAATCCTTATCCCGATCCCTAGTTTGTAATCTTTTTCGCCCACAGTCGTAACATAACTAAAACTTTCCTCAATGTGAGAAATTTCTGGTGGGCCTATTGAATATTAAATTGCAAATAATAGTAAGGTTATCTATATTATTATTGTTACGGTGTTACCCGTGGAGTAGAGGGGGAGAAACGGCAGGGCCTAGACACTGGGAAAAATCACACCAAGAAAATGTTAGTTTAGATCTTTCAAAATTATTTTTTTTACTCTCTTTACAAAACCGCACTAAGAGTTTAATAGTAAATAGCGCATAGACTATAGCACTGAAATAGCATAACCATTACAGGGGAGAGTAAACTCCCATTTTACAACACACGACTTTTAAGTCAAAAATATTACTGGTAAGTGAATGAAACTTGAGGCCAGAGCATCTATTAACTTGGTTACTCTTTCCGAGGGTTAATTGAACCTTAAACTTTGTTTAAATATAGAGAAAGAAGCTGTAGTTTCCAAAATAAGCGGGGTGGGGGTGGAATCAAACCCTCTGTTTCAGATGATTATATTTCGGGAGGGTCTTGAACCCTGAACTATTGTAAAGTTTCAATTTTCCAAGGCCGAACGGAACAATAATTCCCATCAGGTACCTCTAATTACATTCAAAAGCTCACCAAATCTTATACCACGCGACACTCGCTGCCCTTACTAAATAGGGAAGCCACACACAAAATACGTATCGAAGGATCCAGAAAAACAGGAGCCGAAGATCATACTAGGCGGGCAAGAAAAGGGAAAACAAAAGGTAAATCGAGAGGCCGAGAACAATATGAAAAGGAATGCTGAACACCGCAAGCGATCCCGTGACATGACCTGTCAAAAAACCTCAAGGGACAGAAGGTCCCATAGAGTTAGTAAATAATACACTAGAGGTAGCACTGGCGCTGCAGTCGCGTGCGAAGTTGAACGAGCGCGCTGTTTGGCAAAAGCTGGATTGTTTGGCACTGTCACTACTGGACCCTCCCGATAAAGTGAAGTATGTACTTCTCTGAAGGAAAATGCCAGTCTCCTCTGCAGCTTATGGCTGCACAGAGGGGTTCATAAAGGGCAGTGGCGTATCATTTCACAGGTATGTTTCCTTGAAATACATTTCCGTGCGTATAAAATAATACTTTGCGTGACACTGATTGTCGTGTGAATTGGCCTACTTGGGCTGAATTCGAGACTGATTCCTCTGTCGGCGTGAATGAGATTCTTTGGATCTTTCCTTGAAGACTGAAATTAATGTTTTAGGAAATGTAAGGGATGACATTATCCTTTCACTGAATGGCCATGCTTTTGAAAGCGAATATCCAGAAAAATCATGTGCATGATACCGAGCGAGTGGCTGCAGGCTTTAGGTCACGAATCTGTCAGCTTGCATTCAGGAGACAGTACTTTTGAACCCCACTGTCGGCAGCCCTGAAGATGGTTTCCAAATTTTACATCAGGCAAATGCTGGAGCTGTATCTTAATTAAGGCCACAGTCGTTTCCTGCCCACTCCTAGCCCTTTCCTGTCCCATAGTCGCCGTAAGACCAGTGCGACGTAAAGCAAATTGGTACAAAAAAGGAAATAAGAAAAGATGTGCATGATAACCTGGAATTATGCTCCGTTTTTTCACTTTCTGTGTGTATTTATAGTATTAAAAGCTATTGTATATATTTTCTGTATATACAGTTTGTTGCTTTCCCTTCGTACAATACGTGTAGCAGTCCCCATTCATACCTTACAAGATTTTAAAATTTAGAGATTAGATGCGCAACACCACGTGAACATCTTAGTCCTTTACCTGCGTCAATATTATTCTATTAAATGTCATATAGGACTATATACAAGCATAATAAATTGACCGAGCGAGTTTGCCGAGCGGTTAGGGCCACGCACCTGTAAGCTTGCTTTCGGGAAATAGTGGGTTCAAACCCCACTGTCGGCAGCCCAGAAGATGGTTTTCCGTGGTTTCCCATTTTCACACCAGGCCAATGCTTGGGATGTACCTTAATTAAGTCCACGGGCGCTTCCTTCCCACTCCTAGTCCTTTTCTATCCCATCGTCGCCATAAGGCCTATCTGTGTCGGTGCGATGTAAAGCAAATTGTAAAAATTATTGTATTTTTTCAGTTCTCTTCAATCATATACTGTAATTTACCACTCCCCCTTTCCATTAACGGAAATCAGTTTCCAAGATAAAATCTTAAAGCAAATCACACATTTCAGGAAAAGCTAAATAAAAACTCCGTGATAGGCTGAAACCATAACCGAGTGTCATATTTCCACTTGTAATCGCGTTTAGAAAACATCGACAATAATAATAATAATAATAATAATAATAATAATAATAATAATAATAATAATAATAATAATAATAATAATAATAATAATAATATTGGCCTTACGTCCCACTAACTACCTACACGGTTTTCGGAGACGCTGAGGTGCGGAAATTTTTCCCATAGGAGTTCTTTCATGTGCCGGTAAATCTATCTACAACAGACTGACATATTTGAGCACCTTCAAATATCACCGACTGACCCAGGCCCGAACCTGCCAACTACTCTCAGTAAGCCTGCGTCTAAACCGGCGATGACAATAATCTCGCCAACGCTTTCAGGCCTAAAAACTCGCTCATCCGCTTCGTACGAGAGAGGACATTTTCCGTCGTTGGGCAGAACTGTAGCAAAGTCCTGGTCATTTACACAAAATATAGCGAAATATACGTGCCCTCCTTCTAAACGAATGTTGTTAGAAGACTTAATATGAACAGTAAATTGATTTTGTGTTACTTAACTGCACCTGAACACCGTCCTATTTTATCAGATATTTTTCCTGTATTTATGCTTTTAGGGCATTCTTTTTTACTGGAGAGAAGCATCGCAAGAATACTGCAGTATCTGAGAATGTTTACATGTAAGAATTTTAAACCTTATCCGTATTCACACAGTTTTAAAAGTCCCCTATTTACATTGATGAGTAAAGCGGAGTGAGCTTTTTTCCAAACGGCTGCTATTTCAACATGCTCCGCTCGCTACAGTGATTCTCTCGTAGAGGGTGGCGCCAATGCTACCTCTAGTGTATTATTTACTAACTCTATGGAAGGCCCGGTGATACAGATGATTAGGGACCGGATGTTGATGCCGTAAACAAGTTTTAAAAATGACCTTAAATTGTTTAAAAATGACTAATACATGACCTAAAAAATCGAAAAATGCACTATAAAATGACCTTATAATAATATTACAAAAATGACATCTTAAGCTCAAACTGAAAAGTCAATCAAAATAGATTTCTAGCACTTAACAAAAGGTTAGTCTGAGTTGCACTGCACTACGAATGTCATTCTGATGTTGTCAAATGTAAATGATCTGCGGTTATCAGCCAACAAGTTTTTATATCTCGAAAAGCTGCCTTCAACATCAACTGATCTGATCTGAGCGTACATGAAGTGAGGAAGGTCGTTTGCTGCTAAATCCTCTTCAATCCCATCCATGCAGCAGTTTTCACCAGAAAGAATGTCTGAGATATTGGATAAGGTTTTATACCCGGTGTTTTTGTCCAGCACCTTTCAGTTTTGATGCTATACCCGCAGCAATTTCGCCACGATTGTTGCTAAGACTAGTTTCCACCTGGTTGATTAAGGAAATGGAATCAACCATTTCTTCGCCCGTTTTCTCCAACGACGTGATTGTTGCTGTCATATAGGTGAAATTTGATTTTATGAATGCCAAAATACCTTCAATGTTTGGTTCAGATAGCATGTCCTGGGCAATTTTTATTGCTGCATCTTCTTCACTGCCAAAACTCTGCACTATTTCCTTCACTAACTTGAAGTTTTCGCAATAATTCATACATGCGTTTAACCACGTGCCACATGATAGGTTGTGAAGGTAATGCAATGTCTGGAGCTTCAGCTCTGAAACGTGCGACTCGCGAGGGTGCTTTTAAGAAAACTGGGGTAAAGAGCCTTTACTTCTTAACAAACTCTGTGCAGTCCATGGGCAAGGCATATAACATGGACCATTCTGGAATAGAGTGCCTTCAATGAATTCGCTGCTCGTACCATATGCGGTACAGCATCAGTTAAAAATAAAAGTACATCGTCATGTTTGATGCCCTCAGGCCACAGGATAAATATAGCACTATCAAGCAGTTTTCATATGGTAGAATAATTGGTCTTTTCTAACACTTCGGTAGTCAATAAAAATATTTCACCTGGTGTATGCACTTCTAAAGTTCCGATCACAACGTTGGCTATATAACGCCCCATAGCATCTGGCATTTCGCCGATTGACACCCACATCTTCTTCCCGCGAGTTTCAGATCTTATTTTGTTTAATGTATCTTCCTAACAGTGCGGCAAATAATTCTTACGTAAAGTTGATTCGTCTGGTATTTCTTGATTGTTAAGTTTTTCCAAAAATCCACGTAATTTCGGGCTGTTGAATTCGTACAGCGGAATGTTTGCAGATACAAATACATCACACAATTCTTTACTGAACTGTGAGGACTTGCCGCAAGTCGAAGCAACTGAAGGCAGTAAGCGCTGAGTTGCAGGTTTATTTGAAACACGCTCAAGAGCTCGAATGTGTTTATCGCGACCGATATGTTGCGTTACAGTAAATCTTCTTTAGTTCCACACAGTTTACAAAACAATATGCTTCCATCGGTAGAAAACACATTGTCACCAAATTCAGATACTAGTTGTTTTAAATGCACTGACACACTCGGTTTTATTTTAGGCATTTTGAAAGCGGCAATGAACTAATATCTCTCGTCGTAAACTAAGCGGAACTGAGATAAGAATATCCACCCCTTTCCCTTTCTACCCCGCCACAGCTGACCTTGGTCAAGAGAGCAGGTAACATTCCATTCCGCTAATAACTGGTTTGTGATGAAAACAAGAATATCTCTATACCTACCCCCATAAACTTCCACATCCAAGATATATATTTTACTACTAATAGCAAGACTGGAATATTTTATTTCAATATTTAAAATTATCTTGTATCAGCTACTAGCTTGTTCTTAACTCTGAGAGACGTAACTCCCTCATATAAAGCTGCGACATGACTAAATCGGAAAAAAATGACCTTAAAAGGCCAATTTCTCTAAAATATGACCCAAAAATCTACCAAACTTAAAAAAATGCTCTTAAAAGGGAAAAATAGCAAAAAATGCGAAAAAGATGCAAATAAAAATGCCATATTTGAAGACGGGGTAGCCCGGCCGGAGTTTATACGTCCTTCAGCATTGTTTTAGACAGCTCAGTAACAAGATGACATGTCATCAACATTCGGGCCCTACAGATGATAAACCATATTAAGTTGTGATTAAGACCAGAAAGGAAGTTAAAGTCCTAAAAGCAGGATAGAGATTTATAGATCAGAAAATATAGTCACCATAAGGCAAATTGAATAAGAGAAACGAGGGTACACACTCGTACGTCCTTAAAGTGTACATAATACCCACTAGGGGGTTAACACTCGTCCCGCAGACAGCCTAGAAACTTACACAACACAAACCAAGAACCCTACATGAAATACGCTGCACGTCCTAACTGTTTCATGCTAGAGGAGAATGTTGATATCCCATCGCCATACGCAGATAAGTTCACATTTTAGGATAAGTGTTGCCTACCTTATTGCTGCCCCAGCCTCGTCCGTGGACTCCTTAGCAGGAGAACCTCACATCACGTCGCATAGTCTCTGATCCAGACAGACACATAAGTGTCAAGCTTATAGTATTTATACGGACGATTAAGGCACTGATTGGTTAGTTTAGAAATGAACAGGCAGTGATGGAAACATATCAACAAATCACTCAAGCCGGTATGTGCCAAACCCAAAACACAAACAATTCCCATCTAAGTTGAACACAATCCATGACCCTAGGTGGCACGAAGAAACAACAGTAGTGATATATTTCAATGAACACTAAATTTAGGCAAACGTTATTCAGTTCAGCCCATCTCTGTAATACTTCACTATTTATTAGAGGCGTTAGAATGGATGCCTACAACTAGAGAGAGGCCGTACTATTGATACAATTATTATTATTGTAGTTTATTGTATATTAATATTTTCGTAGGTATTATATTATTGTACTTAGGAAGCAAAATGTTAATTCATTTTATATTGTGTAGTACAATAGACATGTCATGTGCAGTAAGATAACACAGTATCATAGTGATTTGTTTCAGGTTTTTATTTTTTAATTTTTTTATTCATATGAAAATCCTCAGCCTGTTTCCAGTCATTCGACCTAGTCAGGAATGGAATGAATGAAGCCCCTTCTAGCGGCGAGGATATGAATTGTGCCTGTCGCACACCTCTGGGTCAATTTTTAATGACTGACAGATGAAATCAAATGATATTGGAGAGTCTCCCTGGAATGAAAGTGACGGGGAAACCCGCAGTACTCGGAGAGAAACCTGTCCCACCTCCGCATTATCCAGCATATTTCTCACATGGAGCGACCGGGATTTGAACACGGAACCCGTGATAGGCCGGCGCGCTGCTGCGTGTGCCACGGAGGCTGTTTTTATGTTATTCATGTATTCACTGGTTAATATTGTAAGACAGGGACACGTGTACTTAACTTTATTCTTCTTCTGCTTCCTGTTAATCCGTTTACCCTCCAGGATCGGTTTTTCCCTCGGACTCAGCGAGAGATCCCACCTCTACCGCCTCAAGGGCAGTGTCCTGGAGCGTCAGACTCTGGGTCGGGGATAAAACTGGGGAGGATGACCAGTACGTCGCCCAGCCGGCCTCACCTGCTATGCCGAACGGGGGCCTTGCAGGGTGATGGGAAGATTGGAAGGGATGGACAAGGAAGAGGGAAGGAAGCGGTCTTGGCCTTAAGTTAGGTACCATCCCGGCATTTACCTGGAGGAGAAGTGGGAAACCACGGGAAACCACTTCCAGCATGGCTGAGGTGAGAATCGAACCCACCTCTACTCAGTTGACCTCCCAAGGCTGAATGGACCCCGCTCCAGCCCTCGTACCACTTTTCAAATTTCGCGGCAGAGCCGAGTATCGAACCAGGGCCTCCGGGGGTGGCAGCTAATCACACTAACCACTACACTACGTACTTAACTTTGCCAGTTAAAATTAACCGTCCGCCTGCCTACCGACATATACACGATCGTTTGACAATGTGGTTGCAGCAGGATGGAACTCCATCACTTTCTACTTTGCCCTTTTGTGACCATCTGAACTGAACTGCCAGGGAAATGAACAGGGCGAGGAAGCCCTGTTTCTTGGCCCACCAGATCACCAGATATAACGCCGTTAGACTTCTTCTTGTGGGGACATTTGAAGAACTTCGTTTACACTTAAGCGTCGGAAAACCCCGACCAGCTTCGGCAACTCATCACGGACGCCCGCCGAGCAATTACACCTGGAATGCTTCAGTGCGCAAGACGATCTATTGGACACCGGACCCGAATGTGCATAAACCAAAACGGTCATCACATCGAGCATTTGCTGCGATAAAACATTGCCAGGGCAGTTGTGTTCCTATTATTTCCGGTCTGTATGTGTCCGGCCTGTAATCGGCTCTTCTTAGGGCCACAAACACATTCATTCGCACATAATTTGCATGAAAGCGGGTATTGAACTTATATTGCATGCGGTACGTATTAAACAAATATTTCAGAAAGTTGTAATCTTCGCCCCGGACTCGCACGTCCCACCTGGCATGCAAGCCCGCTCCACCATGCCTTTACCCACTACTCTACGGCTCCGTACGGCACACTAGGCAGCTTATAGCAAGAATTAGGTTTACTGCGGTCACAATATGAATTCAGTGTTTAGCCGGCGTGTCAGGTGCATATGATCTAGAAGGCACACGCATGTCCTCCAGTGTTTAATACAAATATAACATTACGGCGTCCTATCATGGTAAGGCTGTAAATACCAAGATGTTCGATTGTGTTGTCTGAGCATACCGGCAGAGCAGATGTTTTCAGGACGGAATGAATATTGTGGGTTGCATAAAACTGCATTGGAATAGGCGGCTGAATCACGCTGTATATTGTAACAGGAACGCCCGTACTTCAGTTTATCGGAGAGCATGAGGAACGACAAGGCGTGTACGGCCCATGCTAAGAGAGTAAGAGAGAAGGGTAGTGAAAGAAAAATTCATGATTAAGTGGATCCTTCAGTTTATTCAATAAATAGGCAAATAATTATGTCACCTTTTATAGCTGAATTGTAGATTTGTCCCTGAGGGCGTGAAGAGGACGTTGTCCCGCGGCGGCTGCGTCGTCTTGCGGTCGGCGTCGGCGTCGTCTTCCGTCGTTGGTGTTTGTATTAGTGATGATGACTCGAACCAAAGGCAGGAACGGGGAAATGTGGAGCTTCCACATTTGACGTCATGGGGTACTGATGTGACACTTCCCTATGGCGAAGCACGCCGAAATAGTTCCCACAGCAGCAAGGATAAAGTTAGAGTCACAGTTCGTATTTGGAATAATACGCAAATGAAACAATCTAGAACCTTCCGAGGTGCGGTGATAAAGCACTTCATAAAGAAAATTAAATTTGTCGAGTACAGTCTCTGCACTGTACTCCACCAGCATAATACATTTGTTGAAATAAATGACAGTCCAAATTCCCGTACGTCGTGATTTTCAGATTAACACTGGCACTTAAGATCATAATGCAACACAGTTCAACGGATAGACATAGTCTTTAAATGAAATTGAGGCTGGCTAAGAATACTACCGCTGCTTTCACACAGTCTTTGAACGAAATCAATGCTGGCACAGTTAATGCAAGAACATAGTCTTTAAATGAAATAAAGCTGACACAATTAATGCGAGAACACAGTTTTTAAACGAATTCAAAGCTGGCACAGTTTATGTGAGAACACAGTCTTTAAATGAATTCAAGCTGGCGAGAACACAGCCTTTAAACGAATTCAAAGCTGACACAATTAATGCAAGAACACAGTCTTTAAACGAATTCAAAGCTGGCACAGTTTATGTGAGAACACAGTCTTTAAATGAATTCAAGCTGGCGAGAACACAGTCTTTAAACGAATTCAAAGCTGACACAATTAATGCGAGAACACAGTCTTTAAACGAATTCAAAGCTGGCACAGTTTATGTGAGAACACAGTCTTTAAATGAATTCAAGCTGGCGAGAACACAGTCTTTAAACGAATTCAAAGCTAACACAATTAATGCAAGAACACAGTTTTAAACGAATTCAAAGCTGGCACAGTTTATGTGAGAACACAGTCTTTAAATGAATTCAAGCTGGCGAGAACACAGTCTTTAAACGAATTCAAAGCTGACACAATTAATGCAAGAACACAGTCTTTAAACGAATTCAAAGCTGGCACAGTTTATGTGAGAACACAGTCTTTAAATGAATTCAAATATACAGCCGGACCGAGAGACGAATTATGTCGCGACGTGCTTACTTGCACACACTCGCTGACTCACGGCTTACTGCCGACTCACTCCACTCTCTGCCTTCAGCACACTGCCGTCGCATACCGCACACTCTCTCTGCTTACATTCTGCCTTACCCCAGGCTGGCGACTCGCTTATATTTCGTTCATGCAGCAATGGAAAACGAAGGAACCTTCTGCGTGACGTCGCTTGTCCTTGGCCGGTGTTCTAGAAAGTCGCGAACTTGCTCGCAGTTCCCACTATGCCAGTGCGCTCGGCGCAAGCTTACGGCCGGGTATTAGCGAGCTTCTCTTAATAAAAGAATGAAACGTGAATGCTCGTAGGGTGTTACCGTTTCATCTCCCCCCCTGCTCGGGAAAAAGAAAATTGCTGGGCGATTTTCTTTTCGCTCATCTCCTAGTAAAGTATTTCAAAAACTTGAACAGTCTTCTCACTATAGCCAGAGGATTAATGTAAAGTGTGACGCATTTTGATATGATTCCATCTGTTTAATGATGACCCGTGCTTCTTCCAAGTACTTCATGGGTATCGGATAAGGCCGTTTCTTATAAGGTGATGTGTCAGTAACATCTAAGTGGTGCTTGAAACCCTTAATGACTCCAGGTTTCTCAGAAAATACATCTGGAAACTTCTTAAAAAGCTCTTGGATTGCCTTTATTACTTTATCATCATCGTAATCTGGGCTTTCAGCTACATTGGCGTAAAGCGTGAAGTTGTAGTGGTCCTCGTTAAACTCATCATCGATAATGGACGCCATCTGGTCCTCTACGGGTCCCACTTCCTCGGGTCGCCCCTCTTCGTGGACGCTTTCTTCGGCAGGCGGAGCCTCGCTCATCTTGCCTTCTACTATGCCCACCGGGGTCTCACATTCCGGATTCTTCACGTCATTATAAGTAACCAACTGTAGCCCTACAGATTCGACGTGGAAAAATTTAATCACATTAGCGGGATAATCAATGATTCCCCCATGTTGAATGAGAAAGTCTGATCCAAGAATTAAGTCAAATTTCATTTGCGTCAAGATCAAAAATAGATGTTGGAACTTAACACCACCAATTTCTAACTCAAGAAACGCTTGGAATTTGCATTTAATAGCTTTGTCAGGAACTATGCCTTTAACCTTAACTTGAGCAACCGGCAAGATGGAGATGTAGGTCGTCTCCTGCGCCACATCTATTAATTTCTGCGAAATTAGTGAGGCTTGCGATCCCGAGTCTACTAGAGAGTGGACAATCATATTGCCTAACTTAATGATAATGATCGGTAAGCCGCGTTGTATCTGAGGCTGTCGTGGTGTTGAATCCTCATATAGTAAATCTGCATCCTCTAAATACCAATGGTTAATGAGTGCGCTACATACTACTTCTCCTCCCTCCGGGTTTTCAGGCAGTCTCTTTATTGCTTCGGCAAAGTTTTTTTTTTGTACCCGTAGCTCTTGGATCCATTTCCGTTCTCTCATTTCTTCTCTGTATCTCTGCCTGGTATTCCAAAGAAGCTGCTCCAGGTAAGCCCTCTTCCCTGTTTTTATTCCTTACATATTCCGTAGTCTCTCTCCAACGTTTCTCTAATTCTTCCCGCTGGGAGTTCCTATTATCATTGGGTTGATTAGCTGCCTGCCTCCATGAAGGTCCAGGTTGAAACTTAGCCCTCCCTTCGTAGGGGCGATTCCTAGATCTTCTATACCGAAACGGAATATCTCGGCGAGTTTCTCTTTCTTCTCGCGGTTCTGGATTTACTTGAACTGGAGTTTTCATTTCCGTAAAGTTGGTTGTAGTTTCTTTGGTTCGACCTGCTTTTGCTGCGCTCTGAGTGTGCGCAGTATCGAGTTTCCTCAGGACATCATCGAGCTGCTCCAAGTCCTGGACGTTTGCTGCCACCAATATTTCCTGAACATTTGGTGGAAATTGCAGCGTTATGACCTGAATAAGTTCTTGCTCCGGTAAAGGAGGGTCGAAAAACTGCATCTTTTTAAGCTGAGATATGAGATAATCTGAATATCGCGAGGAATTGACGGACGTGTTATACTTTCTAGAGTATAATTGAAGTTTTATCAGGTGCTGAGCCTCAGCACTCCAAAATCGTCTAAGTAAGGCTTCCTTAAATTCTTCGTAAGTGTTAATACTGAATTTAAAAGCGGTAAACCACATTAACGCCTTGCCTTCTAACAATCGAGATGCTATTCGTAAACGACGGTCGGTCTTAACGTGATTTTCTTGAAAGAATTCTTCGAGGTTGAGGAGAAACTCCTTAGCAGTATACTCCTCCTTCCCCGAAAATTTGGCTGGTTTTTCCTCAGTTATTTTAAAAACTGTGGAAACATTCATGGATTCTCCACTAGTGTTGTGAAGGCTAGATGATGAAACATCTGTTCGATTTGCGATACTTTGCTGTTGAGAGCTTCTATATCTCCTTGGAGTTCAAGTTTTAGGGTTTTAATTTTCCCCTGTACGGAATTCTCAATTTCCTTGACCTCCTTCTCTATGTCGGTCTTGACTTCTGCTACATCGCGACAGATACGAGTAATCTGCGTGTGAGCATTATCTAACTGAGTCTTGACACGTTTATCGGCCTCCTCTTGCTGACTTTTCAGAAGAGTAATTTCGTTTCCCAACTTCATGAAATTATTTTTAACAGATTCATGAAGTTTGTCTTGAATAGACGCGATTTTAGTTTGCGCAAGAGATAATTGAGCATGGGACTCTTGAAATTCTTCCTTTAAGCTTTCTACTTCTTTAAGGACTTCCTGAGAAGAAGACGGGAAAGCAAGTTTTAAGTCCTCCGCCACTTGTGATTTTATGTCTTGCTTAATGGTTTCTAAGTCACGTGTTAATCTTTCATTTCTTTCCGTAAACTTAGAATCCATTCTTTTGTTAGATTCTTTAAATCTTTTTTCAATTTCGGCACCTGCACTATTGAGCCTACGTTCCAAATTATTATTAACTTCTGCAAATTTTTGATCAACAGATTCTGTCAATTTTACAATGTTGGCATCATTAGCCTCCCTTAGTTGAGTGATACTACGATTAGTTGCTTCATTAGACTCCCTAAGTTGACCTATACTAGCCTTAGTGGCTTCCAGGGTCGCGTTAGATTCTTTAAGTTGAGCTCCTAAAGTGTTATTAGATTCAGCAATCCTACGCCCGAGATTAGTGTTACTTTCCGTAATCCTGTCATTTAGACTGATTTTTAAAGCCTCGATGGCAGCTAGTATATTTTCCATATTAATGTCGTTATTTTCACAAAATGCAGAAAATACAATCATTCACCTCATACGTAAAATCACCATTATTGTCCAATGGTAAAGTTCAAAATTTCACCAACACAAAATATCAAACACTTGTGCATAAAATTAAATATCACCATTATTGTCCAATGGTAAAGTTCAAAATTTCACCAACATAAATATCAAAATTTATATAAGCCTGTGCATGAATATTATGCCTGAAATGTTTTACATAGCAAGAGAAAGAGAAAATAATCACTTGTGCCATAAACTTGATCAGAGTTCTGTGCCAAAAGTTTAAAATTTCGTCAAAGTCATTGAATTGAACTTCGTAAAATTTTAACACATTCACTGAACTGGAATTAACGTACGTACTATGCACTTTTATTTGAATTGGTAAGTTAAGATATCACTGATTTCAAAGTTAATTTTTATCACTTTACTCTCTTTAATCTGGCCCCAACGTCACGGGTGCCACTATTCACTACCTTCTCTCTGTAACAGGAACGCCCGTACTTCAGTTTATCGGAGAGCATGAGGAACGACAAGGCGTGTACGGCCCATGCTAAGAGAGTAAGAGAGAAGGGTAGTGAAAGAAAAATTCATGATTAAGTGGATCCTTCAGTTTATTCAATAAATAGGCAAATAATTATGTCACCTTTTATAGCTGAATTGTAGATTTGTCCCTGAGGGCGTGAAGAGGACGTTGTCCCGCGGCGGCTGCGTCGTCTTGCGGTCGGCGTCGGCGTCGTCTTCCGTCGTTGGTGTTTGTATTAGTGATGATGACTCGAACCAAAGGCAGGAACGGGGAAATGTGGAGCTTCCACATTTGACGTCATGGGGTACTGATGTGACACTTCCCTATGGCGAAGCACGCCGAAATAGTTCCCACAGCAGCAAGGATAAAGTTAGAGTCACAGTTCGTATTTGGAATAATACGCAAATGAAACAATCTAGAACCTTCCGAGGTGCGGTGATAAAGCACTTCATAAAGAAAATTAAATTTATCGAGTACAGTCTCTGCACTGTACTCCACCAGCATAATACATTTGTTGAAATAAATGACAGTCCAAATTCCCGTACGTCGTGATTTTCAGATTAACACTGGCACTTAAGATCATAATGCAACACAGTTCAACGGATAGACATAGTCTTTAAATGAAATTGAGGCTGGCTAAGAATACTACCGCTGCTTTCACACAGTCTTTGAACGAAATCAATGCTGGCACAGTTAATGCAAGAACATAGTCTTTAAATGAAATAAAGCTGACACAATTAATGCGAGAACACAGTTTTTAAACGAATTCAAAGCTGGCACAGTTTATGTGAGAACACAGTCTTTAAATGAATTCAAGCTGGCGAGAACACAGTCTTTAAACGAATTCAAAGCTGACACAATTAATGCAAGAACACAGTCTTTAAACGAATTCAAAGCTGGCACAGTTTATGTGAGAACACAGTCTTTAAATGAATTCAAGCTGGCGAGAACACAGTCTTTAAACGAATTCAAAGCTGACACAATTAATGCGAGAACACAGTCTTTAAACGAATTCAAAGCTGGCACAGTTTATGTGAGAACACAGTCTTTAAATGAATTCAAGCTGGCGAGAACACAGTCTTTAAACGAATTCAAAGCTGGCACAGTTTATGTGAGAACACAGTCTTTAAATGAATTCAAATATACAGCCGGACCGAGAGACGAATTATGTCGCGACGTGCTTACTTGCACACACTCGCTGACTCACGGCTTACTGCCGACTCACTCCACTCTCTGCCTTCAGCACACTGCCGTCGCATACCGCACACTCTCTCTGCTTACATTCTGCCTTACCCCAGGCTGGCGACTCGCTTATATTTCGTTCATGCAGCAATGGAACACGAAGGAACCTTCTGCGTGACGTCGCTTGTCCTTGGCCGGTGTTCTAGAAAGTCGCGAACTTGCTCGCAGTTCCCACTATGCCAGTGCGCTCGGCGCAAGCTTATGGCCGGGTATTAGCGAGCTTCTCTTAATAAAAGAATGAAACGTGAATGCTCGTAGGGTGTTACCGTTTCAATATATAGGCCTATCTAAATAAAACACGACGCAGTTTAGTCCAAAAACGATCAATTCTGAAAAGAAGCATGACTTTGCTTGGGATGTTCCAGTTCTTAAAACATAGAAATGTGTAGCCTTTGAACAGTTCGGACTAATTTCTGGACTGCAAATTGGTGGTAAAAATCGTGTTATTACACCATCTTGTGTTTTGAATTTGATAAGAAAACATTTCTATGAACCAATGGAATTTATCAAGGATATAGAGCTGCTGAAGACGTTCTACGAGCCTGCCTAAGTTACTGTTTCGTATACAGGGTTTATCTTATAAACCCAGACCGTCCAGCGGCGTTTTCACTCTCGGAGACCTAAGCAGCTGTACGGGAGGCGCGCGCATATTTCCTGACCTTGTAAGGAGCGTGCACGTGTTCGATCTAGCATCAGTCGCCAGTCTGAATCTCAGCTGTTAACATGCTGAGACAGTTATCATTGCAACACCGTATTTTCGAACGTAAAATTTATTTTAAGCACAAGTCAGCTCGATTGGTACGCGAAGCATTTGTTCAACAATTTCCTGGTGAATTGCTACCTTCACGAGAACAGATCCACGTAATTGTAAATACAATTTAAACTACTGGCTTAGTGCTCAATGGGAAACATGTGCGCACACGAACGGTTTTAACAGAGAAAAACCTAGATGGCACTGTTGCGAATCTTGAACGGTCACCGAATTAATCACTCAAAAAATTAGCACAAGTAGGGATTTCGGTTTCTTCTGCACATAGAGCTACAAAACTTTTACACAGCAAACCGAACAGCTTTAAACGGGCCCGCTGTTTGCTGATCCAGCCACAAGAGTGAGATATTGCGAGTGGTATTTGCATCATTGAATGATCGTTTAGTCGACCCACAGCTTGTGTTCTTTTCGGATGAGGCCTGTCATCTAACTGTTCGTGTGAACAGTCATAACTCTCGCTATTGGTGTGCAGAACATCCTAATGGTGTTTATGAAGTCCCTCATTATGAAGGATGACTCTTCCAGCATCTTTGATAAGGTAAGATTTAACATAAGAATGAACAAACGCTTAAAGCAGGGCGACCGCGTGCGACGTAAGTTGGGCTGAGGCAGCTGCCCTAGCGCAGGGAACAAACACTCTGCGCTCGGTCTGGGTTTATGGGAGAGACCCTGTTCTAGTAGAATTGTGTTATATCGGCATGTTTTACATTCAAATGTACAATGAAATGCCTTTACTACGTGCACGGCTGTTCAGTCTTCATCCCTAAGGCTGGTTGGATCCTCAACAGCTCTGCCATCAGCTGCTATAGATGGCCCAGGCATCACTGAAGAGGCATACTAGGTAAATGAGGAGTGATGTAGTTTCCCGTTGCTTTCCTCACCGAGCCAGAAGTTGCTATTACATATCTGTCTGCCAAGCCCACTGAAATTCATGCACCAACCGACCCTATGAGCAACATGTTCACACCATTCATAGCAGGAACTGGCTGCAGAAGGGATGGCATTACTAGCATCGCTCATACCTCAGTCACTTTCATATTGTCAAAGCCAAGGATAAGACAGATACAGATCAATGAAAGTAACAAAATTGCTCTAGCCCATGCCACACTAGGTCCTGCCAGCAAAGGCAAATATAATAATAATAATAATAATAATAATAATAATAATAATAATAATAATAATAATAATAATAATAATTTTGTGTGGCTATTTTACCCTGGTGCAGCCCTTATAAAGCAGACCCTCCTACGAGAGTGGGCGTCATCTGCCGTGCATAGGAAGCTACGTGTTAATGTATTGGAAGATAGTGTTGTGTGTAGTGTGCATGTTGCAGGGATATTGAGGACAGCACAAACACTCAGTCCCCGAGCCAAGGGAATGAACAATTTAAGGTTAAAATCTCCGACCCGGCTGGGAATCGAACCCAGGACCTTCTGAACTGAGGAGCACAACGCTGGACATTCAGCCAAGGAACCGGACGTAAGTGAGGTTACACCGCTTATTTTATCATGCACTGTACTTCTCGCGACTGCATCGAGTTCGTACAAAATCTGTCATTCTTGTACGTTTTCTGCTATTTTCAAGGCAGCCATAATGACAAGTGATTTTAGACCAGACTGCTCCGTTTAGAATATCTTATAATCATCTATCTTTCTCATTGCCGGGCGAGTTGGCCTTGCGGTTATGGGCGCGCAGCTGTGAGCTTGCATCCGGGAGATAGTGGGTTCGGACCCCACTGTCGGCAGCCCTGAAAATTGTTTCGCGTCGTTTCCCATTTTCACACCAGGCAAATTCTGGGGTTGTGCCTTAATTAAGGCCACGGCCGCTTTCTTCCCACACCTCACTCTTTCCTATCCCATCGTCGCCATAAGACCTATTCATGTCGATGCGACGTAAAACAAATTGTAAAAAAAGAAAATCTTCTGTCACTTCCTTGGTATCTCCCCTCACCTGAGCATCATTAACTCCTAATACATCCAGACGCATCCCTTTTGCTGACTCAGCCAGTTCTACTTTCTTTTCTCCACGAGCCCTATCAATACGAATAGCTCCGTATGGAATTCCATTTCGTTCACCAACTTATTTCCATGAAGTCCCTGGCCTGTCAGATTGAAGTAGGACTGCGTCACTCCCATAGGTCCGAGCATGGTCGTTCCCAGGATTTTTTTCCGGGTGGTTAGGATTCTTCAGGTGGTGCTTCCAAAACAAAAGCTATAGGAGCAAACAAAAATCTGTGGATCTGGATGTTAGAATACACCCATGGCATTCTCTGCCTTGGAGCGTGAATGGATAACCACGGTTCCCCTATCTGAGTCTGACATTGCTTCCACTTACTTGTGCCAGTCTCCTCACGTTTATCTTTACTATCCGACCACCCTTGGTCAACACTTGTTCTCTTCCGACGTTATTGGGTTTACAAGGCTTAGGGGCTCCTTAATTTTCACCCCTCCATGCCCTTTCACTTCTTTTTTTTTGCCGATCCCTTCGTTCTTCCACATTCCCTCTGATTATAATCATTATTAGTGATAATAGAGGCTCGTTGCGTGGGGGCTTCGGAGAGGCGTGACGTAGATTTTTCGAGATGACGTCCTACAGGTCCTCTGTGCGTCTGTGAGGGTGGCGCCCTAAGATGAATTCTAATGCTGAAGAGGCACTAAGGCCCAGCCCCGGAAACAGAAGAATTAACCAATGAAGATTAAAATCACCGACCCGGTCGGGAGTAGCACCCAGAACCCCTTGGATCAAAGACCGGCATGCTAACCATTTAGCCATGGAACCGGACAAAACTCGTGTGCTCGCCCCGATGTGGTGCAGCTGTTTTGAGACACGCCCCAATGGAAGTGAACTGCGTGTCATTTTAACCTTGTACCAGCCTTCCTGCAATTCTTAAAACTCTGGCAGTATCGAAAATCGAACCCGGGGCCTCCGATTACAGCAGTTAAGAGCGCTAACAGTTACGCTACAAAAATAAAACACCCCCTGTAATTTTTGGTTATGAAATGGATGTAATCGAATAGAAAGTGCTCAAACATTTTGGAGCATTGCCATTTACAAATCAACAGGTTTAGTAGAGCAGTATAGTAGGCAGCGCACGCTGTATCGCGGGCGTGCAACGTCAGACAAAAATGTTTGCAATTTGTTTAAAAATGGAGGAAACTATTCTTTTTCTCCTTAACTATTATAAAATGTATTTACAATTTTAACACGTTTTTTGACAAAATCGTACAATGGCTCGATAACATTATAATATTTCTGTATGTTTCAAAATTAGGCCTATTATTTAAATTTTAAATAAGACCATCTGTGTGTCATGTTTAACAGTTTGTTCTCGTTAATATATTGTACGTGAATTTCATTCATTTATAACGTGCATTTATAGATTTATGATTTTTTAAAATATTGCATAAAATGAATAAGAGTATTATTGCTTTTATGTCCCACTAACTACTTTTGAAGGTTTTCGGAGACGCCGAGGTGTCGGAGTTTTTGAGCCTCAACCGTCCAAGCCACTCACGCCCGGCATTGCATAAAAATAATTGCTTACAATTTCTATAATCTTTTGAATTTGCAAAGTTATCTATAGCCAGAATATATTCCTTTTTTTTGCTAGTGGCTTTACGTCGCACCGACACAGATAGGTCTTATGGCGACGATGGGACAGGGAAAGTCCAGAAGTGGGAACACCGTGGCCTTAATTAAGGTACAGCCCCAGCATTTGCCTGGTGTGAAAATGGGAAACCACGGAAAACCATCTTCAGGGCAGCCGACAGTGGGTTCGAACCTACTATCTCCCGAATACTGGATACTGGCCGCACTTAAGCGAGTGCAGCTATCGAGCTCGGTATATTCCATTTTACTATCATCTATATATATAAAATAACTTGTCCTGACAGACTGATTCATCATCATCGAGCCAAAACTACTGGACATAAAGAAATAAAATTTTGTGGATACATTCATATTAACATGTAGGTGCTCGCAAAGGGAAGATTTCTGGATATCTCGTCGGTAAGGAGGTGAAGGGGGGGGGGGGGGGTGAATTTCTAAAATGAGGATATCCATATATCAAAAACTTAAAAGTTTACAGACGTAAAATTGGTATTTGGAATCTCCTTTAAAAATCAAGAAACATGTATTTTTCCTTCTTTTCGAAAAATCCCATTAAGGGGGCTTAAAAGGGGGAAATTGGGTTGAACACCTTTTATGAGAAGACTTATTCCTCAAAAACTGAAGATGTTACAGGCATGAAAATTGGTATTTGGAATCTCCTTTGAAAATAAAGAAATACGAATTTTTGTGTTTTTGAATAATCCGATGAAAAAAGGGGTGAATTAATTGAAAAATTAGTTGAATTCTTTGAATGAGAATACTTATATCTCAAAAACTAAAGATGTTGCAGACGTAAAAATTAGTATTTAGAATCTCCTTTAAAAGTAAAGTAACACGCACTTTTTTGGGGGGGGAGGGGAAATCAACTTGGGGGCTGGGTGATGAAAAAAGGACTTTAATTCCTTTTTATGAGGATACATATGTCTCAAAACTGAAGGTGTTACAGTCGTATTATTGGCATTTGGAAGCTCCTTTATAAATAAAAAACAAGTATTTTTGGTTTTCGGAAAATTCACTTAAGGGGGGAGGGTGAAAGGAAGTGAAAAATTTAATTATTTTTATGGAGAAACTAAAATCTCAAAAACTTAAGGTTACACACGTGAAAATTTGTATTTTTAATCTCTAAAAATAAAGTAACACGCATGTTTTGGAGGGAAGATCAACTTAACGGGCTGGGGTGAAAAAGTTGAATTATTTTTGTGAGGATACTTATACCTCAAAAACTGAAGATGTTAGAGGCATGAACATTTGTATTTGGAATCTCATTTCAAAGTAAAGAAACGCGTGTTCTTTTGTCTTCGGAAAATCCACTTAAGGTGGGTGAATGAATTGGAAAATTAGTTGAATTCTTTGTATGAGGATACTTATATCTCAAAAAGGAAATGTGTTAAAGACGTTAAAACTGGTATTTTGAATCTCTTTAAAAATAAAGAAACACCCACATTTAGGGAGAAGGAATCAACTTAACGGGTAGGAAAAGGGGGGGGGGTTGAAAATGGAGTTGAATTACGTTTATGAGGATGCTTATATCTCAAAAAATGAACATGTTACAGACGTGAAAATTAGTATTTGGAATCTCCTTTGAAAATAAAGAAACACGCATTTGTGTTTTTGGGAAAATCGACGTAAGGAGTGTGGCGTTGAAAATAAGTACACCGAGCTCGATAGCTGCAGTCGCTTAAGTGCGGCCAGTATCCAGTATTCGGGAGATAGTAGGTTCGAACCCCACTGTCGGCAGCCCTGAAAATGGTTTTCCGTGGTTTCCCATTTTCACACCGGGCAAATGCTGGGGCTGTACCTTAATTAAGGCCACGGCCACTTCCTTCCCACTCCTAGCCCTTCCCTGTCCCATCGTCGCCATAAGACCTATCTGTGTCGGTGCGACGTAAAGCAACTAGCAAAAAAAAATAAGTACATAAGGAGTTGAAATATGTTTATGAGGATACTTTATCTTAAAAACTGAAGCTGTTACAGACGTGAAAGTTGGTATTTTTAATTTCCTTTCAAAACAAAGAAACACGTAATTTTGTTTTTGGAAAATCCACTTAAGGCGGTAGAGGGGTGGAAAGAAGTGAAGAAGAAGAAGTTGAATTATTTTTATGAGTATACATTTATCTAAAAAATGAAGGTGTTACAGACGTACAGACATGAAAACTGGTATTTGGAGTCTCCCTTAAAAATAATGAAACATGTATTTTTTTGTTTTTGGAAAATCCAGTTTAGGAGCTGAAAAGAATTGGAAAACTGGGTGAATTTTTAAGATGAGTACCGGTATATCTACATTATACAGTATGTGAAAAACTGAACATGTTAGAGACAAGAAACTTGGTATTTGGAAAGTCCTTTTAAAATACAGGAACATGTACAGTACCTTTTTGTTTTCGGAGAAGGCACTTAAGGGGGGCTGAAAAGAAGTGAAAAATTAGTTGAATTATTTTTAGAAGGATACTTATATCTTAAAAACGGAAGATGTTACAAACGTGAAGATTGGTATTTGGAATCTCCTTTAAAAATAAAGGAACATGTATTTATTTTTTCGACTTGAGCGAAGACTGTTTCTCACATATGCAGTTATATGTTACATGTTCGTCTTAGCCCCAAAAGGTAATACCACAAACATGGTTTACAAAGAATTTCTGGGGTAAAGGGAACTCAATTTTTGGGTGAGTTTTTATACTTTAAGAATTTTCAGATAATATCGTAGTACAATGCCGAGCAACGATTACTTTGATCAAATTACGAAATCCACGCGAGCGAAGCCGCGGGTAATTGCTAGTTGAAGTATATAATTTTTTTGCATGTTGATAATGTTGGTGAAATAGAGGGCCATTTCACATATTTTGACTCATTCATATTTCACTTAATTCTTCAAGTCCGTAAATCACGAATTATTTTTTCGAATAATGTGTAGATGAGTGCAATTCCTTTCCTTTTCTCTTTTTCGTTCAACTGAATGCTTTAAAACTGAGAAAATCGTCAAAAAATTTGTTCGTAGCAATTTTGAGATTTATGTGTAAATATATTCACTAACTGCATGGAAAATATTATGCTTAAGAGGTCTAGAAGCAAAACTAGCAATCTCCACTTTTTGGCGAAAATGACTTAGAGTATGGATAGCATTCTGCAAGGTAAATGCCATCTATTACGAAATTGTTGAGTTGCGTAACCGTTAAAATCCTCCTCAAATGTAACGTTAAACATTGCGGTTAGTGGCAAAGTCGGCAATCCCCTATTAGCTTTGAGTTGCAGGAATGGCGATCTTCCTCTTGGCCAATCACAAGTGAGCTAGATATCACGTCATTGATTTAATGTTATCAAGCGTTTTGTTCTAGTAAGAGCTAAAACAAATCCAATGAACAATGTGCTAGTGCGAGGAGAGCCTCATTATCGAAGTGACATAGGGACGGGTCAAAGTGCTTGTAAAACTGGCAAAAATATAGGAATGATTAATCCCACTCTAATTGAAAGTGGCGTTAAACTGAATGTTTTAAAACTTCGAAACATAGACAAATTGTTGGATAAACATTACGGCAATCAGTAGAAAACCTTTTACAGCCTCCAATTACACAAACAATTGCTGGAAACAACGGGGAATGATGTGACAGAGAATGAGGAAGAAATCATTGAGGAAGATGAAGATTTTGTAGAAAGAGATGATTTGATGGTTTAGATGCTCTATTTATGTGATTACTAGATTCTGGATGTTTAGCCAGTAATAGGTTAGAATGCAAACTAATTCAGTTATTGGGAAGTGTCGAGTAGCCCGTTCTTCCCTAATATAACTAGAATAATATAAATTTTAAGTGTACTGATTGGGCGTACTCCTAATGTTTATGCAAGATCCATAACATAACCTTTGTGTACGGTGACTATACTTGTTACCCGCTTCAATAAGTTTGCGTTCTGACCTATTACTAGTGATGGGCAGTCTGAGACGAGGCCTTGAGATTTCTCGAGATTTCGCGAGACAAGCGCAGGCACTATTTCTCGCGAGAAATTTCGGGAGAGATCGAGAGCGTTGTCCCCGCATCGTGTGGCGAGCTGCGTGTCGTAGGCCTACAGGTAGCCGGAGCTGAATGTTGTTCGTGCCGAATACGCTAATAGCCAACCACAGGCTTTCTCCATTCCGTAAATAGGTGTCAGCAAGCGACTAGGGCGTTCGAGGCCTATTTTGACGCAGTATAGCATAATTATAAAGAATACGCATTCTGGCATTGTATGCAGCGGTAAGTAAACGAATGAGTTGGCTAAGTACAGAAACTGACAGCCACTGTATGTACACCTACCTGGATACTAGCGGCGTGCATTATTCGAACTCGAGACGGGGCAATATGCGCCTTGCTGCATATGCAATCAGCATTACGCATGAGTGGAACGTGTAATCTAAAATGCCTGAGTTTGCTCCATATTCTTTCGATAGGCAGGTGTAAATCGTTATCAGAACCCACAATCAATATCATATGACCACTGCTTGTGTTTTCCGATATTTTGGTGACGATGAAAATAATTCCTTATAATGTTATAGAGTATTCGCGTCATACTTAGGTGCTTCGGTATTTGCCGGTTTTTTAAAATTTCGAGTGGCTATTTCTAGCCGAGTGCAGCCCTTGTAAGGCGGATCCTCCGATGAGGGTGGGCGGCATCTGCCATGTGTAGGTAACTGCGTGTTATTGTGGTGGAGGATAGTGTTATGTGTGGTGTGTGAATTGCAGGGATGATAGGGATAGCACAAACACCCAGCTCCCGGGCCATTGGAATTAACCAATGAAGGTTTATATCCCCGGCCCGGCCAGGAATCGAACGCGGGACCCTCTGAACCGAAGGCCAGTTCGCTGACCATTGGTCCAAGGAGTCGGACGGTATTTTCCGGTGCAATGTGTAATTGCGTCTAATTGTACGCGACAACTTCAAGACGATGCCCGAAATGAAACGTAAGTCGTGGATGTCGGTTATTTTGAAGAGATGCCACATAGCACAGCCCACTGTGTTGTTTGTTACAAAGAAGTAAAAGACGTCGGCGGAAATACTCCTGTTATGATCCGGCACTTAAAAATACATAATATCATTGAAGGGGAATCGTTCAGAGAACACCTCCGGCCCAGTCTGCGTCACAAGAAACTACCCTGTCGACAACAATTACGAAGTATCCAGGTAGGTGTACATCCTATCTACAGTTATTATCAAATTATAAGGGTTATTCAGCTGAGATGTCCACTTGAAATAACTCGTGAACCTTTTAAGATACTGACATTCCGTTTTCACTTTCGTTAATGGTATTAAGGAGCTCATAGTTCAACATGTATTACTTTTCCAGGCTTCTGACAATATTTATCGGCACACATGTTTCCATATGAGAACTGCTGATGATATACTATCAGGCTTACGCTCGTAGTTACTGAGACGTCACACAGATCGCAGCATAGGACAATCGGTCTCGAGAGCATTGCCCATCAACCCTGTCGAAAGAATTGGAGTTCTCTCAGGCATTATAGATTACACGTTTCACTCATGCGTAATGGTGGTTGCATGTGCAGCAAGGCACATCGAATATTGCATGCCTCTAGTATCCAGGTAGGTGTACATCCTATCTACAGTTATTCCCCGTCACTGTCCCGTTCACCCCTACCCTATACACCGTCCTTCCGACTTCGTTCAGTTTTGCATGAACCTTTGTTTGGGGATCTTCCGAGCTGAAGAAAAAATGATTCAGAGTGGTTCATGGAAAACATTCAACAGTTGGTAATTTATTATCAACAAAGGACCATTTTGTGGGACCCAAAGGATCCGCACCATTGTAATTTGTTGAACAAGAAAGACGCATGGGAGGAAATCGCGAAAAGACATTGGAAGCCCTATGGAACTGTGCAGAAAAAATAAGTTTATCTGACCGCGACTCTTTAGAAGAGCTGGCAGCAGCCAACTGTAGCTGCAGAGCCAACACTCAACAGATGATACAAGACCGATGTGTGGAAAACTAACAGATCGCATAGATGATAGAGATACGTGATATCGATCGGGCAGCCTTGTCAAAAACGGCTGTATCTAGCGCGTATCAATTCTTGATACAGATACGCTGATCTGATACAGATCTGGACGCATCTCTATACCCAGGGAGACTGGTGAGCTCTCGGTATGGGTTTGGGAGGAGAGTGGGGGTACCGCCTTTGAAACGTTGGTTAAACGGTGAGTTGACGCGTGACCCAAGTTGACTGATAGCTACGACAACTACATATACTGCACCTGGACTCCCTGGAGTTTCCGTACAAGTTATCAGTCCAATTAATGTTATCGATGTACAATCGAAACAGGTGCAAAATTGGGAATTACAGGCAAATATAAATTGTGTGAGTTAACACATCGCGGCCAGAAGTAGAGTTATTCGAGAAAGGCATATTCAGCCCATTTATTTACGAATGGTAGTATCTTTCTGTTATATGGGTCTCACAACTCCGAACCATGTCGTATTATCAATCGAGAATTTATTTTGAACAGTGTAGGAAGAAAGGTGCGTGTCGAGATCTGTGAACAGCCGGCAAAGTTGCAGTTCATTCATCCACTCAGCCTAGAAAGAAGGGATTTCCAAACAGTACCGTATGACGATTCTGAAGATAATTCAGCAGATCAGTTTGAATCAGTTTAATAACTAAGGTGCAGGTGTCTATTCTTTGCAGTCATAGATAACATTGCTCATTGTTTGACTTCCAATTTGACACATCATCTTACAGATTCTTGCTTGAAGTCGAGCAGTTTATACTTGGGAGTGATGCAAACAAAGACAATATTTTTATAATTCTATGAAGATAATGCAGACTATGATCGTCCTTTGCTTCACAGAGGAATGTTTCATGAGTAGTTGTTGAACGAAGGACAAAAAATTGAGAACTTAGAGGACACAATCAATCACTTCAAGAAAGTAGTGGTAGAGCGTTTCACATGTCATATCATGAAATGAAAAATATACGATAATAGGACATTTATTCATAAAATGTACTTGAGGAGCAAGTTCTACTTTCTCGGTTTACTTTTTATAGCTTTTGATAGCTCCGTACATAGGACATTCCTTCAAAGTTTGTATTTCTGAATTAAGTTCTATTTGTCTGTTTACTTGAGAATATTACTGAAGCCTCTGTACATACGTTTAAATAATGTTATTTGTTTTACGTCCCACTAACTACTTTTTAAGGTCTTCGGAGACGCCGAGGTGCCGGAATTTAGTCCCGCAGGAGTTCTTTTACGTGCCAGTAAATCTACCGACACGGGGCTGTCGTATTTGAGCACCTTCAAATACCACCGGACTGAGCCAGGATCGAACCTGCCAAGTTGGGGTTGGAAGGCCAGCGCCTTAACCGTCTGAGCCACTCAGCCCGGCGTACATACGTTTCGTACAGAAAATTTATTTAAGAAGCAAGTTCTAAAACTGTTCTGTTTTTCTGTTTGTTCCTTCCTTCCTTCCTTCCTTCCTTCCTTCCTTCCTTCCTTCCTTCCTTCCTTCCTTCCTTGCATTAATAGTTATTCAACATTCAACATGCCTGTGTTCATGTTAATCATGTCTCCACGCGCTCCATTGAGCCTAAAAAAAACTACAGAGGCACTCAAGGATAGGGATCAGTAAAATAGCCTATACGTCTCCCCCACAATATCCGCCTGAACCCGTCCCTGCTGGAAGCAATTAAAATAGGAGTGGTTGTTGAAATGCATAGTATTCAATTTTCTGATGCGAAGAATTAAAGATCATTCAGAGATTGTAGATGGCTTTCATTTTTATTTTGTTTCTGAGGGTAAGTCGTTGGCCTCTAACCCGGATAGGCTAAGTGCCAAGCTATCTGGTAGTCCTCGAGAGTGACTGAAAGACGTTTCCAATAGCAAGACCGTACCCAAGAATGTTTCTCGGGTGTGGAGGGGGTGGGGCGGGGGGGGAGGGTTAGGACATTCCGGCGGCGGGTAGGTTGGGTGGGCGAGGTGGGGGTACTCTAAAAACAAAAGCTGTAGAAGCAATCAAATACCCGAGTTTGGGGTTAGTAGAATTCACCCCATGGTATCCTCCGCCTGTCGTAAGACGCGACCAAAAAGGGGACTTGCGGTTCTCAATTTGGGAGCGTGGGCTGGCAACCTCGGTTTCTGTAGCTGAGTCTGGCATTGCTTCCACTTGCTTGTGCCAGGCTCCTCACTTTCATGTTCCCTATCCGACCACGCTTGGTCAACACTTGTTCTCTTTCGACCCCGCCGTTATTAGGTTTGCAAGGCCTAGGGCGTTTTTTTCCTTTTCACCCCCTTCGTCGACCTTCCCTTTCTTTTGCCGATGCCTTCATTCTTCGCAGGTCGGGCATCTTCCACATTCCTTCTGATTAGTATTAACAGAGACCGGGCGAGTTGGCCGTGTGGTTAGGGGCGCGCAGCTATGAGCTCGCATCCGGGAGATAGTGGGTTCCAACCCCACTCTCGGCAGCCCTGAAGATGATTTTCCGCTGTTTCCCATTTTCACACCAGGCAAATGCTGGGGGCTGCACCTTAATTAAGGCCACGGTCGCTTCCTTTACACTCCTAGGCCTTTCCTGTCCCATCGTCGCCATAAGACCTATGTGTGTAGGTGCGACGGAAAGCAAATAGCAAAAAAGAGTATTAATAGAGCCTGGTTGCATAATAATAATAATAATAATAATAATAATATTAATAATAATAATAATAATGGCGAATGGCCTCCGGAGAGACGTGGTGCAGGTCTTTCGAGATGACAGCCTATCGGCGACCTGCGCATCTCTGAGGATGGGTCCCTGCCAAAGATGAATTGTAATGCTGAATACGGCACAAACACCCAACCCCCAAAGCCGAAGAATTAACCAATGAATGTTAAAATCCCCTACCCAGCCGGGAATCACACTCCTTGGATCAAAAGCCAGCAAGACGAGCATTTAACCATGAAGCCGGACAAAATTCCTCTCCTCGTCCCGAGGTGGTAGAGTTCTTTTCAGGCACAGCCCCAGTGGAGGTGTCTACATGTGCTATTTTAACCTCATACCACCCCTCCTGTCCTTCTTAAATATCTGGCAATACCGGGCCTCTGATGACGACAGTTACTAGCGCTAACAGTTACGCTACCAAGGCGAATATTGCACAGTTGAACTTCCTCTTAAAGCAATAACCACAATAAATAAAAAACACTATATTTTTAGTTATGGAATAGATTTAATCAAATAAAAAATGTCAAACATTTTTAGAGTAGCAGCATTTACAACTTAACGGGTTAAGTGTAAAGATAAGGCCACAGGTGTTAAAACAGGGAGATGTGTCATTTGTTTAAAATTGGAGGAAACCACTAAAATGATTATGAAAGACGTTTACAGGTTTGATATATTTAAAAAA
This sequence comes from Anabrus simplex, assembly GCF_040414725.1. Taxonomy (NCBI): domain Eukaryota; kingdom Metazoa; phylum Arthropoda; class Insecta; order Orthoptera; family Tettigoniidae; genus Anabrus; species Anabrus simplex. The sequence continues at coordinate 773,155,645 of NC_090266.1, forward strand.
CCTTACAACGGCTCGATAACATGAACATTTGTCTGTATGTTTATAAAAAAAGATGCTATGTGTGTGTCACATTCAATAGTTTTATCTTGTTTATATATTATACTCGAATTTCATTATAACTTGCAATTACCAATTCCTAAACATTTCATTGAAAATATTTTGTATATAATTTTAATAATATTTTGAATTTTCAGAGTTACCTATACCCAAAATGTATTTCATTTACTAGTATGAAAGGCCAAAGGCCGTAGCCGTGTTGAAACACCGGATCTCGTGAGATCTCCGAAGTTAAGGAACATTGGTCGTGGTCAAGATTTGGACGGGTTGCCACGCGCTGTTGGTGCGGGGTAAGGGAATGGAGGAGCGGAAAGTAACTGACCAACCTCCTACCGTACGAAAACTCCGGCTCAGGCACACCTCTGCGGAGGTTCGGACCTGCCTTCGGGCGGAATACACCCTTACCTTACTATTAAAGAACATAATTTTTGCATTTGGGTAATGTTGGTGAAGTAGGGGGCCAATTCACATATTTTGACTGATTTATATTATAATTCTCATTTCATTCTTCAAGTCTGTCTATCACTAATTATCCTCTCAAAAAAATTTGTGAGGACTTTTTTTTCCATAAATACTAAAAATGTTGTCTTTTGGCATAACGTTGGAAGCAATCATTTGTTCATACTAGTTTTGAGATTTTAGTAGGTAAATACAGGGTGGGCAAAGTAAAACCGGCCTGGACAATATTTATAAGAGTGACGGCGGAATTGACCCTTGATAATGAACAGGAGAACTGCCCATCGCAGGAAATGCTGGAAACCGTGATTTTGATGCACCCGTCGGTTGCTGTCACATGTCTGCGCATGCGCATCTCCTGTATCTTCCGAGTTCGTCGCTGTGTCATTACGTGTGAGTGAGTGAGTGAGAGGAGCAAGCAGTTGAATGCAACACAAAATGGTGTTCACGATGATACACCGCGTGTTCGTTGTTGAGTGTTATGCGAAACACGATTCGTGGAAAACTCATGCGGAACTGTTTGCGCAAGAATTTAAGATTGGAAGTGTTTTGGCAAAACCTCCAGTAAAGTGTGCAATGCACAACTTAGTGGAAAAATGGCGCGAAACGATCTCTGTAGCGAATAAAAACCGTAACTATCCGAAAATAGTTCGAACTCCAGAAAACATTGCTCGAGTGAAGGAAAGCCTGGATCGAAGTCCGACGAAATCTCAACGCCGTTTATCTGTGCAAGTGGCAATGAAGGGGTCGTCCTGTCGAAATATTATCAAAAAGGCCCGGCACCTGTGTCTTTAACAAATTTACTGTTGTGCACGCGTTATAGCGTCCAGACGAACCGTCGCGTGTTGAGTTCTGCCGGTGGTTTCTGAGTGAAGTGGAGTCAGGACTTCTGGATCCTCAGGTTTTCATTTATTCAGATGAGTCCATTTCCAGCATCTTCTGTGATGTTCTTTAACAAGGGTCAAACCCACGTCAGTCCTATTGTAAATATTTCCCGGTCCAGTTTTATTTTTTCCACCCCGTGGTGTAGGGGTAGCGTGCCTGCCTCTTACCCGGAGGCCTCGGGTTCGATTTCCGGCCTGATAAGGTATTTCTACCAGGATCTGAGGGCGGGTTCGAGGTCCACTCAGCCTACGTGATTACAATTGAGGAGCTATCTGACGGTGATATAGCGGCCCCGGTCTAGAAAGCCAAGAATAACGACCAGGAGGATTCGTCGTGCTGACCTCACGACACCTCGTAATCTGCAGGCCTTCGGGCTGAGCAACGGTCGCTTGGTAGGCCAAGGCCCTTCATAGCTCTAGTACCATGGGGTTCGGTTAGGTATATTCACTAATACGCACTTTCTAAATAGGAAAGTACTCTTTCTGTTCCTATAGAAGAAACTTGGGAAGAAAAGGTTAATATTTAATCAATCGTGTACACAAATAAATTTAAAAATATTATTAAGCAACAAATTTAGCTATTCATTAAGTCTATTTACATATGTATATTGTTGCATAAAATTAGTTTAAAATCAACTCAACTTCACACTCCAATAAACTAAAACACTTTACGCACATAAATAAATACAAATTATTATAACGTTTAATATACCAATTTATATAGTTCATAATATGTTTCCATAAAACTTGCAGGTTTGTTGTAATGTTACAATAAGAAGCTCGCGAGATCACGATCAAACTACAACTATTATCAATTTACCAGTTATCTTATTCTTATCTTACCCTCCAGGGTTGGTTTTTCCCTCGGACTCAGCGAGGGATCCCACTTCTACCGCCTCAATGGCAGTGTCCTGAAGCGTGAGACATTGGGTCGGGGGATACAACTGGGGAGGATGAACAGTACCTCGCCCAGGTGGCCTCACCTCCTATGGTGATCAGGGGCCTTGGTGGGGGATGGGAAGATTGGAAGGGATAGACAAGGAAGAGGGAAGGAAGCGGCCGTGGCCTTAAGTTAGGTACAATCACGGCATTTGCCTGGAGAAGTGGAAGACCACGGAAAACCACTTCCAGGATGGCTGAGTTGGGAATCGAACCCACCTCTACTCAGCTGACCTCCCGAGGCTGAGTGGACCCCGTTCCAGCCCTCATACCACTTTTAAAATTTCGTGGCATAGCCGGGAATCGAACCCGGGCCTCCGGGGGTGCCAGCTAATCACACTAACTACTACACCACAGAGGCGGACTAACCAGTTAATTGGCAGTCGAAACGGTACGATGGTGAGGCTTGTGATGTCCGAATACAATTTTAGATTAATAAATTTCGCTCTATTTCTCCACATATTTACTGAAAAAGCTGGCCTATTAAGTGGAGATGACAAAAATGAGTAAAATGTGCATGCAAGGAAAGAGGTTTTGCGGGGTTCTCTTCAAGTTAGAAGTTCCCTTTGCAATTATTTATTTTCCGACTTCTGTGTCCGGCTCCATGGCTAAATGATTAGCGTGCTGGCTTTTGGTCACAGGGGTCCCGGGTTCGATTCCCGGCAGGGTCAGGAATTTTAACCATCATTGGTCAATTTCGCTGGCACGAGGGCTGGGTGTATGTGTTGTCTTCATTATCATTTCATCCTCATCACGACGCGCAGGTCGCCTACGGGTGTCAAATTGAAAGACATGCACTTGGCGAGCCGAACATGTCCGCGGACACTCCCGGCACTAAAAGCCATACCCCACTTCATTTCATCTCATTTCATTTCATTTTCCTACATCTGTGACAGGGGTAGATCTGTTGTTAATCGGCTGACACAAGAAATGTTTTTGCAAAACGCAATTATTAGAAGGAAAATTCATACTGATGACATCGTTCAGTGATCGCCGCGGACAGATTTAAAACAATATTTTTTAAATTTGTAAGCATGAATGGGCGACAACCATTCTGGGTGGAAATCTAGTAGGACACTGGAATATTTGAGACTAAAGACTGAATATTTTGTAAACAAAAACGAATTTGTTATTTGAATTCTTTGCTATACATTATTGGAAATTTTCTTAAGAATGCTTATTTCAGGATCTTAATTATATCTGAAAGTCTGGCTCCCAGGATGAATTGTCAGCGTATTGGCGTAGGGACCCGGGTTCATTTTAAGGATGGGCCGTAGAGATTGAAACATCGTTTGGTTAATTCGTCTAGTGTTTGTGATCATACCTTCCCCTACACACAACATATCACACTACTAACCACCACAGAAACATGCAACAGTAAGTAAATCCCCCCACATAGGGTTCACTTGAGGAAGGGCATCTGTCATCCGTAAAACAAGGTTTAATCCATATTACTCCCGATCCCATATAAAAGGGAAAAGGCCAGAAAAGTAAAAGAATCTCGTAACTACCTATATCTGAAACATGAACCACATGAATTGATAAGAAGTGTATCAAAAAGTGAAGACTACCGTACGTTTCTAGGCATATAACCATTCAAATACTGTATATAGGTATTTCAACACTTACAATATTTAGACAATATACTTTAAGTTTTCCGTTTTCGGTATTCATACGACGCTAATAAAAGGCCCAGGCAAGTTTTTTTTAGACAAGAGTGACTTGGTCTGGGGTTAGATAACTGAATGATAATACAAAATTTATTAAATCATTAAAAACAAGCAAATTATTCCAAAATTAACATTTTCATATATATATATTTTCAGAAAATTTGTTCCTATATTAATATTGAAACCACCGGACGAGTTGGCCGTGCAGTTCGAGGCGCGCAGCTGTGAGCTTGCATCCGTGACATAGTGGGTTCGAATTCTACTGTCGGCAGCCCTGAAGATGGTTTTCCGTGGTTTCCCATTTTCACACCAAGCAAATGCTGAGGCTGCACCTTAATTGAGGCTACGGCCGCTTCCTTCCCACTACTGGTCCTTTTCCATCCCATCGTCGCCATAAGACCTATCTGTGTCGGTGCGACGTAAAGCCACTAGCAATATATATATATTGAAACCTTTAAAGATGGCACAGTTTTATAGTCAAATTCACTTGTTTTATTTTCCAAAGTCTTGATTTCATAAAGGGTTGAATTTTCGATAACCCGTATCTGCTGTTTAAATTTGTCAAGTTATTTGTTATATCCGAGTACGGCCTTATACAATACCAAGTATCGCATATATCTGAAATTCACCCATAGATTAACCGTTCGATACTGTAGTTCCGAATGGAATATCTGTTAAGTTGAAAGGACGATGCTCGACACGCACAAGAGGCAGTGCAGTGGTGATGATACTTCCTGCTTTCTTCGTCACGACAGGTAAGAGATGCGCATTGGTAGTGAAGTTTCTTCCTCCGAAGAGCTTTGGCTGGCTTGGGTGCGAGTGAGCGAGCTGGCTGGCTTCATTCAGTCACAGTGAGTGCTCTGACGAGGAATGTTCATTGGGAACTAATGTGTACTGCCTGGACGAAGCCCTTGTCACTTTTTGGATGCGGACCCACGGCAGCGTGAAGGTAACATCACGTGAAAATTAAAATATTAGATCACTTTAAAATGATCAAATTTTATCTAGGACAAGAAAAGTAGGCTGTAACTCGTAAGGTACCTACCTAGTTAGGTGACCGGGTGTAACACATGTCAACCCTTCCTCTCGTAGCTGCTTGGCAAAATACTGAAGTGTTGTTGAAGACGAGTCAGCTTTTACTGTAAAGTTTTAGAATAAATTATTTGATGGTTCCTTTCAATGCAATGGCTTAAATAATCTGGTAGGAGTTGAGTTCCACAAGTGTGCTGCTGTAGAAATCTCTGTAATGCGGACAGGAAGGAAGTACAGTGGTTCCGTGCCCAACGGCTTCTTCAGCAAAGTTATAACGAAAAGCTGAGGTTTTCTTATGTTCTGTTATTTCATTTAACTCATAGGACCCGCTGTGTGCTTCAGCTAGAAGTGTATATGTGTGTGTGTTTGTGTGTGTGTGACAGGAGAGCCTCGCCCATCTGCTAATATTTACGCTGATTCTGCCCTAAGTCTACAGGAGTTGACAGAAAATTCGCAGTAAAATCTCTCGCTGATAAGAGGCAGTATGTTGATGATGGTAGATTAGCAACTATTTAGAATTTCATGTGAACATTTTTCGTTAACTATAATAATAATAATAATAATAATAATAATAATAATAATAATAATAATAATAATAATAATAATCATAATAATAATGACCGCTTGTATTCGGTAGATGGTGGGAAATTTCCTGGTTTTCCATTTTCACACGCCCGCTCTTTCCTATGCTTGCGTCGCCGTAAACGTTCGATGTGTTAGCGTGTCGTTAAACCACAAGCAAAAGATAAAATAGAAAAATATTCGTAAAAGTAGTTAATGGGACGTAATGCCAATGCCTACTACTACTACTACTACTACTACTAATAATAATAATAATAATAATAATAATAATAATAATAATAATAACTTTCCATGTGCAGTGAAAGAAACATGAATCTGATACGATCTCTCAATAGCGTCGGTGTTAAAACATGAAAAGTTACACCAGCAGTGGTAATTCTATTTGTGTTCACTTATATTTTCTGTGGATATCTTTCGCTGCATGAACCACTAACGTAGTTGAGACGTGGGGAAACTTCAGATGTAACAATGCAATTACGCGTAAATGTCCACGCTAAAACAGTATTACTCTTGTAAGCCAAGAAATTGACATGTACGGGCGTTTATATTTCCTTGACTCGTTCTACCAGGTGTAACGACCAATATCGAAAATGAAAAAAAAAGTGTGAAATTCAGTGCCCATTACCATACTACCTTCACCGAATGTTCCGGGAAGGGTCCAATTGGCTTAAACGTCTACATCCAATTACAGAATCACTGTCTATTCTGTTAACTTTAGGAATACGTTCGCTCGAATCCAAGTTTAGGATATCAGTTTGCTGAGCCGTACTGCGTATTCCCCTGCATAAACAAAACTTCCCACTGGCTGGATATGATCCGTCGGAACGCAAGTCTAACCTCATAAGAACAAGGAGCTGATGTCCAACGCTCAAAACAAGACAAGAACGGCATAACCTTTAGAGTAAGAGGCACCCATCTTAGTCTAGTCTTCCACGTTTAAGGAGGCATTTCTTTTTTTTTTGCTAGTGGCTTTACGTCGCACCGACACAGATAAGTCTTATGGTGACGACGGGATAGGACAGGGTTAGGAGTGGGAAGGAAGCGGCCGTGGCCTTAATTAAGGTACAGCCCCAGCATTTGCGTGGTGTGACAATGGAAACCACGAAAAACCATCTTCAGGGCTGCCGACAGTGGGATTCGAACCCACTATCTCTTGGATGCAAGCTCACAGCTGCGCGCCCCTAAACGCACGGCCAACTCGCCCGGTAAGAAGGCATTTCTGAGCTGGACTTAACATGAGGTACGGTGACCACTTCCTTCCCGTCCTCAGTCTTGTCACCCGCATATTGATACAAAACCGAAATAAGAAAATATTCCAGTATTCTGGCGTTTGTGTAAAACGTTAACGACTGGCTTTATATTCCAGTTGGCTCGGCGCTCGTCTTCTGTACTCAAGTTTACAAGATCGATTCCTGGTACAGTCAGCTGTCATTTAAGAATGCTAAGTCTTACGTCAGTAGATTTATCGGGAGGATATTTATTATTATTATTATTATTATTATTAGCCTATTATTATTATTATTATTATTATTATTATTATTATTATTATTATTATTATTATTATTATTATTATTATTACTATTGTGAAATTTGTATGATATTCAAACTGCCAGATTGGGAAGAAAATGAAAGGGGAAAATCAGAAAACTTAGAGGAAACCTGTGCTGCATTTGGTCTGTGAAGACAAATTTTACGTTCATCTAACGATGTTTAAAGCTAGGAGAAATGTAAGAATGACTTCAAACAACCTTACTAGGAGGTCACCGACATTATCGTTACTTGTAATTGTATTACATATTAGGTAGGCCTATAACAAAATATTGAAGTAATATAGCTTACCTCTCTACCATTCGCAAGAAGATACAGTAATTAAAATTGGCAAAGTAACGGCACGAGGCAATTGTATTCTTATTATACCCCCACAGCCAGCCCTTCAGCGGTAGTCTAGTGGTGGCATCTTTGCCTATGGACCTGGACTTTTGCTGCGATGAGATCGCTTCCTTCGTTTCTTTCTACTTGTACATGCATGTTCTAAGAAATGAAGGAACTGTAAAACATATAGGCCTATATAAGGTACGGTATGCGTATTTTTCCACGACCGGGATGCGATTCCAGTGCAGCAGAACTCCAGGTCCGTAGCAAGGAATGCTACCACTGGACTGTCGATGACGAGATGATTGTGGACGTGTAATAAGAATACAATTGCCTCATACCAATTATTTTGCCAAATTTATTTGTTATTTTCTTGCGAATACTAGATAAGTACACGTCATTACGTCAACCTTCCTTTATACTTAACTTTCGGCTCCGTGGCTAAATGATTAGCATTCTGTCCTTTGGTCCAGAGGGTCCCGGGCTCGATTTCCGGCCGGGTCGGGGATTTTAACCTTCATTGGTTAATTCCAATGGCTCGGGGGCTGGGTTTTTGTGCTGTCCCCAACATCCCTGCGACTCGCACACCACACATAACACTATCCTCCACCACAATAACACGCAGTTACCTACACAAGGCAGATCCCTCCCACCCTCATCGGAGGGTCTGCCTTACAAGGACTGCACTCGGCTAGAAATAGCCACACGAAATTATTATATTTATGCTTAACATCTGCTATTAATGAACGAAATATCCATAAAATCGGTGACCCGAACGTCTGAGGGTTTTCTTGTTGGCCATAGACGAAGAAACAAAATACAGTGCCATTAAGCGCGCTATGTGCCGCTCACCTGCTGTTGTCATGGCGCTGGATCGAATCCCGGCAATTTAGTCGGTATTTAGGATGAAATATGTTTGTCGGTAGATGTGCTGGCACACAGAACAAAGGTTTTTCATCTCAGCTTCTGGTAATAAGTTAGTAGTTACGGGGATATTAAATGCACATCATTATTTTCATATAAATAAATGGATAAAAATGAATACCCTGCAATTGCTACAGATTTGAAGATAATCCGAATTCCGAAATGTTTGCTCCGAAAAGGGGTTCTTTATTTTGCCAGCAAATCCAATGACACAGATATGTTGCATTTAACCTTCTTAAATGTCAACCGACGTGAAAAGTTAATCAGTATTTTTTTTTAATTTGACCCATCCGTAATTCGAACTGTCAGGACCCGTGGTCGGTGTAGGAGCAATTGTGCTGGGCAGTGTGGAAGTAGTGCCTATTTCCTACAGCATCTCAGTTTCTCATAATCACTCCAACTCGTGTGACTACAGAATTCGATCCTGCGACCTTCAGGATAGAAATGGAACATTTGTTGGCCGGTGGGTGGGTGGGTGGCGAACAGGACTAAACTGATTATTACTGAGAATTAATAATTTGTGCATTCGGGAGATGACGGGTTCCAGCCTTACAGACGGCAGCGCTGAGTTACTTTTCTGTAATTTCCCCTCTTCTCACCTGGCAATTGTCGGGGCTGTACCTCAATTAAGGCCACTGACGCTGCTTTCCGAATTCTACTCCTTTCCTATACCCCCAATATAGAACATATGTGCCTGTTAGTTGAATTTAAAACAACTAAAATTGCTGTACCGTCAGCTTACATCGTTAAAGAAGAGAAATCGTTGGCTTGTTTCCACCGTGTCACGCCCTCGCGCTTGCGAAATTGCCTGTTACGATACCCCCGATGGCTAGCATTATACCCCTATGATCAGTGTTCACCCCTCCTTATCACTTCCTCTGGGAAGTGGACAGAGAGGAGTTCAGTGTTGTCACCGGTGCTTCTAAGCCCTCCTCTTACGACTGTTGAGTACAGTTTACGTATTTCTGAGACCGGCCATGGACCAACCGGAGCTGCAGAAAGTTACTTTGAATTGTGAAAGCATAGCTTAAGTTCCCTCTTTTCAGACAGCAGCCATGGTGACACAGTGCGCTTTCTAATTGAAGCGTAATGTGTTACTAAAATGTTGGTGTTAATATTGATTTATTGGACTAATGGCAAGGGCGTTTGTTATTTAAGGTTTTAGGAAGACGCTCTCACAGGGCTCCCTAGTGCGCGCGCGCGTGTATGTTTGTGTGTGTGTGAGAGAGAGGCTAACGTTGCTGTACTCTTTGTTGGTAATTTGGTTGTTTTATTGCTTCCCTCTCATTGTGCCAGTGTTGTTTGTTCCTGTAAGGGTTTTTAGGACTCCCGAGTAGGTGTGGGTGGAAAGCTCAGGTTTGACTTTTACAGTTCCCGTGACTGGAGCTGTCGTCACCACGAATTTTAAAAATTTCCACCAGTGTTTTGTGTGTGTGTGTGTGTGTGTGTGTGTATGTATGTATGAATGAGACTGAGTGGTCACCTATCCAGTGAGTGACCACGCCTAATGTTGCCTTACTTCGTGTTTGTGATTTGGTTGTTTTATTGGTTCCCTCTAAAGGTACCAGTGTTGTTTGTGCTTGTAGAGGTTTTTAGGACCCCTGAGAAGGTGTGGGAGGAAAGTTCAAGTTTGACCTTTGCAGTTACCGTGTCTGGAGCGGTTACCAAAATTTTAAAGATGGTTGTCAATGTTGCTTAACTGTCATAAGCCCAATGTGTTGCTAATTACTTTCAGCGGTGTTGATTGAGTTAATAACAATTATAGACGCGAATCTAGTCGCATACGCCTCGGTTTTTGTTTAGTTCCAGTGCGTCGCTAAGTGTGTTGTGATTAGCTGTAAAACTAGTCTCATTGGTTCTAGGAGTGTCATTTGGTTTTGTGTGTTTATTTTTAATTGTTGTGTATGTTGTTTTGCTTTTGCTTCAGTGGCAATGACCACTTTTTGTTTGCCTTATGTCGTTTGATTGCCGCCTTTAGGAAGGGGCACCCGGGATTCAAAAATTTGAATTTGCTTTTACGTCACACCGACACAGATAGGTCTTCTGGTGACGATGGGATAGGAAAGGTCTAGGAGTGGGAAGGAAGCAGCCGTGGCCTTAATTAAGATACAGCCTGGTGTGAAAATGGGAAACCACGGAAATCCATATTCAGCGCTGCCGATGGTGGTGTTCGAACCCACTGTCTCCCGGATGCAAGTTCACAGCTGCGCGCCCCTAACCGCACGACAAACTCACCTGGTCCACCGATGATATGAGGCAGCGAGGGCACCTGTACAGTTGACGCATATTTTGATCTCTTGTGGAGGTTTCGATTTCGGTCCCTTGCTAGGCTCTAGGATTTACGTTTGTTTAGTGGTCATTGCCACTGAGGCCTAAATTACGGTATTGTAGTTTCCTGGGGTGGGGTGTTTGAGTGTTTTGCTTTTGGGTTAATAACAGAGTTGTCAGTTTGTGCGGGTGGTTCTGTTGTGGTACACACAGACTGAAAGTTGTATAAGGCCACGCGAAGTATGAATGACAGCTAGTTCTATATACCTATGATTAACTGTTGGTATTAGTTGGCTGCTAATTGCACCACGATTTGCATTACCGATACGCGTCAATCAGATCCATATTTCTTGAGGGATTGTCGTGCGATCCCAGTTGCCCTACCCACACAAACTGGGAGAATGACCAGTACCTCGCCCAGCCGGCCTCACCTGCTAAGCTGAACAGGGGCCTTGTGGGGGGATGGGAAGATTGGAAGGGATAGACAAGGAAGTGGAAAGGAAGCGGCCGTGGCCTTAATTTAGGTACCATCCCGGCATTTGCCTGGAGGAGAAGTGGGAAACCACGTAAAACCACTTCGAGGATGGCTGAGGTGGGAATCGAATCCACCTCTACTCAGTTGACCTCCCGAGGCTGAGTGGACCCCGTTCCAGCTCTCGTACCACTTTTCAAATTTCGTGGCAGAGCCGGGAATCGAACCCGGGCCTCCGGGGGTGGCAGCTAATCACACTAACCACTGCACCACAGAGGCGGACATGATTCTGTCATCTAGGGTGCAATATTGTGTGAATCTTTTCAAGGCATTCTCGCTCTTCATAACGTATGTGTTGCGGGTCAGTATATCTCCAAAAAGATTATCACATACGAGGTTCTGTTCCGGCAACGACGATATATTCTGACCACCTCCCTAATACAGCCACTTGGCAAAGCATCGATTCAACGAGGTGGCGGAAGATATCGAAATAAGAATTTCGCAGTGCAGGGATAGGATTAAGATATTCGCTTTCAACTCATTATCTGTTGGCTTTACGTCCCACTAACTACTGTTTCGATTTTCGGAGAACTCATTATCTAGCAAACCAATGAGTATATAATTAAACGAAGATGTATGATCAATTCTGAATATTGGATAAAGTTTCCAGCCTATCATACTGTTATACGAACGAATGGCGTATGGCTTTTAGTGTCGGGAGTGTCTGAAGACATGATCGGCTCGCCAGATGCAGGTCTTTTGATTTGACTTCCGTCGGCGACCTGCGCGTCGTGATGAGGATGAAGGGATGAAGACGACACATACACCCAGCCCCCGTACCAGCGGAATTAATTAATTATGGTTAAAATTTACGACCCTGCTAGGAATCGAACCCTGGACCCCTGTGACCAAAGGCCAGCACGCTAACCATTTAGCCATGGAGCTGGACCATACTTGACCTTTTAGGCATCTTGACCTCGTCACTCTGCAACTAATGCCCACGACAAAGGATAAGTGTAGGCTGCCAATCAACGCAAGGGAATTGCTAGAACCAGATTAAGTCGTCGTAACGTTCCGTTACCAACAGAAACCACTTTCTACATCAGCAAGATTTCGTCCACTCGACTGTGCATAGGACGACTCCGTCGAATCCGGACGAAGAACGTAACATAGTATTAATAATAATTCATGCCTTTGGTGATTTGTATTCCGTCGTCATAGTTGACGAAGATTTTATTATAATATCCGCGGCTGTGATGATTCCTCGTGAAAATATTGTACGCACAGAATGACCCGAGACACGAGCAGAATTTCGTACAGTACTTAAGCAATTGGTCCGCCTCTGTGGTGTAGTGGTTAGCGTGATTAGCTGCCACCCCCGGAGGTCCGGGTTCGATTCCCGGCTCTGCCACGAAATTTGAAAAGTGGTACGAGGGCTGGAACGGGGTCCACTCAGCCTCGGGAGGTCAACTGAGTAGAGGTGGGTTCGATTCCCACCTCAGCCATCCTCGAAGTGGTTTTCCGTGGTTTCCCACTTCTCCTCCAGGCGAATGCCGGGATGGTACCTAACTTAAGGCCACGGCCGCTTCCTTCCCTCTTCCTTGCCTATCCCTTCCAATCTTCCCATCCCTCCACAAGGCCCCTGTTCAGCATAGCAGGTGAGGCCGCCTGGGCGAGGTACTGGTCATACTCCCCAGTTGTATCCCCCGACCGAGAGTCTGAAACTCCAGGACACTGCCCTTGAGGCGGTAGAGGTGGGATCCCTCGCTAAGTCCGAGGGAAAACCCGAACCTGGAGGGTAAACAGATGATGATGATGATGATGACTTAAGCAATTGTATAAAGGTGGTTGCGGCGAGCAGATTGTGATGCGTTTGAAAGTGCGTAAATGAATAGGTTGTGCGTCAGCATTTACAGTGTCACATTTATTATTATTTAAAAAATACATCGCAAATGGGAAGTACCCCGGTGGCAATGGTCACTTAGAGTAGTGTAATATTAGAGTAAAGTTATCATAATTACCAAACAACAACAAAAGCAAAAAAACAACAAGATATTACAAGAAATACTACTGATTTAACATTCTAAATCCAGCATCATCATATAAAATTTCACACACAACTTAATTATTTCCAGTACTTAACACTACGGCTGGGTTCGAACCCCACTGTCGGCAGCCCTGAAGATGGTTCCCGTGGTTTCCCATTTTCACACCAGGCAAATGCTGGGGTTGTACCTTAATTAAGGCCACGGCCGCTTCCTTCCCACTCCTAGCCCTTCCCTGTCCCATCGTCGCCATAAGACCTATCTGTGTCGGTGCGACGTAAAGCAACTAGCAAAAAAAAACCACTACGGCTGAAGCCTCCGTGGCTCAGGCAGCAGCGCGTCGGCCTCTCACCGCTGTGTTCCGTGGTTCAAATCCCGGTCACTCCATGTTAGATTTGTGCTGGACAAAGTGGAGGCGGAACAAGTGTTTTCTCCGGGTACTCCGGTTTTCCCTGTCATGTTTCATTCCAGCAACACTCTCCATTATCATTTCATTTTATCTGTCAGTCATTAATCATTGCCCCAGAGGAGTGCAACAGGCCTCGGCAGCCGGCACAATTCCTATCCTGGCCGCAAAATGGGGGCTTCATTCTACCATCCCCGACCCGGTCAGTGACTGGAAAACAGGTTGTAGGTTTTCATTTTCACTTAACACTACGGCTTACAAGACTATAGGGTGAACTTACTACTAGTTTAACATTACAAGTTATAATAAAGTAAGGTTAAAACATAATTGCCCAACAACAATAGCTACAACAACTGGAGTACAACAAGCAACTCCATGGAGAGAAAATATTACAAGAAATATTACTAGTTTAACATTATAAATCCAGCAGAAAACGACAAATTCATTGTCCGTTGTTTCCAGCTTTTACTTTTCAGTTTACACTAGCGCTAATGATCTTAAATGATTTGATGCAGGAAGGGAATCTATCAAAGACTGCTGCAGGTAATTTTTTCTAATCCCTTATGGTCCTGTTTACGAAGGAAATCTTGCCCACACCAGTAAGCTGTTTTCTGGCCCTAATGTTATGCTTGTGATCATTTCTCGATAAGTACGAGGGAGGTTCCAACATTTTCCTAATGTTACTTCAGGCAGCCCCTCCCGTGTAGCTTTTATAAAGACCACACAGGCGAGCTCTAGTTCTTCTAGATCCAAGACTTTCCCAATTAATGATATTTCTCCTATTCCCGTTTACGAAACGCATCTCTCTTCTTTGAACTTTCTCTAGGGAATTTATTAATCCTACCCTGTACGGATCCCAGCACGCAGACCCATATTCGAGAATCGGTCTTGCCAAAATTTATAAGCTTTAATTTTGGCACCAGAATTAGTTTTCTTGAAATTCCGCATAATAAAATGTAACGAACTCCAGGATTTCTTATCTACATTTTCCACTTGCTCTGACCAGTTTAAGTCTTTTCTAATAGTAACACATAAGAACTTACAACTATCAACTTCAATAACGCTTTCCCCCCAAGTTCTTAATCCCTCTTTCCTGTCAGTTTTCTTTCACTGAAAAACAATTTCTTGCTTTTTCCGCTGTGGATTTTCGTTCGATTTTCGCGCGCCCATTTTTAATCGTATCCAAATCCTGCTGAAGCAATAGTTCGTCCCCCTCTGTCTTTATCTCCCGGTATATGACGCAATCATCAGCAAAGAGGCACACTTCTGATTTTATCGAATCAGCCATATATTTCATTTTCATATGAAAAGAATTGACCCAGTAACGCTACCCTGAGCTACACCAGACGTAACGTTTACTGGAGAAGATAGCTTTTCTCTCACGCGCACCCTCTAAGATTTTCCATTGAAGAGTTCTCGTATCCATTTCACCACTCTGATGTCAATTTCCGTACGCGCTAATTTGCTGGGGAGGATGTCATGTGGCACAAGATCGAATCCCGTAGCAAAATCAATTACTACTGCATCAATCCTTGACCCATTGTCGAACTTAACCGATATATCTTGACATACGGAACAGAGCTGGCTTTCGCAGTAGAAGCCTTCCCTAAAATCATGCTGCCCCTTAAATATCATTCCAGAATCTCACTTTAACCTCAAATAATCTACTATTAATTGCTCCCTTTGTCTGCATATGATTGACGTCAAACTTACCGGTCTGTGGTTATTCATGTCGCTCTTGTCAACCCCATTGTGAACAGGAACTACAATGGCCGATTTCCAATCGTCTGGTACCTTCGTATTGTTCAATGATATACAAAAGATTCTTATTATGTATGGTAGGATCGCTTCACCCCGAGTTTAAGTGCCTCTCCGGAAATAGAATCTGGCCCACAAGATTATTTTTAAAGTTTGAAAAGACCTATACGCAATAATGAAGCTTTAATTTGGAAATCATTATTAGTTTTCGGAAAATTGTCCCTGAATAACTGTGCCACCGGATTAAATAGACATGGTAGCTGAGTGGCATATTCATCGACTTCACACCTCGGTGCAGTTTTTGCTAGATCCAACAAACAATATTCCGGAAAACATGACTCAAAATTTCGGAGGGGGGGGGGGCTGAGTAGCTCAGATGGTAGAACGCTGGCCTTCTGAACTAAAGTTGGTGAGTTCAATCCTAGCTCAGTCCAGTCCAGTGGTATTTGAAGATGTTGAAAGTACGTCAGCCGCACGTCAGTAGATTCACTGGTAGCCTACGTAAAAGAACTCCTGCGGTACACAATTTCGGCACCTAGGCGTCCTCGGAAACGGTAAATGTAGTTACTGGGACGTAGAATCAACAACATTTTAAAATGTCGCGGAGAATTTAATCAGCATGTCGGAAGACATTTAGAAAAAACGTTATTTTCATGATTTTACATAATCATAGAATTAATATTGGGAGAAAAAATTGCAGAACTTCCTGTCGTAAATCTGGGCGTCTTCCTCCCCATTCTTATAGATGTTTTTCATCACACGTAGAAATTCAGCACCAAGTTCGACATCATGAGAGCAGGAGGATGATGATGACGACAGTAATAATAATAATAATAATAATAATAATAATAATAATAATAATAATAATAATAAGCATTGAAAAAATATACAGAACAATTATTACAGGGGAAAATACCGAAGGAGAACATTAACCTATAGTAAAGTTTGAAATCTGAAGAACGAACTTTAAAAAATTATAACATAAACTGCGTTATAAATAATCATTCCGTGGTTAACCGGAAGTATTACAAACACTGAAATGGATTAACCTGGTTGCAGTAAGGAGCTGTGCTGATGATTCAGAAGGAGTTAATTTAATTGTCTCACCGGGCGAGTTGGCCGTGCGCCTACAGGCGCGCGGCTTGAGCTTGCATCCGGGAGATTGTAGGTTCGAATCCCACTATCGGCAGCCCTGAAGATGGTTTTCCGTGGTTTCCCATTTTCACACCAGGCAAATGCTGGGGCTGTACCTTAATTAAGGCCACGGCCGCTTCCTTCCAACTCCTAGGCCTTTCCTACCCCATCGTCGCCATAAGACCTATCTGTGTCGGTGCGACGTAAAGCCCCTAGCAAAAAACAAATTGTCTCAAATGCTGTCAGAAGAAAGGAATCAATTTATAGGGGAAATAAATTACTACTACTACTAATAATAATAGTAATAATAATAATAGTAATAATAATGGCTTGTGGAAAATGAGATGATTTAGCGAACATACTAGGCAAAGGAATTCTTCAGTTAATGTCTTTTGTTGTCGTTAAATAGTTTTTGAGGGATGTGATGTTGGCACAATTCCTAAATTCGTGAAGATCAAAAGTATTAAACACTCGTGAATCTGTGCAGAGGGAAGATTTTTATTTACAATTGGCTTTACGTCACACCGACACAGATAGGTATTATAGCGACGATGGGATAGTAAAGTGCTAGGAATGGGAAGTAAGGACCGTAGCCTTAATTAAGGCACAGCCTCGGCATTTGCCTGGTGTGAAAATAGGAAACCACGGAAAATCATATTCAGGGCTGCCGACGGTGGGATTCGAACCGATCACCTACCGAATGCAAGCTCACAGTTACGTGACCCGAAAGACGTGCTCGATATTTTGAGCGAGGAAGTCACATAAAACCATACTAAATATGGATGACCATGTCATTCGAATTCGCTGGTCATTTTAGTCCCAGCCTAGAGGTCATGTTGGCCAGAATTCGTATAGGCTACGCTGGGCTATGTCATTTGTTTCAAATTTTCGACATGGTTTTGCAGTTTCTTATATGCAGTATGTTCACGAGGCCCGACTGGATGGTCATCATACTGCCTTTCGGTTCAGAGGGTCACGGGTTCGATTCTCGGCTAGAACGGATGCTTAATGCTTCTGATTAGTTCTTGTGGCTCGGGGGAGTGGGTGTTTGCCTGTCCCAAAACTCTTCATATTCAGACAACATAACACAGTACCAGCCACCATAGAAACAAGCAATAGTGATTACATACCTCCATATAGCGTTGGCGTCT
Organism: Anabrus simplex; assembly: GCF_040414725.1. Classification (NCBI taxonomy): domain Eukaryota; kingdom Metazoa; phylum Arthropoda; class Insecta; order Orthoptera; family Tettigoniidae; genus Anabrus; species Anabrus simplex. The sequence continues at coordinate 773,173,295 of NC_090266.1, forward strand.
CTTAGGGCATCCAGCCGTAAAAGAGGTCCAAATCTACATGTATGACGCAGTTGGCACTCGCGACCCCACATATGTGGGGGAAGTGGTAGAAGACAGTATGTTCATGAGGTTCAACAATAACAAGAAGAAAAGGACTAGTGACGTGTTGAAACATTCCATTCGAATCCTGGTGTAGACAGTGAATCTCCTGAGTATACTTTTCTCGGTATACGCCATTTTCTCTCAATTATCCCAGAGAATGCTGAAATGTCACCTTATTTCAAATCCTGTTACACTTAACCCAAATCTCGAGTCAAAATCGTTACAGTTTGACTTCTTACTTCCTAATCCTATGACACAGGGTACTCTTGGTTGTCCGAAGCCCGTAATAGAAATCAACAATAATAGCAACAACGAAAGGTAGACAAGTTTGTACTTTTAAGTGACTGTGACTATCATAATCATAGCCAAAGGGCATTTAGTTTTACGTGGAATCGTAACCGTAAGACGTAACCTTCCCTATTTGGAGAATCGCACATGCATTGGCTGTTATTCGAACCGAGGCCACCTTGGCGAGAAGCCAGTGCTGATACCATTCGGTTGTCATGCCCCAGTAGCAGCAACAACAATACCCTACATTTTATGAGTAGTCTATATGTGTGGAGTGCTGTTCAGCGGTTAATTGGTCAGCGGCTATGCCGTAAGTCCTCCGGGCCATGGATCGGGTTACTGGGTTTCAGTCTTGGGTGGTTAATTCCCTTGGCTCTGGAACTGGGTGTTCGTGTTGTCTCCAACATCACTGCAACTCACACATCACACATAACACTATCCTCCACCACAATAACCCGCAGTTTCCCCATACACGGCAGATGTGATCCGCCCTCGTGGGAGGGTCTGCCTTACGAGAGCTTCACCAGGCTAGAAATAGCCCCACAAAGTTGCTATTACTGTATTATAAGTGTAGAAGGAAGACCGTCCCTCGTTTCATGTCGACAAATATTTTGTTCCCGATGTAGAAGTAGAGTGTTTTTGGAACTTCATTGAAGTGTCTGAAGGAAATAATGAACCTAAGAAGCTTACCTCAGTGGCACAGTCTTTTAGCCGTTGTCCGTTTGCTTCCAAGATACTAGCTTCGATCCCGTCTGAAGTCGGTGCCATCTGAGGGTTCTACTGAGACAACTCCGTGTCGTTTGCTTTCAGCACGTAAATGAACTGTGAGACAAAATTACGTCATTCCGATGTCCCTTAAAGTCGGAAGCAATTGAAGGAAGGTTACACAACACCTGGTGGTAGTGATCGCTAAGGCGTGAGGTCTGGCACCGTTCTTAGCTGGTTCGAGTCCCGTTGGTGGAAAATATCTTCACCATCAAATGTTGGTCGGCAAGGTAGAAGAGGTGGCCGATACCCTCCAGAGCTGAACAAAGCAAGATGAGAAACAGTGTCCGAATGATTCCGTTGCGTTAAGAAACTGTCGCTTCTCATAATTTGACTTATTTATTTATATACTCATCATACACTTGTCGCTACAACCATTCTCCTTTCAATCCTGCTGTGTCCCTGTTCGTTTTACGTCTTAACAAGTTTATCACATCCTCGAAGTATATCTTCCCTGGTCTTCCTCTTCCTTTCTTTGCTAGTAGCCTATTTTTCCTTCAAAGACATTTACCAGGAAGTCATTATGTCTCAGGATATGATCTACAAGTTTTATCTCCCATCTTTACATATCATTTATCAGTCTCCGTTGTTTTCATTGATTTCCTTTAGAAAATATCGATGAAATGAAATGAAATGGCGTATGGCTTTTAGTGCCGGGAGTGTCCGAGGACAAGTTCGGCTCGCCAGATGCAGGTCTTATGATTTGACTCCCGTAGGCGACCTGCGCGTCGTGATGAGGATGAAATGATGATGAAGACAACACATACACCCAGCCCCCGAGCCAGCGAAATGAACCAATTAAGGTTAAAATTCCCGACGCTGCCGGGAATCGAACCCGGGACCCCTGTGACCAAAGGCCAGCACACTAAACTTTTAGCCATGGAGACGGACAGAAAATATCGATTAGTCATTTTTCAGTCCAGCATGTCCTCGTCATTTTCCTTTAAACCCACATTTCTGTTTTTTCCAGTGAATCTTTTCTCTTTTTTTCCAATAGTCCTGCTCTCACAACCGTAAAGTAGTACACTCCAAACAAAGGATTTACATACTCTATTTAAATTAACAAGGCAGTTGTATGTGTAATAAGATTCATTCAATAATAATGTGTTCTAAGGCTTACTTGTTTATTCCTACAGAAATTCGTTTCATATTATTGACAAAAATGCATTGCAGTTAAGTGTCCGAACAATTTTGTTATTACCTTTACGTAGCCAGATTTCCAGCCCTCCCAGTCTGATGGCGAGCAGCTGCCACTGGTGTATATATTACTAGCTGTTAACCGCGGCTTTGCTCGCGTGGATTTGGTAATTTGATAAATGTAATCGTTCGTTATTACTGCACTAAGACATTTGCTGAAAAATTCCTAAGGTACACAAACTCACCGAAAAACTGAGTTTTATTTACCCCACTACCTCTTTGCAAACACGTTTGTGTTATTGCCTTTTAGGGCTAATATGAGCAGGCTACTGGCAGAGCTAACTCTGGATCACGCGACATACAACTTAACATGCGAGATACAGCCCTCTCTCAAGTCAAAAAGAAAAAATAGATGTTTTTTAAAGGAGATTCCAGATACCAATTTCCACGTCTAACATCTGCAGTTTTTGAGATAAAAGTATCACCATGAAAATAATTCAGCCCCTTTTTAGCCTTTCCCCTACCCTTTAAGTGGATTTTCCGAAAACATTTTTTTGAGACATAAGTATCCTCAAAAAATAATTCATCTCGTTCTTCACTTCATTTCACCCCACACCCCTTAATTGGATTTTCCCAAAACAAAAAAAAATACGTGTTTATTTATTTTTAAAGGATATTCCAAATACCAACTTTCAAGCCTGTAACACCTTCAGTTTTTCAGATATATCATCATAAAAAGAATTCGGCTCCCTTTTCACTTCTTTTCACCCCCCTTAACTGGATATTACAAAAACAAAAATGGCGTTTCTTCATTTTTAAAGCAGATTCCAAATACAAATTATCACGTCTGTAACATCCGTGTTTGAGATATAAGTGTTCCTATATAAATAATTCAACCCTTCTTTTCAGTCCTTTAGGTGTATATTCTGAAAACAAAAAAAAATACGTGTTCCTTTAAATTCAGAGGAGAGTTCAAATACTAATTTTCACGTGTGTAATATCTTCAGTTATTGAAATGTTTCCGACTCATTGGCTGAATGGTCAGCGTACTGGCCCTCGGTTCAGAGGGTCCCGAGTTCGATTCGCGGCCGGGTCGGGTATTTTAACCTTCATTGGTTAATTCCAGTGGCTCCGGGGCTGCGTGTTTGTGCTGTCTCCAACATCCCTGCAACTCACACACCACACATAGCACTATCCTCCACCACAATAACACGCAGTTACCCCTACACATGGCATTTGCCGCCCACTCTCATCGGAGGGTCTGCCATACAAGGGCTGCACCCGGATAGAAATAGCCATACGAAATTATAACTCTTATATAGTTATTGAGATATAAGAATCCTCATAACAATAAATCAATCTTTTTTACATCTTTTCATCCCCGTCCCCTCCCTTAAAGTGGATTTTTCGAAAATAAAAATATACCTGTTTCCTTATTTTTGAAGGAGATTTCAAATACCAATTATCACGTTTGCAACATCAGTTTTTAAGATGTAAGTATCCTCATAAAAGTAAATTTTCACCCCTCACCCTCTCCCGCGCTTAAGTGGATGTTCCGAAAACAAATTTTACGTACTTCTTTATTTTAAAACGAGATTCCATATTACCAATTTTCACGTCTGTAATATCTTCAGTTTTTGAAATATATGTATCCTCATAAAAAGAATTCAACCCATTTTTCTGTCCTTTCCACCCCACCCCCTTAGGTTGGTTCTCCAAATCCAAAATAATACGTCTTTCTTTATTTTTAAAGGAGATTCCAAATACCAATGTTCACATCTGTAACATACCCATTTTTTGAGATACCAGTATCCTAACAAAAATAATTCAACATCCTTTTCAGTCCTTTTTACCCCCCTCCCCTAAATGGTTTTACCGAAAATAAAAATATGTTTTTATTTTTTTAAATAAAAATTACCAGTTGTCACGTCTGTAACATGTTACGTTTTTGAGATATATTCTACATATGCTCATTTTAAAAATCGCTCCGCCTTTTTCACTTTCCCTGAAATAGAATTTCCGTAAACAAATTATCCATGTTTCTTTATATTTATAGGAGATCCCAAATACCAATTTTCTCTATTGTAACATGTTAAGTTTTTGAAACGTAAATATACTCATTTAAACAACTCACCCACTTTTCTACCCCCTTAGCAACGGAATATCCAAAAGTCCTCCCACAGTGAGCTCCTACACTCTAATATAAATGTATTCTCAAAATTTCATTTGTTTATGTCAAGTAGTTTTGACTCGGTGATGATGAACCAGTCAGTCAGTCAGTCAGTCAGTCAGTCAGTCAGTCAGTCAGTCAGTCAGTCAGTCAGTCAGTCAGTCAGGACAAATGATAGTTATTGTAACAGGAAAGCCCGTACTTTATCGGAGAACATGGGTTGACGCCAGGGCATGTACGGTCCATGCTAGGAACCAACGAGAGAAGGGTATTTGAATAAGTTCTTTTGAAATTTAAGTCTTTGTTTATTCAAGTTAGACAAGAAGTATATCACCTTTTACAGATGTGAAGGATGAATTTGAGAAAGTCCGAACAGTGGTTGGAAGTGACACTGTCTCTCGGCATCGGCGCCGGCGATATCCCGCGTTGCCGGACTCCTTCCCCCTCACCATGGATCTCCTCTCAGCACCATGGCACCGCGTTATCCCATGGCGGTTGACAGGTCTTGAAGGTCCGATGAGGATCGGGATCGAACCCGAGAGTCTGACGCCTAATGATCTATTACGTGCAATATGGAGTTATTAATTTAGCATTTAATTCCACTTCGGTCCCATGAAGGGGGTAAAGAAGTGTACAGGCGTCGCACAGAATGTCAATGAGATCTGGTACGACACTTCTTTACTGCACTGCACATTTTGCGAATTAATACCTTCACTGAATATTACTACTTAACACAGTTCGTATAATTTACAAATTCTACAGTTCATAACATGCCTTTGCTGGCAGGACCTAGTGTTTATTATGTCTTCTGGTATAGGCTAGAGCAATTTTGTTACTTTCATAGATCTGTCTCTGTCTTATCCTTGGCTTTGACAATATGAAAGTGACTGAGGTATGAGCGATGCTAGTAATGCCAATCCTTATGCAGCCAGTCCCTGCTATGAATGGTGTGAAAATGTTGCTCATAGGGTCAGTTGGTGCATGCATTTGAGTGGGCTTGGCAGACTGATATGTAATAGCAACTCTGGCTCGGTGAGGAAAGCAACGGGAAACTACATCACTCCTCATTTCCCTCTTACGCCTCTTCATTGATGCGTAGGCCATCTATGACAGCTGATGCAGTTCATAACGAAAGAAGAAGATTAACACTGTTCAACATAAATGAAATGATTGTCGTTCGACGCACTTGTCGACGTAACTCAAGTTAATAGAATATCACAGTTCATAATGAAAGAAGAAGATTAACGCAGTTCAACATAAGTGAAATTATTGTCGTTCGATTCACTGTTCTAGTGCATCAAGCCTACTTAGCGAACAGTTCAAAAACCTGGAGTCTTTTCTGTCACTAAGGCACAGTCTCATGAAAATAAATTTGTTGTTAAAGCACAGTTTTACGAAATAAATTCTGTCACTAAGGCACAGTCTTGTGGAAATAAAAAGGCATGATTATAACGTGATCAGCATAGTTCGAAGGAATAAATTAACACTGTTCAACAAATAAACGACACAGTCTTTAGAAATTATTATGATTCAGTTGGTTGCGAAAAACTGACACGAGTCAAATGGTCTCGATTGTAACTGAACTGTCAATTCCCTGAATATGTACAGCAACACGACGATAAACTATTATGTCCAGTTTATGCAAGTTGATAACAATTTATGATTATTCGCTCGGAGAATTTAGTCCCGTTCTCAAGAATGTTAATTACTCGAACTGTTCAAGTTTGAATACACAAGTCTATCAGCTGTTGACGACTCAAAATATTATATCACTTCCTATCTCGCACAAAAATAGAGTTCAAAGTTTACACCTTCGGCACTTAGAAATGTGTACGTCCGCAGACGCGAAGATTTGTTCCTTCCGTAAACACAACTACCGTCGGACCAGAGTAACGACCTCTGACTGATATCTTCCACAGCTGGCCCGCTTGGAATACACACAGATACTGATTTAAGCTAACTCAACTAGCTCCTTTTATACCGTAGTCAGGGCATTGTGGCTTCTGATTCGTCAATATTCTATCTTTAATTTCTCGGTTATCCCACCGTCGATTTTAATGAAATTTGGTATTCTTCCCTCTACTGTTATGGACTACTCGATGATGTATTTGATATTTTTGTATCACATTCGGTTCTGGAAATCATGACATTGAAGAAATTGAATGTTCGATGGCTACGCCATATGTCCTTGGCCGGCTATCTATCAGCGAGCAGGTTGCGTGCATAGCTGCTACATCCGTCACCTGCGCGCACAGCGGTTATTTCAAACCTCTCGTACAGCTGTTGTTACGAGTTGCGCTCGTATGCACAAGAATACTTCAATAATGAATGTCGCTGTGACATTCCCGTTTCAATATGCAGTATATAGATTAAGTGGGCTTTATATTGGAAAAGAAGGAATTCTAAGCCGGGATGAGTGGCTTAGACGATTGAGGCGCTGGCCTTCTGACCCTAACTTGGCAGGTTCGATCCTAGCTCAGTCCGGTGGTATTTGAAGGTGTTCAAATAAGTCAGCCTCGTGTCGGTAGATTTACTGGCACGTAAAAGAACTCCTGCGGGACAAAGTTTTGACACCTCGGCGTCTCCGAAAACCGTAAAACTAGTTAGTGGGACGTAAAGGCTAATAGCATTATTAAGGAATTATTACCTGTAGAACTGTACAGTCTGTCTCCAGCCGATAGATTAATCGTGCTGTTAGCTTTATTTACAAATTACATTACACGCTCATTATTTAGCCACGGAAAATTATGGGTATGGATCCGCAGACCATTTTTGGAAACTGCCCTCGTTTATCGGGTAATCCTTTATGAGCTCCTGAACCACATGAGGTTGTTAAAATGCTTCCTGTCTAGATTCCTAAGTCTCGAGTTGAGTATTTTATTTTTGCTAGTTGCTTTACGTCACACCGACACAGGTAGGTCTTATGGCGACGATGGGATGGGAAAGGCCTAGGAGTTGGAAGGAAGCGGCCGTGGCCTTAATTAAAGTACATCCCCGGCATTTGCCTGGTGTGGAAATGGGAAACGGAAAACCATCTTCAGGGCTGCTGACACCTCTGCGTCTCCGAAAACCGTAAAGTAGTTAGTGGGACGTAAAACCAATATCATCATCGTCATCTTATATATACCAACCGAGTTGGCTGTGCGGCACCAGACGTGTAGCTGTCGGCTAGCTTACATTCTGGAGGGGATGAGTTCAAACTCCACTATCGGCAGCCCTGAAGATAGCTTTCCGTGATTTTTCAGTTTCACACCAGAAAAACACTGGGCTGTACCTTTTTAATTAACATTTTGGCATTTGGTCCGTAAGACTATGCTGCCAGCTCTGTACATTTAGAAAACAGGAAGGTCAAAGAGCAACATCATTACAACATGGGACCTTTCATGGCATTGTGACTAATTGATGACAGAAAGCCACGGTACAGGAACTTGGGTTGGATGAGAACAGTTTAACTACAGACTATAGAACAAACGTATCACAATGTTAATTTTTTTTTTTTTGCTACTTGCTTTACGTCGCACCGACACAGATAGGTCTTATGGCGACGATGGGACAGGAAAGGCCCAGGAGTGGGAGGGAAGCGGCCGTGGCCTTAATTAAGGTACAGCTCCAGCATTTGCCTGGTGTGAAAATGGGAAACCACGGAAAACCATTTTCAGGGCTGCCGACAGTGGGGTTCGAACCTACTATCTCCCGAATACTGGATACTGGCCGCACTTAAGCGACTGCAGCTATCGAGCTCGGTACAATGTTAAATTGGCTTCACTTAAAAATTTGGCTATTGCTTGATATATACGGATGCCATAGCTGCTGAACAACGACGAAACGGAAGTGGGAAGTGGAACTTTGAGTTGTATAAGCGTTTGATATAAATCTGTTAGTTGTGGTTTGTATCTAGTGCATCCTAAAATTGTATGGTTGAGGTCTGCTTCTTGATTGGAGTCAAAGGGACAATTTGTGGAGTCTATAACTTTGAGTCTGAACAGATGACTGGGGTAAGATGCATGTCCAAGTCTAATTCTGATCATTGATGTGATATAGCGGCGAGTTACAGATAGTAGGTTGAACCATGGTTTCCGTGGGATGTGTCTCTGGATAGCGGCGTAATGCTTGCCTTTGATGAGTTGAGTTGTTGCCCAGTAATTTGACCATTCTCTGTACGCCTGTTCCTTGATGTGGCTTTGGAAGTCCGTGTATGGTAGGGGTAGTGCTTGGAAATGGCCTGCTGTAATGCTCTCCTTTGCCAGTTGGTCTACTGTCTCGTTGTGTATAATTCCAGTGTGGCCTTTGATCCACATAAGATGAACTTCCTGTCCGTTTCTTTTAGCTTGGTATATACTACTTAGGATGCCCATGATGTATTTACAGAACGCGTGTTCCTGCATGGTTGTTCTAGCTTTGAAGTTGGGCTGTACCTTAATCGAGGCCACAGCTACCTTTTCCGCTGTCTTGGCCCTCTCCCTTCTCAGCGTCGCTAAGAAAGTAAACTCGTATCCTCTTCCCGAGGTGGTGCAGCGTTTTTCAGGGATGGAGGTGATCTGCATGTGCCATTTTAACAACATACCAACCCTGTTGCCATTATTCAATCTCTGGCAATACCAGGAATTGAACTCGAACCTCCAAGGATGGCAGTCAATGTTGCTAACCGTTACGCTACGTAGGCGGACTCAGCGTCGCTTAAAGCCAATCAACGTTTGGGCGACGTTAAACCGCTGGAAAGAAAACGATTTACTAACAAATCAAAGAGCATTACGCTGAAAATATTTTTTTCTTGTGTGATATCACTAACGTCCGCCTCTGTGGTGTAGTGGTTAGCGTGATTAGCTGCCACCCCCGGAGGCCCGGGTTCGATTCCCGGCTCTGCCACGAAATTTGAAAAGTGGTACGAGGGCTGGAACGGGGTCCACTCAGCCTCGGGAGGTCAACTGAGTAGAGGTGGGTTCGATTCCCACCTCAGCCATCCTCGAAGTGGTTTTCCGTGGTTTCCCACTTCTCCTCCAGGCGAATGCCGGGATGGTACCTCACTTAAGGCCACGGCCGCTTCCTTCCCTCTTCCTTGCCTATCCCTTCCAATCTTCCCATCCCTCCACAAGGCCCCTGTTCAGCATAGCAAGTGAGGCCGCCTGGGCGAGGTACTGGTCATACTCCCCAGTTGCATCCCCCGACCAAGAGTCTGAAGCTCCAGGACACTGCCCTTGCGGCGGTAGAGGTGGGATCCCTCGCTAAGTCCGAGGGAAAAACCGAACCTGGAGGGTAAGCAGATGATGATGATGATGATGATGATGATATCACTAACTGTAGGATTCTATCAAACGTGTTGTAAAATTTAGAAATTGCTTAAGCTTCATTTCTACAGCATTTCCGACTCCGTAAGTCCTTTACTAAATTATAAATCGCTCTCCACAAAGAATGGGTAGGTGGGGATCGTTGGACAACAGTATCGCGTTCAGTACAAATTGCTGTAGACCAAAGGATACAGGCACAGTAAACAGTAGTCAGTTCAGTTGAGCTGGTACCTTCCTTCAGTCGCTAAAATATCTTCCTGAATTTTTCTTCAAAAGAATGAGAGCCAGCTAAGTGTTTCAAACATCATATTTCCTTATTTCATACCAAAATAAATAGGAATTGACTGCTTTTAATTCGGACACATTTTCACTTTTGACCAGTGTAATTTGGCCAGAGAGAGAGAGAGAGTGCGTTGCTGCCTAGACGGCCTGCCTTTATTCTTCAGGGTAAGGAATGCAAACTTGTATTATGGCTGTTTTACTAGGCCTATTTGCTTTAAATCGTACCGACACAGACAGGTATTTTAGCGAAGATGGGATAGGAAAGTGCTAGGAGTGGGAAGGAAACGACCGTTACCTTAATTAAGGTACAGCCCCAACATTTGCCTGGTGTGAAAATGAGAAACAACGGAAAACCATCTTCAGGGCTGCCGACAGTAGGGTCCGAACACATTATCTTCTGAATGGAAGCTCACACTGCGCGCCCCTAACCACACGGCCAACTCGCTATGTATGTATGTATGTATGTATGTATGTATGTATGTATGTATGTATGTATGTATGTATGTATGTATGTATGTATGTAGATAATTTGACCTACTCCATGTTTAGTTCTGTCATCGGTAATGCAGTCCGGCTCTATGGTTAAATGGTTAGCGCTCTGGCCTTTGGTCACAGGGGTCCCGGGTTCGATTCCCGGCAGGGTCGGGAATTTTAACTATCATTGGTTAATTTCGCTGGCACGGGGGCTGGGTGTAGGAGCCGTCTTCATCATCATTTCATCCTCATCACGACGCGCAGGTCGGCTATGGGCGTCAAATCAGAAGACCTGCACCTGGCGAGCCGAACTTGTCTTCGGACACTCCCGGCACTAGAAGCCATACGCCATTTCATTTAATTGGTAATGCACGCCACTGACGCATGCCAAGAGCCGCGTTGAGACTCTCGGGCAAGGACGATCTCGATCGGGCAAAACCTGCCGGTGTCTGCTCAAGACAGTACTGTTAATGGGAACAGTGCTGCATGTGTTGAAAATCCACAGCCTGTTTCCAGTCATTCGACCGGGTCAGGAATGGAAGGAATGAATGAAGCCCCCATCTAGCGGCGAGGATAGGAATTTTGCCGGCTGCCGAAGCCTGTCGCTTTCGTCTCGGGCAATAATATATTAATGAATGACAGCTGAAATGATGTTGATGAATGTTGCTGGAATGAAGCATGACAGGGAAAACTGGAGTACACGGAGGAAAAACCTGTCCCGCCTCCGCTTTGTCCACCACAAATCTCACATGGAGTGATCGGGATTTGAACTACGGAACCCACCGCTAAGAGGCCGGCGCGCTGCCGCCTGAGCCACGGAGGCTCTTGCTGTATGTGTTGTTCCCAGAACGTTCACACACACACACACACACACACACACACACACACACACACACACACACGCATGCAAATACTTGTAATAAGTGCACAGGATTGTCATGCGATATCCCAAACTATAAGGAAGCTTAAAAAGAAACATTTTGTATGTGATCGATTAGAAAATGAAAGCCACATTGGTGTAGCCATAGCCACTTTAGATTTTCTGTTTGTGGCATTCATGAAGCACATTTACATCCAGTATAGCATCGCGTTTCACATTTTCAGAGAGTTACTCCTATGAACATAGACTTGTCATTTTTTTATTTTTTGTGTTGTTTTCAGCCCTTTTGTATTGAGCGGCCAGCGCGGTCACTGACAAGAGAGAAACGTGCAAATGCCGTCGGTGGCCCAGTCGTGGCTAGTTTTGCATTAGACTGTACAACAATCCTAACTCAAATATAATGTTCTTGCCTTGTATGGGTAACGTGCCAGTATAGCACCAGTTGTTACATAATGCCTGTCACGGACTGGTTGGCGGCCGCATTTCAGGTATTCGGTATGGTCTCCATAATAGCTTTTGTTACCCTTAAGGAGAAGTTGCCTGGAGGAGAAGTGGGAACCACGGAAAACCATTTCGAGGGTGGCTGAGGTGGCAATCGAACCCACCTCTACTCAGTTGACCTCCCGAGGCTGAGTGGATGGACCCTGTTCCAGCCCTCGTACCTCTTTTCAAATTTCGTGACAGAGCTGGGAATCGAACTCGGGCCTCCGGGGGTGGCAGCTAATCACACTAACCACTACACCACAGAGGCGGACGAATTCCAGATTACTTGTTGTATATCTGCTAGTACGGACATTGTAAAATGTTCTGATGTGCACATGCAAGGTGTGATACGGAATGTGTAAATACAGAACAGTGGTATATTCCAAACGTGGAGGAAAGCATGTAACATGTTGATGACTACTGATAAATAATAATAATAATAAAATCATGAATAAAAATATATAAATAAAATTACTCAAAAACTTAATAAAATTAATAAGCATAATTAACCGAAATGTCCGTAGTATGGGCGCCAGAGTTCACCAGAATGGATCCCTCGAATTTAGATAAGAGCATGATAAACTTTATATCCCAGGGCGTGTACATAATGCTGCGTACTGGTACATCTGCTGCAGGCCTTACCTAACCTCCTGAAAACGACTAAGTAGGTAGGAACTGCACCTAGGTTCATCAATAACACTGATTCTAAAATAGCTAACTATATTCTGAACAAATTCCGTGCATGAGCACCTCATCAACATACAACATTATACATATAATACACACATAAAATATTGCTGGAAGACTCCATATTTACAACAACAACAATAATAATGAAAATCGTGGGAAAACGAAAGTGAGAACTAAGCTACCATTTGTAGATGGTCCGATGAACAATGTACATGTATGAAGATAAACACCCTTCACTGTCTCTATATCAATTCGATTTACCGATTCTCATAATCGGCAGTTATCACATCACACAGATACTGTACCTTGTACTACTGTGTTCACATATTTTAACACTTGTTGTAAAGATATATACACACGTCTGTCGATCCTCAACATATAAATTTATGGAAAGTCTGAGATAGCTTTCACCAACATATAATGCTAGGCCGCCACAAGTGCTACCATACTTAATGCGCAAGCACTCTCCACAATCATCCACTTTCCACTAACATAACAAGACTACGCTCCACGAACGTTTGAAGTCCAGTCCATTGCAGCCGTGTCACTCCAGTACCGTGTATCAGCACCACTTCCTTCCAGTACAGTGCGTCAGTTGTAGTTGTAGTTGTCTTCCTTCTCGTTCCTTTACCATCACCTCTACAATCACCCTTACACTGTTCCTTACAATGTCTTTCTTACCATCTCCTGGTTGCCGCCGTATGATCAACCTTTATAGACATCAACATCCCCCTCCTCTCAGATGAGACGTCTTGATTGGTGCTTGCCCACCAATCATGAGTGAACCTCTTCTCAAGCCCAAGCCCTGAACTACTACTTCCTCCCAAGACAATAACAAACTCTGGGGTATATTCCATGAATCACCAAACTTTCCTAATACAACAACAAGCTCATCTCATCAGGCTGGGTTATATACATGACTCATGAATTTCCCGACACAAGTACATTACAACAAACACTGGGGCAGCCATATGACTCATTCAAATTACCAGAGTTATTAAAGCAATGTTTTCCCACTCATGCAAAACAAATTACTCATACCTACATATGTGGATATCTTCCAGCTTATAAATATAAATGACAAAACATACAAATGAAATACCGATAATAATAATAATAATAATAATAATAATAATAATAATAAATCGAATACTGACAATAATATCTCTACCTTCTACATATAATTCTGGGGTGTGACATATGTACTATCACAAGCAAGAGGGAGAGAGTACAGCTAATCCGGGAGAGAGAATGGGGTTTCTACGAGCAAATCAGTGGCGAGGGAATGTCTACGAGGTCAACTTTATAGCTAACAAGGGAGCATTCCCTACTCGTCACCGCCGATTTCGCTCAAATTTATAGAACATGCAGGGCTTGGCTAGAAATGAAAGTACCCGAAGTGGGAACTCCAGATGGCCAAGTGTATAGGAAATAAAAATAAAAATGTTGACGTGGCTCTCGCACCGTATAAGCCACTTACGTTAGTGCGAACGCCGAGCAGTTGTTGGCGTAGTGGTAAGAGCTTGGACTAGTAATGCGATGGACGTGGGTTCGGCTCCCCGTGTGGAGAATATTTTTCTCAATTTTTATATTATTCATTTATTTTAATTTTATGCAAAAGGCATATACATATAGGACGTCATTTTTTTATGAGCGCACATCATCATCATCATCATCATCATCATCTGTTTACCCTCCAGGTTCGGCTTTTCCCTCGGACTCAGCGAGAGATCCCACCTCTACCGCCTCAAGGGCAGTGTCCCGGAGCTTCAGACTCTTGGTCGGGGGATACAACTGGGGGAATGACCAGTACCTCGCCCAGGCGGCCTCACCTGCTATGCTGAACAGGGGCCTTGTGGAGGGATGGGAAGATTGGAAGGGATAGGCAAGGAAGAGGGAAGGAAACGGCCGTGGCCTTAAGTTAGGTACAATCCCGGCATTCGCCTGGAGGAGAAGTGGGAAACCACGGAAAACCACTTCCAGGATGGCTGAGGTGGGAATCGTACCCACCTCTACTCAGTTGACCTCCCGAGGCTGAGTGGAGCCCGTTCCAGCCCTCGTACCACTTTTCAAATTTCGTGGCAGAGCCGGGAATCGAACCCGGACCTCCGGGAGTGGCAGCTAATCACGCTAACCACTACACCACAGAGGCGGACGATGAGCGCACAACTGTAGAAAATTTGGCGTTGCGAACTTTCCCGACGTGTTCAAACAGAAACTCTTCTTTTTTCTCCTTTACTGGCTATCTCCCCCCTTTGGGGAATGTTCCATAAACGTGAATAGTCATTTCGCTGTAAGATTCGTTTTCACCTGACAAGTGAAGGTTGCTCCTGGCGGCTGCACATAAACAATAGATTATCATCACAGTTAGAAAAAAGTCTGACAATGAAATACCAATATTTTACCTTTTCTATGCCTTTTGCGTATAAATAAATAAATAAATAAATAAATGAAATGAATGTCCGCCTCTGTGGTGTAGTGGTTAGCGTGATTAGCTGCCACCCCCGGAGGCCCGGGTTCGATTCCCGGCTCTGCCACGAAATTTGAAAAGTGGTATGAGGGCTGGAACGGGGTCCACTCAGCCTCGGGAGGTCAGCTGAGTAGAGGTGGGTTCGATTCCCACCTCAGCCATCCTCGAAGTGGTTTTCCGTGGTTTCCCACTTCTCCTCCAGGCGAATGCCGGGATGGTACCTAACATAAGGCCACGGCCGCTTCCTTCCCTCTTCCTTCCCTCTTCCTTGCCTATCCCTTCCAATCTTCCCATCCCTCCACAAGGCCCCTGTTCAGCATAGCACGTGAGGCCGCCTGGGCGAGGTACTGGTCATTCTCCCCAGTTGTATCCTCGACCAAGAGTCTGAAGCTCCAGGACACTGCCCTTGAGGCGGTAGAGGTGGGATCCCTCGCTGTGTCCGAGGGAAAAGCCGACCCTGGAGGGTAAACAGATGATGATGATGATGATGATGATGAAATGAATTATTCACCTCTTTGCGTAATTGGAAAAAGGAATAATAAAAAAGTAAACAGAAAAAAATGAGCCCCCACACGGGGAGTTTGAACCCACGACCATCGAATTACCAGTCCGAACTCTTACCGCAACGCCAACAACTACTTGGCGTTCGTTTTAACGTAAGTGGCTTATACGGTGCGAGAGCCGCGTCAACATTTGTATTTTTATTTTTATTTTCTATACGATTGGCCATCTGGAGTTCCCACTTCGGATAATTTCATTTCTAGCCAAGCCCTGCATGTTCTAAAAATTTGAGCGAAATCGGTGTTGACGAGTAGGGAATGCCCCCTTGTAAGATCATAATCGAGGACAGAGGAGAGACATCTGTACAGATTCAGTAAGGCAGGTAAATTTTTAGCCTCACGAGACTAGGTATTGTCAACATAGCCACGGGACCTCCAGTTTTATATGGAATCCGAATTACAGGGACTTGACTTTTCATTTCAAACATCCCACGTTCATTGTCTGGTAATCGAGCCGTGGCCGCTTTGGTGAGAAACCACGTTATTTTGATTGCATTGTTCTCCATAATCTATCATCTAAAGAGATGTGTGAACATAGTGCTTCTCACTGTTTGGCAGCACTTTTAGTTTGTGTGCCACTCTTATTCTTCGATATTCTTTCCAAAACCCATTAATATTCTTAAGATTTCTGAAATCAGTGTTGTAGATCATAATGTTTTATTCCTTGTTGGAGTTCAATGTACGTACCTGAAGCAAGTTGATGGGAATATTATCCTGCAGGATTCCTCTGAAATGTATGGATCTGATTTCCTGTCATCACATTAGGCTACAGTAATTCTACTTCTACCGAATTACTACATATTGTCCGGATACTTGGCTGAATTGTCAGCGTACTCACCTCCAGTTCAGAGGGCCCCGGGTTCCATTCCCAAACAGGTCTGATATTTTATCCTTATATGGTTATTTCCCTTCCCTCGGGGACTGGGTTTTTGTACTGTCTCCAGCATTTCTGCAACTCTCACACAACATTATCCTACACTACAAAAAAAAAACCACACAACTCCCATACACGGCAGATGCCGCCCACCCTCGTTGGAGCGTTTGCCTTACAAGGGCTGCAACATGCTAAGAATAGCCACACGAAATTATTATTATTATTATTATTATTATTATTATTATTATTATTATTATTATTATTATTATTATTATTATTATTATTATTATATAGCTTATCATACCACTGTCCTAGTTCAGTACTGAGACATCTTAAAAATGACTATTTTGAGAGAAGAGAATTTTGTTTCTAAGCTATGATTCGTCTTCTTCTTTTTCTACCGCTTTTCCCACACTTGTGGGGTCGCGGGTGCGAACTGTGTCGCACATGTGGATTTGGCCCCGTTTTATGGCCGGATGTCCTTCCTGATGCCAACCCTATGTTGAGGGATGTAATCACTATTGCGTGTTGCTGCTATGCTGAACAGGGGCCTTGTGGAGGGATGGGAAGATTGGAAGGGATAGGCAAGGAAGAGGGAAGGAAGCGGCCGTGGCCTTAAGTTAGGTACCATCCCGGCATTCGCCTGGATGAGAAGTGGGAAACCACGGAAAACCACTTCCAGGATGGCTGAGGTGGGAATCGAACCCACCTCTACTCAGTTGACCTCCCGAGGCTGAGTGGACCCCGTTCCAGACCTCGTACCACTTTTCAAATTTCGTGGCTGAGCCGGGAATCGAACCCGGGCCTCCGGGGTGGCAGCTAATCACGCTAACCACTACACCACAGAGGCGGACTTCCCATTTTCATACCAGGCAAAAATTGCAGTTGTACCTTTAATTAAGGCCACAGTCGCTTCCTTTCCAATCCTTGCCATTTCCTATCCCATCGTTGCCTATCTCTGTCAGAGCAATGTAAGAAAAATCTTAATCCTAAATCATCATCATCATCATCATCATCTGTTTACCCTCCAGGTTCGGTTTTTCCCTCGGACTTAGCGAGGGATCCCACCTCTACCGCCTCAAGGGCAGTGTCCTGGAGCTTAATCCTAAATCACTGCGGTAATAATTGCGGTGTCTTCTGCAAAAGAAATGGTAACGTCGGCAAAGGGCACTATGACGCAACCCGCACCCCAGCGCAGGGGAAGGTTATGCAATCATCTCAACCAGGCGATAGGCCTACGTTACATGGTCCAATTTTGTTATATCTATACTGACTGAGCGAGAACCACTACAACATTCACCTTGGGAGCTATCGCCACATCAATATGTATTAGACATTTTGAACGTAATCTATACCGTCCATAAAACAGTTCAGGAAGTACATCAACTGTGGATTAAAGGCTACGTTGGTACAACGGTAAACGAGATAGTAGACCAGCTAGCGAAAGAAGCCACAGCATGTGAACACCGCCTCTACAAATACCTACCATAACCTGATTTTCTGTCCACAATCAAGCAGCAGACCTATAAGTATGGTCTGAGCACTGGAAAACGTCAGAGCTTGCAAGATGAAAGCATTATGTTAGAATTCAGCCCACCATTCCAAAGCAAGTCTGGTCCAAGAATTTAAAGCTAACACGAAGAGGCCTTACAACTTTAATAAGAACGCGTCTTGGACAACTGAACGAGTTGGCCATACGGTTAGGGGCACACAGCTGTGAGCTTGCATTCGGGAGATAGTGGGTTCCAACCCCACTTTCGGCAGCCCTGAAGATGGTTTTCCGTGGTTTTCCATTTTCACAATGGATACATGCTGGGCTGTGTCTTAATACCACGGCCGCTTCATTTTCACTCCTAGCCCTTTCCTGTCCCATCGTCACAATAAAATGAATCTGTGTTGGTGCGACGTAAAGCCAGTTGTAAAAAAAAATGGTTACGTCTTGGTCACGGATGCTATACGAGTCATCTCCGCTGGATCAAGGTATTGGACACCCCTCACTGTCCAGAAGCCGACTTGAACTACATCCTACTGTCATGTAAGAAGTACTCCCGACAGCAGAACCCTCTGTATTCTTCCCTTCTGAAGTTAAATACCCCACTACCAACTTCAGTTGTCATCCTCGTATCAAACCTAATTCCACAATTATGCGCTGTAATTTCTCAGTATTTATCAGGCTGTAGTAGTAAGTCATGACTCTATTTAAACAACGAAATACTGGCCGACTTGTCTTCCGAGGCGAACGCCATTAGTAATAATGTAAAATAGGCCTACGCATTCACCCACTGTTCAGTGGACTTGTGTCCAGAAGTTCCGTGGTGTCTTATCCCAGTCTCTGGGATGTAAACATTGAGGCTATACACTGTAATATGAATAAAATAAAATATGCCAACTGTTGGCCGACATTTTAAATCTCATTATAATCAAATGTAATAAAAAAATCTATCAATCAAATTATTTACTAAAATGTCCGTAATTTGGGAGCCAGAGTTCACTAAACTGGATCCCTCGAATTTTGATAGAGCATGATCATTTTCTCTCCCAGAGCGTGTACATAAAGCTGCATATAGAGTAGGTACATATGCCACGGGCCTTACCTGACCCTCTGAAAACGATTAAACAGGTAGGAAACACACCTTGGTTCTCCATTAACTTCTTCACTGATTCTAAAATAACTGTATTCGGACTTCCATCAGTGCATGGGCACTCCATCAATATACAAAAATATACAACGCACACTCAAAACATTCAACACTGCTGGAAGACTCCCTACGTACATTAAACAATCCAGGAGCAAAAGCAGTGGGAAACGACAGCGAGTACTGCACTACCATTTGTAGTTAGCGCGATGACTAATAGTTGCAAACGCATATATATCCCTTCACTCTTTTTGTGTATTAGCACAAATTGCTGACTCTCACCAACGTCACATGGTATAACACTTTGATACTGTACCTCTAACACTTGGCTTAGATATACTTTCGCTTGCACAAACATACGCTGTTGGTCTATGACTTGAACCAGGCTATACATTATTGAAAGTTGCCATGAGACATAGAAGACCACGTATATAGGCTATACTAGATCAGTAGAAGTACAAGTTCTAACACTGCTCACTTCGTAAATTAGTTCACTAGTAAAAAGTTCCATTCCCGTCGTCGTCTAGTTCTAATAGTTCCTGGGTCCGCGTCTTCCACACGCATATATAAACTTATCTTTCCCCTCACTCCGTCCCAGTGTGTCCACAATCGTTTGAGCATGTTTGTCCAATCATGAGCGAGAGATCTCCCACGCTTAGGTACTAACATTGCCGTCTCACGACCACTCCCTGAATTGTCACTTTTGGGTCCGTACCTAGCTACGTGGCCGACATAATGTCTTCCAGAATCCAAGACTTGGACTCTCCCTCTGAATCACCAAAACTTTCCTGGGGTATAGTTCCAGAGCTGGAGATAGCTCAATGTTTCCCAACTGCTTGTACAAAATAAACTAATATTGTAGTATCTAATATGGATACCTTCCAGCTTCAGTTTGCGAAATTAATAACTGGTTCGATAGAAAGCAGTTCGGGTTTAGGAAAGGTTATTCCACTGAAGCTCAACTTGTACGATTCCAACAAGATACAGCAGATATCTTGGATTCAGGAGGTCAAATTGACTGTATAGCGATTGACCTGTCTAAAGCATTTCATAGGGTGGATCATGGGAGACTACTGGCAAAAATGAGTGCAATTGGACTAGATAAAATAGTGACTGAATGGGTTGTTGTATTTCTAGAAAATAGATCTCAGAGAATTAGAGTAGGCGAAGCTTATCTGACACTGTAATAATTAAGAGGGGAATTCCTCAAGGCAGTATTATTGAACCTTTATGTTTTTTACATATTTATAAATGATATGAGTAAAGAAGTGGAATCAGAGATAAGGCTTTTTGAAGATAATGTTATTCTGTATAGAGTAATAAATAAGTTAAAAGATTGTGAGCAACTGCAAAATGACCTCGTTAATATTATGAGATGGACAGCAGGCAATGGTATGATGATAAACGGGGTTAAAAGTCAGGTTGTAAGTTTTACAAATAAGAAAAGTCCTCTCAGTTTTAATTTCTGCGTTGATGGGGTGAAAGTTCCTTTTGGGGATCATTATAAGTATCTAGGTGTTAACATGGGGGTAATTACATAAATGGGATTGTAAATAAAGGGCACAGATCTCTGCACATGGATATGAGGGTGTTTAGGGGCTGTAGTAAGGATGTAAAGCAGAAGGCATGTAAGTCTCTGGTAAGACCCCAAATAGAGTAGGGTTCCAGTGTATGGGACCCTCACCAGGATTACTTGATTCGAAAACTGGAAAAGGTCCAAAGGAAAGCAGCTCGGTTTGTTCTGGGTGATTTCCGACAAAAGAGTTGCGTTACAAAAATGTTGCAAAGTTTGGGCTGGGAAGACTTGGGAGAAAGAAGGCGAGCTGCTCGACTAAGTGGTGTGTTCCGAGCTGTCAGCGGAGAGAGGGTGTGGAATGACAGTAGTAGACGAATAAGTTTGAGTGGTGTCTTTAAAAGTAGGAAAGATCACAATATGAAGATAAAGTTAGAATTCAAGAGGACAAATTGGGGCAAATATTCGTTTATAGGAAGGGAGTTAGGGATTGAAATAACTTACCAAGGGAGATGTTCAATATATTAACAATTTCTTTGCAATCATTTAAGAAAAGGCTAGGGAAACAACAGATAGTGAATCTGCCACCTGGGCGACTGCTCTAAATGCAGATAGGTATTGGTTGCTTTTTATTATATTAGTACGCCAATAAAATACTACTACTACTGAGTTTATTAATAATGAGGTTACTCATGAAATTGTTTTCCAGGAGGGACATGAGTAAGGGCAGATGTTGTAGAAATGTTATCTCTTTCTTTTCTTTGCATTCGAAAGTTGCTCAGTGCCATAGAAATTCATTCTTTGATATAACAAAGTTTGATAACATATTTTTATTTGTGCATTTTTTGCATTTTTACCTATTTGTGATGATCAGTCATTATTTTATCTTTCAATAAGGTTTTACGTCAGTATATAGCATTATGAAGACTTTTCAGATTTAAAATGTTTTAAATCTATGTATGTATTCTTATTGCCAGGCTGATAAAATGTCCATAAGTGACAATATAAAAAGTTAAAAAACTACCTTACATATAGTTACATTTGCTGAATATATTTCATGACAACGCAAACTGATCAGTAGTTGTTGATGACTAAGAAAGGGTAAGGAAAGGATTTATGCTCTCACTCTAATAATTAGGGGAAACTATTTCCTAACATGTCTAGAGCAAAAGGAATTCACCAACCTTCGCATCCGCCCCTACAGTCAGTCATTCGCCCCTGCGTACCTCATGGCCAAGTACAAAGGGAAAGGAGAAGGGATAGGACACAACAGTTAACTTTCTGCTTCTGTACAGAATTATTCTTCCAAGTGTGTACCGTATTTATGTGCAAGAAAAATGCCAAAAGTGAAACGACCACAAATTGTATTTTAAAGCAGCTAATGAATTTGGAAAATATATGTTAGAAAATTGTGCGTCCGCCTCTGTGGTAGTGGTTGTGATTAGCTGCCACCCCCGGAGGCCGGGTTCTATTCCCGGCTCTGACACGAAATTTGAAAAGTGGTACGAGGGCTGGAACGGGGTCCACTCAATCTCGGGAGGTCAGCTGAGTAGAGGTGGATTCGATTCCCATATCCGCCCCTAGACATGAGCATATGACTTCTAAGAATCTTAAAATTCTAGACCTTTTCCAAGATGGTATTTATTTGAACCAGGTAAACTGGAAGAAAAGGTTATATTAAGAATATAGTTAAATTAAAAGCATTTTTAATACTTGTAGGTTACCCTGGATTTCAATGTGGTATAGGGGACTTGGTATTCATCGAACAACTGTCTAAAAATATTGTTGAGATTATGTCCAGTACTTCATCGTGAATAAATCTGTAGTGCGGATTAAATTTCGTCAAACTGACGCAAAACTTACTGTTGCAGAACGAGAGTAGCAGAAAAGTAAATTTTCCAAAAACCATGGCTGTTGTTGACTGCATTCACGTTTAGCCTGGACACAGGCTGGACACCAAGAAGACATTAGTTTAGAGGAATGTAATTTGGGCTGAACAATTGTCTTCCTCTTCTACCGCTTTTACCACACTTGTAGGGTCGCGGGTTCGAACCGTGTAGTACATGTGGACTTATCCCTGTATTACGGTCGGATGCCCTTCCTGACGCCAACCGTGTCTGGAGGAATGTAATCACTATTGTGTGTTTCTGTGGTGATTGGTAGTGTGTGCTGTCTTAATATGAAGAGGAATGTGTTAGTACAAACACAAACATCAAGTCCCCGAGCCAGGAGATTTAATCAGGCGTTATTAAAATGTCCGATCCGACCGGCAATCGAACCCAGGGCCCTCTGAAGCGAAGGCCTCATTGCTAACCATTCAGCCAAGGAGCCGAACATGCTAAGCAGTTGTCTAGATAACATATTTACCTGATTAAAGTTTCCAGGTCACAGGTTCAAGTATGCGCGAGAAGACATGTGACATTGTGGTACATTAATAACCGCTGTAATCGCCGCGATTTTGAAGGGAGCGTGCATCGTGTCGTATAGGTACCACAGGTCATTTTGTGGGATGGAGGTCCATGCCTGCTGCACTTGGTCCGTCAAATCAGCAACGGTTAATGCTGGTATTGAATGACGCTGGATTTGTCGTTGCATAGAAGAATTTTTTTTGCTAGGGGCTTTACGTCGCACCGACACAGATAGGTCTTATGGCGACGATGGGATAGGAAAGGCGTAGGAGTTGGAAGGAAGCGGCCGTGGCCTTAATTAAGGTACAGCCCCAGCATTTGCCTGGTGTGAAAATGGGAAACCACGGAAAACCATCTTCAGGGCTGCCGATAGTGGGATTCGAACCTACTATCTCCCGGATGCAAGCTCACAGCCGCGCGCCTCTACGCGCACGGCTAACTCGCCCGGTCATAGAAGAATTAATCAGACATGATTAATATCTCCGATCCCACTCTTCTTCAGACAGTGTTTTCCCGTCACGATTGTTGCCAACACCGATGCGCTGTGGATACATCCCTGCCAAGTCTTGTTGCAATATAGCGGAAAGAACATCCACCTTCTCGTACTACACGGCTTCGTTCAAACACAGTAAGCTGCTAATACTGTCTTCTTCGTCTCTTTAACCCATTCATGCTATGATCCCCATTTGGGGATTCTTTAGCTACATAACAGTTCTTAGATCAGTAGTTGTGCAGAACTTGTTTAAGCTTGTGCATATAGTGATTGGTGAACTGCTTAAAACGTATCCCTTTTGGAGTGTTATTTGTAGAAAGAACATGGTTTCAGCATCTCAGTGTCTTTAAAAATCTATGTAAATGAAAATGAAAACCTACAACCTGTTTTCCAGTCTTTGACCGGGTCAGGAATATAATGAATGAAACATATATAGGCTGTTATTACAATGGCGTCGCCACTCCCAAGGTGATTTATTAATGAGTGATAAATGTTATGAAATGATATTGGAGAGTGTTGCTGGAATGAAAAATGACAGGGAAAACCGGAGTACCCGGAGAAAAACCTGTCTCGCCTCCGCTTTGTCCAGCACAAATCTCACATGGAGTGACCGGGATTTGAACCACGGTATCCAGCGGTGAGAGGCCGACGCGCTGCCGTCTGAGCCACGGAGGCTCTCCTTTAAGAAATCTATATCATTGTATTCTGTGAACTGTTTATACTTCAAAGATTATTTTTCTTATAATGTATAGGTTATATTTAATAGCATTTTGTTTTCACATGGTGGGATTCTTTGTTACTGATCCCCGTTTTGGACTTAAAATACTGTAAATGAGATGGCGTTACTTTCCCCAGCTACTAGATGCTCTTAGAAATAGAATTACAGGAATAACATTTGGCAGTTATTGTGTTAAAGGCGCGTTTGACTATCACCCACCTCATAGAGTCGAAATCGGACGATGACTAACGCTCACGAAGTGTAGAGCACGTATTTGAAACGTCAAGGTCATAGTGGCGCTAATACCGTAGCACCACTCTTCATCGACTAGCGTACAAATTTGAATAGGCGTCATATTTCAGATGTGCAAATACGCCTCCCGAATTTCGCTTGTCTGGCACAACTCATTCTTGGTGGTGGGAATCGAACCCAGGACTCTCTGAATCGAGGACCTCAACGCTGAACATTCAGCCAAGGAGCCGAGCACGAACTTTTACTGGTTAACAATGTTGGAATTTGAATCCCTACCCTATTGACCTTCCTTCCTGAAATGGAGAGCAAGTGGTGAATGTAGATGGAAGGAACTGCCTACTACAGCACACGAATTGTATGTATTACGAATGTCAATCAGATGACTCTTAGACCAAAGGCATTCTTTCGCGTCCACTCTGTGCTTCAGTTTGAGAATAACCCTACACGACGGCGACTCACATGTCTCCTGTAACCCCGCGCTCCGCATTATTTCCAAAAGAAAGACTGGGAATTAAGAAGAACGAATATCTAAGAAGTAGTCCGGAAACTTTTGAGTAGTTTTGACGTGTTTTTTTCTTCATTATTCCTAATGCTACATATGTCACATTCCTTCTACTACTATCGGTTTTAAGCGACGCCAGAGTGTCGGATTTTTTCTCAAAAACAGAGTTTTAAGAGGCCTGTAATTCTATTGACACGGCTTTCACGCTTTGAAGTACATTTAAATGCACACCAACTACACTGGTTGACCTCAGTGGCGCAGCCGGTTAGTCGTTCCCCTCTTCCCAAGATCCAGGCTGAGGTCGGTAACATTTGAGTGTATTTAATCGCGATAACTCTTTACCATTTGCTTCTGGACGCGTTAAAGAACTCGTGTGGGACAGAATTCCGTCATTCTACGGCTATTAAAATGTATAGTAGTTGGAAGGATGTCAAACTATAATAATAATAATAATAATAATAATAATAATAATAATAATCGGTCAATATAATCTGTGTATCCAAAATAGCTCAAACTATGTCTCACAACTTTCTGCGGAGGACCAAAACAGGTGAGAAAAAATGGAGGAAACTACATTACATTAATGTTTTTCCTAAACGTAGGATTTTGTCACTTTATGATGATGATGATGATGATGATGATGATGTTAAGATGTCTTACATCTCGGTCATCAGCCCTGAATTTTGCTGTTTCTTGCTGATCAAAACGCTGCCATTGTTTCCACCTGTTTGTACCAGCCATTATTCTCGCTATCTTATGAATGAGATATCCTGACTCCACTTAGCTTTCACTCCCGCATGATTTCGTCCGAGAGATTACTTCTTTCTTCGGTGATTTACCTGATGACAGTGACGTATACTGAGGGCTACCAAGGCTATCGGTGATGACCTAACCTCAAATGAGTACGATGGAAATCTAAAGCATATTATATTGTAAGCATCTGCAGCATTGTTTCATTTACAAATCTTGGTAAAACGTCACTCGTCTGAGTACAAGGCATCAGAGAAAGGTATTGCAGCCCAGGTACTGTGTCCCTCTCCCCTCGCCTCACCTCGCACGGCTTGCTGCTGAATGCTCGACAGAAGCGGAGACTGAAAGGGGGGGGGGGGTGAAGGTGTGCTAGGCTTCGATCTGTCAGATCGCTACTGTTAACGAAGGAGAGATAGCTCGAAGACTCGAAGTTCTCCGGAAGTTTCCGAATTGACACACGCGGTCCTCATCGTATATACTGTACTTCCTCACCTCGTACTTCTGACGTAATTATACAGACAACAGAGTGCTGGTATTTCACTCCCTTTTGCTTCTACATCCTTGTAGGGCTACTGTTATAGGAGTAGTATAGTTTTCTTTTTATAGCTAGATCTGCTAAAATGAAATGCAATCTTCCAGGTTTAGTGCTCTCTTTGGCTGGTTGGAATCGAACCTGTGATCATGGCTCGGACACCACAACTGATCTCTCGAGGAAGCTAATAAACCAGCGAACGATGGGTACGACTGCTGGTAATGCTGAAACATTCAAAATTTTAATTTAATAATAATAATGGTGCATGTCATCTGTGTAGGCATTGGTGGTGACCTAATGAGGATAAAAGGAATGGCGAAGACGTAATAAACACCCAGTCCCCAGACAGGGGAATTAATAGTACGAGGGGGTTGATTGTGAGAATTGAACCGGGCCCATCGGACCAAAGGCAAGCACTCTGTCCATTTCGCCACAAAGCCGGACTTCAATTTGCTAAACTTTAGGCTACCATCTCCACTGATAAAGTGTTGATTATTGACAGTAGCAGATGCCAGGGCAGTAGCTTGTGAAGCAGCAATGACAACACACCAGGCTACTCCGTTGCCTCTTATCCGCAACTTGTCATTCACTGAACAAACTATCGAAAAGGGGTAACCTAAGTCTAGTAGTAGCCCACGTCCTGATCTCAGCATACTCCACTGCTTGATGTATTTAACAACAAAACGAGAAATCATCTGTGACACAACATCCTACTAATGCCTTGATTTGCCAAGACGGTTACTGCCCATCTAGATGACCTGCAGATAATGGAGTGCCACGTGGTCAGTGTGACATAATCAGCCATGTCGCTTGGCTACCGTCACGGAGTCCGCTGCCTAGCGTATCAGCAGCTCCTCTCACAATGCTGAGTGAATTCCGTTCTAGCCCTCAGTAAATAACTAAAATCCCTGGACTGGCCAAGAATCGAGGCAGGCACGCTACCCGTACACCACGAGGCTGGCTCTAATACATTCAGATTTAGTTTATGGTAATTGTATTTATCCTACTCCGTATTCTTTAAAATGTGGTATGTGGCATTATATTCATTTCGAAACCAACCAAAACGAGTAAAATGAATGTTCCAGTTAAGATTAACTGAGTCTGCCGCCGTGTTCTAGGCATTGGCAGAGTTTCATCCTGCCCTGTTATCCCGACCCGATGTCTGGCTCTGCCACGAATTTAAGACTGGTTTTAGGGGCCGAAAGGGGGTGTAACGTAAATGAGCAGAGCGCGTTCCCTTATCCAGACAGCTTCATGTTGGTGACCAAGTGATTGGTCCCACTCCTCTAGCCAGCAGCACGCGGGCTACCCATCCAATTGGCGATCATACTCGATGTTGCTTAACTTCGGAGAACTGTCAGTATTCGGTTTTTCATCAATATGCCTACGCCGTTGGCCTTATTGTGTAGAAAACTGGGTTAAAATTCCACCATGTTAGATATGGTTTTACGTAGTTATCCTATTAAACTGTAAGATACTGCCGAGATAGTATAACAGGGTATAGGTTACGATCGCTTCTTTCCCAACACTAGCCCCAAATAATTACAAATATACACACTAATGTAGACAATGACAACATTGGTTATCAAGACAGACTTTATGTATAATAATAATAATAATAATAATAATAATAATAATAATAATAATAATAATAATAATAATAAGGGTGCGCGTAGAGGCGTGCGGCTGTGAGCTTGCATCCGGGAGATAGTAGGTTCGAATCCCACTATCGGCAGCCCCGAAGATGGTTTTCCGTGGTTTCCCATTTTCACACCAGGCAAATGCTGGGGCTGTACCTTAATGAAGGCCACGGCCGATTCCTTCCAACTCCTAGGCCTTTCCTATCCCATCGTCGCCATAAGACCTGTCTGTGTCGGTGCGACGTAAAGCCCCTAGCAAAAAAAAAAAATAATAATGGCGGTAGAGGTGGGATCCCTCGTTGCGTCCGAGGGAAAAACCGACCCTGGAGGGAAAACAGATTAATAATAATAATAATAATAATAATAATAATAATAATAATAATAATAATAATTAAAAATAACAATAATAATAAACTAATAATACTAATAATAATAATAATAATAATAATAATAATAATAATAATAATAATAATAATAATAATGGTTTAACGTCCCACTAAGTAACGAGGCTGACGTATTTGAATGTTATTGGTTTTACGTCCCACTACCTACTTCTACTGATTTCGGACACGCCGAGGTGCCGGAAATTCCTCCCTCAGGGGTTCTTTAACGTGCCGGTAAACCTACTGAAACGAGCCTGACGTATTTGAGCACTATCAAATCCCACCGGACTGAGCCGGATCAGACCCGCCAACTTGAACTAGGAAAACCAGCGCTCTACCATTTGAGCTACTCAGACCAGCTTCACGAACTAAGGTCGTGGGGCCGTTGACCAAGGTGGCCCAAGTCCCTTAATAAACAGCTACCACCGCCACAAGAATATGTACTGCAAGAGGGAATTGTACCCACCGAGTCAGTTACGCGGTACGGGTCGTGTAGATATAGCTTTCATTCGGGAGATGGCGGGTTCGAACACTGTCGTCGGCAGTCCTGAAGATTGTTTTCCGTTTCCAATTTCACATCGAGAAAATGCTGGGACTCTACCTTAAGTAAGACCACATCCACTTCCTTCCCAGTTATAAGATAGCTGCTTCCCGCCTCATCGTTGCCGAAAACGTATTATTGTTAGTTGACGTTAAACCACTAACAATTCGGGGGATGCCAGGTTTGAATCCCGCAGTCGGCAACCCTGAAGATGATTTTCTGTGATTTCCCATTTTCAAACCAGACAAATACGGGGATGTACTTTAATTAAAGCCATGGTCGCTTCTTTTCCATTCCTAGTCCTCTCCAATACCATCCTTACCATAAGACCTGTCTGAGTCGGTGCAACGTAAAACCAATAGAAAGAACAGTAGCAAAAAATATCAAGCAAGAATATGTTGGTACTGTAGTTAAAGTCGGTCACAGGTTATGGTGATAAAGAAATTCTTGACTTTTCTTTTTTTCTTTCTTGATTCTTCGGTCTTCTAAGTTCGGCTACATTCGAGTAAATTTGAGGACTGGGTACGGCAAAACCCAGAAGACCCACATTTAGGATACTACCGTGGTCTGTGACCAAACCAATTTCTCGTTGAGAAATTAAACCAAACTTAAATAGGCTGATATTAAAGAAATGTTTAGATTGATTAATATCAAGTTTTCAGATCCGACTTGGGTTTGGCTAATGCACAGGTCTCGTAGTTTCATAGTGTTAGGAATGCTTTAGTATAGAGAGTAAAACTGTCACAATAAAAATGAAACATGCTTGTGAGTTCCATGCTTTTGTCATTTCCGGTCTTTAAACAAAAACAACGTTTCTAATGGACCCTTGTGACATCCGGAAATGTGTTCTATCCAAGTAATTTTGCATAGATATCCGTGAAACCGAAAACAGTTTCACAGTTTTCAACTAATGTTCAAGAAAATAACCGGTATTTTTCATTCCCTATGTTGTTCCGTCAGTGTTAACAGGATGTTTGGTAGAAACGTGATCAGTGTCGTAAAAGCCCACTATACGAAAATGATCAAAATGCATAAATATGTAAACCTTTTGCGTTTGTAAAATTCTTTCTTTCTTAATCTGCTTATCCTCCAGGGTTGGTTTTTCCCTCGGACTCAGAGAGAGATCCCACCTCTACCGCCTCAAGGGCAGTGTCCTGGAGCGTCAGACATTGGGTCGGGGATACAACTGGGGAGAATGATCAGTACCTCGCCCAGGAGGCCTCATCTGCTATGCTGAACAGGGGCCTTGATGGGGGATGGGAAGATAGGAAGGGATAGGCAAGGAAGAGGGAAGGAAGTGGCCGTGGCCTTAAGTTAGGTACCATCCCGCATTTGTCTGGAGGAGAAGTGGAAAACCACGGGAAACCACTTCGAGGATGGCTGGGGTGGGAATCGAACCCACCTCTACTCGGTTGACCTCCCGAGGCTGAGTGGGTCCCGTTCCAGCCCTTGCACCACTTTTCAAATTTCGTGGCAGAGCCGGGAATCGAACCCGGACCTCCGGGGGTGGCAGCTAATCACACTAACCACTACACCACGGAGGCGGACGTTTGTAAAGTTAAGTATCGAAAACGTCCGCCTAAGTAATATTTTTCACCCATAGTTACTACATGGGTACTGAAACCGTCCTTAATGTGAGTTTAAATGCTTATACAGTGTGATTCAGCAGCCCCTGCAGCCCAACTACGTGCACGTGGTTATAGGTGTGCTATTCCGCTGCAGGCGTACTGTATGGTACTAATGTTCAGTGAGCACATTTTGCACACGATTCTGAACCCTAGTGAAATGTTATATCATCCGTTCGCAAAACATGACACCTTGAAATCATGTAGCAACGTCATTTTACCATGTAACTATGTTAATGTGTCGTGCCTCGTGACCGGGTATAACGAAGAGGGGAATCAATGCATGAAACTAGGTAACAGTGCAGTGCAGGCAAATGCTGGGGCTGTACTTTAATTAAGGCCACGGCCGCTTCCTTACAACTCCTAGGCCTTTCCTATCCCATCGTCGCCATAAGACCTATCTGTGCCCTGCGCATACTCCGCTGGTTAGGGCCTGAATGTACTGTAATATCTGTTGTCATTCGGCATGTCTTCCACAGAGGAATACGTTGACATGCTCATTTATGGGAAAGGAAGACAAAACGTATGCGAGGCACTACGTCTGTAAAAGGAACGCTATCCCGACAGGCGACACCCGGCTTCTACGACATTCCGCCGTGTTGAGAGACGCCTAAGGACAACAGGCGTGATTTCCAACCAGCCACCAGTCCGCTGTATGCCTGTTTCATCGGGTGAAACACAAGAGGCCCTTCTGGAGGCATCTCTTAATAATCGACACATCAGTACAAGGGCGACTGCACGACAGGTGAACACCAGCCAGCCGTCTGTCTGGCGAATACTGCATGAACATAAATTTCACACATAACATCTTGAGTTACATCAACAGCTCCATGGGCCGGATTTCGAAGCTTGAATGGAGTTTTGTCGGTGGTTGGTAGGCACGCTGGACACAATTATGCATTCGTATCGCATATCTTGATTCTCGGACGAATCACGCTTCCACAACAATGGGAACGTCAATCGCCACAACATGCACTATTGGAGTCCGGACAATCTTCACTTGGTGCGACAGGCAGCTGATCAAGTACGATGGGGAGTGAATGTTTGGTGTGGAATCTTGGGGGATCGCCTGATTGGACCTTATTTCTTGGAGGGCCATTAGACGGGCGGACGCTACCTGCGCTTTCTGCGTCAGGAACTCCCACTGCTGCTGGAGGATGTGCCCTTGCACGATCGTTTGATGATATGGTTGCAACTGGATGGATGGAGCTCTACCAAATTCGACTTTGTCCGTTCATAACCATCTGAACGAGGAACTGCCAGGGAAATCGATAGGGCGAGGAGGCCCTGTTTCTTGGCCTGCCAGATCACCGGATTTAACCGTGTCGTGCCATTTCGTCCAGGTGCCATTTCGTCCAAGTGCCATTTCGTCCAAATTCCACGAACAGAGGCAGGTGGTTAACTCTCTACCGGTCCACTAGTGCTATTTCGTCCAAACACCTATGATTGACAGTTTGACAGGTCTACAGTAACTGTTTCATTTCATTGCGTTCCTTTTCAGATAATTTTTTGACGTTTGTAATAATGGACGTTACTCGCTTCGCTCGTTTGCCAACAGTCAACTATATTTTACAATGAAATGCTTATAATGTAAACAACACAGTGAGAATAAAACAAATATTTTCACAAATCAGGTGATAATTAAAATATATCCAAAGTTGCATTAGTAAAACATCCGTTTAAAAAAATATATATCAAGCAGGAATATTTGTTTATTTCATTAAAATTACATAGGGACTTTGAAGGGCTTTGAGGAGGGAGCCCTAAGAGAATTTAGGGAAATCATGTCCTTTCAAAACATCTAGGCAAGTTCCCTTTATTTTGACACCTCAAACATCAAAATCGGACTTATAATAAAAAAATAACAAAAAATTCCTAACGGAATTAAATATAAGATAATATACTCACTATTAAGTGCGTTCCTCGAGACTGCTATGAAGTCACGTTCAGCCAATTTTCACATTACTACAAAGCTTTGATTAAAAACACAAACCAAATCTGGCAATGGAAGAAGCGGCCTTTCAGCCTTGTCAAGTTTTGTGTCTATTTACAAATATATGCAGTGTGTACAATGTATGCAGCAGCTAATGCGTTGTCCGATGATGCAAATCAGTAACTTTTTTGTTCCTCTTAATCCACTTTAATTATGTAGGAGACGTTCCTCAAAAACTTTTGAATGTCTCGTGACTTCTCCAATTTTTCAATTGCTCTTTCTGTTCTGTTGTCCATTACAATGTACTTGTTTCTCCTCTTTAGACCTTATAAATTTAGGTCAATCCTGATGATTTTCGTGTCAGAATAATCTGCTTCTTTCTTTAGTGCCAATTTTAGGTGTTTTATTCGAGGGTGTGGTTTGCCTACGATTGCATTCAAGCAGGGGTGAGTGAGAAATCCCACAACCTGTGGTTGTGCACGTAAGCGTCAACCTTCACTGCCTCAACCCTTGTCAACACTTCGTCTGGACGAGATGGCACTCGTTAACTTGTGTAATAATTTGTAAAAGCGAGCTGGACGAAATGGCACGTTTTTCAAGGAAATTTGTTGCTGGACGAAATGGCACCTGAACGAAATGGCACTAAACCGATAGGACAGTGGAGATTTCTTGTAGCTGCTTGCGGTCCACTGAGCCTCATCGAGGTATAATGATGATGATGATGATGATGATGATGATGATGATGATGATGATGATGATGATGATGATGATGATGATGATATAGATAGGCCTATGGCTACCACCTCTAAAACAAGGTTGTAACGAGAGGATAGATATGAACAGAAAAGGGAAACAACAACTTTATCCCTTGTTCTAATTGGGCTACTTATTTTCCTGCACGTTTTTTTGTGTTGAATACATTTATTCCCAAGAGCACTTCCTAGTCAAGCATACTCATGCTGGTAATACAAGGGACCGAGCTCGATAGCTGCAGTCGCTTAAGTGCGGCCAGTATCCAGTATTCGGGAGATAGTAGGTTCGAACCCCACTGTCGGCAGCCCTGAAAATGGTTTTCCGTGGTTTCCCATTTTCACACCAGGCAAATGCTGGGGCTGTACCTTAATTAAGGCCACGGCCGCTTCTTTCCCACTCCTAGCCCTTTCCTGTCCCATCGTCGCCGTAAGACCTATCTGTGTCGGTGCGACGTAAAACAACTAGCAAAAAAAAATATCACAGTGGACACTCCTATGTATCTAATGCGTGCGAACTCTCTGTTGTTGTGATGTCTGCACAAGCATCACTCTTGTAAATAATTGTGTAAGCAGCGTTCGTTGATTATATGGTAAGAACTAGCCCTATATTCTCTTGGATTTAAGGAGGGGGAAGCTAAGGAATGGCACTTTTAGTGTGACCAGGTAATAAATTTAAGCCCACTTATCTTTTCAGTTGCTTCATGCACTCAGTTCTAGAGTTTTTAACCGAAGTAAATTCGTAGCAGACCCAGGAATTACACCAGAACTACGGCGTTGGATGGGACAATGAGTGTACCCAACAGAGCGGCAGTCAGACATGAGTACTTTCTTTGTTGTCGTCCGTTAGTGTATGACGGTCCTTTAAATGCTGGCCGAGATAACTAATCTGAAAGGAATGTAGCTCTAATGAAACGTGTACGTTGATAGCGAGAACAACGTTTAGTACTCCACTGAAGGTGACGGGCTTTTCCGCCTTCTCATCTTGCTCCCCGCGTCATGGCGCAGAACTCGTCACGAAGATCGGCAAATGAAGCTTTCCTGTGTCCTTTAAATGTGGTGTAGCTTTCGGCGGTTGCAGAGTAGACTTGGCCTACAAGTGGCCACGACTGGTCCGTGATCCGACAGCTCTGCATTTCGACCGAGCAACCCAGCAGTGGAGGGGAGGCCACGGGGGACGG
Source organism: Anabrus simplex (assembly GCF_040414725.1). NCBI lineage: Eukaryota > Metazoa > Arthropoda > Insecta > Orthoptera > Tettigoniidae > Anabrus > Anabrus simplex. Next base: position 773,207,590 of record NC_090266.1, read on the forward strand.
AGAGGGGCTGGTCCCCACAGTCGGCTGTCCTCAGAATGATTATTGAAAATGGTTTTCCGTTCTCCTGCAATAAGACGAATACCGGGACAGTTCCTGGTATAGGACACGACCACCAACTCCCTCATCTTCTCTACACATTTCTATCGCCACAAATATCCTGGTCTGAGAGACGGTGTTACCTTCTAACAGGCCCGCTTCCCCCTTTAGGGAAGATGCTGGAGATCATTCTGTGGACTTGAGGTAAGCTGTTGGGTCACAAACATCTTCAGTACGACATTTCTTAATATCTAAATTCAACAAAGTCCCTTGTAATTTATTCATACTAACATTTAAATCTGTACGCCTATTTCATTTAAAAAGACACGACACTCGGGTTTTGAAAGAAGTACTTACACACTGCAATGCGAACGTGCGAAGAGACTGTATTCACTACGACAGGTGTGCAAATAAGTGGACGTCCACACGCCACGGGCGTCTAAATTGTTTCCACGGGCCCCTAAGATTCCAGTAACATGGGTGACAAGAATTTAGAGGAAAATCGCCGAAAAATTTACGTTCTGCAATGATTTTTTAAGACTTCGTATTATTTTGCGATGTCTGTTAGGTAGTTATAGTTCTAAAAGTTAGACCTGAACCTACTGGTACGCATTTTGCGACCAGATGCATACAGTGCATCATTTCCATCGGCATATTTCCCAATTGCGATGCATTTGTTAATAATAATAATAATAATAATAATAATAATAATAATAATAATAATACCGAGCTCGATAGCTGCAGTCGCTTAAGTGCGGCCAGTATCCAGTAATCGGGAGATAGTGGGTTCGAGCCCCACTGTCGGCAGTCCTGAAGATGGTTTTCCGTGGTTTCCCATTTTCACACCAGGCAAATGCCGGGGCTGTACCTTAATTAAGGCCACGGCCGCTTCCTTCCACTTCCTAGGCCTTTCCTATCCCATCGTCGCCAAAAGACCCATCTGTGTCGGTGCGACGTAAAACAAATAGCAAAAAAAAATAATAATAATAATAATAATAATTTTCCTCGCCAGGAATCTTGGTTCACCAGTGAGCGCATACTGGAACAGAGGAACAGGCGAATGCGTCGCGTGTATACAGTCGTCTCCAGTCTCTCATTTACGAGTGTTTAAAAAATAAATTTCGTATGACGAGTTCGGTTCAGTAACCAGCGATACGTCACAACAAAGAAACAGTTTGTTTTCCTTTTTAAAAAAGATGAAAGATTTCAATTATGAAGCATTATTCAGCTGAGATGTCCACCTCAAACAACTCGTGAACCGTTGAGGATATCGACTTTCTGTTTTAACTTTCAGTAATGGTACTAAGTGGTTCATAATCGGACTTAATCTTTTTCCAGTGAGTCAATATCTGCTGATTTAACGGAACTATTTTTTGTAATGGAACCACATAGTTTTCTACTCTCAACCTCAAACTTACAAAATCGTCGCCGTAAGACCTATCTGTGTCGGTGCGACGTAAAATAACTTCTAAAAAACTTACAAACATTACAAATTCAGCACCGTGATTATTTTAAAAGTCGGACGAGTACTTCTCGAAGAAATGTAATGGATTCAAATGTGCTTCATTTGCCAGCCGGGGACAGCCTATTAGAATCGCGATACGTATTAAACTTGGGCTACCGAGCTCGATAGCTGTAGTCGCTTAAGTGCGGCCAGTATCCAGTATTCGGGAGACAGTGGGTTCGAACCCCACTGTCGGCAGCCCTGAAAATGGTTTTCCGTGGTTTCCCATTTTCACACCAAGCAAATGTTGGGGATGTACCTTAATTTAGGTCACGGCCGGTTCCTTTCCACTCCTAGACCTTCCCTGTCCCATCGTCGCCATAAGACATATCTGTGTCGGTGCGACGTAAAGCAACTAGCTAAACTTGGGCTAGCTGTTGACATGCAAAGTTCCTTCAGAATCTTCTGACAGCTAAGTACTCACTATAATGAGCCCATAAATACACTATGATAAAATGTATGATAATAGCCCAACTCGTTGGCTGAAAGGTCAGCGTTGAGGCCTTCAGTTCGGACGGTCCCGGGTCGAGGATTTTAATCGTGTGTGATTAATTCTTCTGGCCCGGGGACAGGATGATTGTTTGTCCCAACACACTCCTCTTCATATTCAAACAACACATCACACTACCAACCAGCACAAAAAACACGCAATAGTGATTACATCACTCCACATAGTGTTGTCGTCGGGAAGGGCCATAAAATGGCACCAAATCCGAATTCGCTACACAGTTCGCATCCGCGACCCCACGCATGCGGGGAAAAATCGGTAGAATTAGAATATCGCCGTAGGTAACAGGTAAATGCTATTGGCTTTACGTCGCACCGACACAGATAGGTCTTATGGCGACGATGGGATAGGAAAGGCCTAGGAGTTGGAAGGAAGCGGCCGTGACCTAAATTAAGGTACATCCCCAACATTTGCTTGGTGTGAAAATGGGAAACCACGGAAAACCATCTTCAGGGCTGCCGACAGTGGGGTTCTTTTTTTTTGCTAGGGGCTTTACGTCGCACCGACACAGATAGGTCTTATGGCGACGATGGGACAGGAAAGGCCTAGGAGTTGGAAGGAAGCGGCCGTGGCCTTAATTAAGGTACAGCCCCAGCATTTGCCTGGTGTGAAAATGGGAAACCACGGAAAACCATTTTCAGGGCTGCCGATAGTGGGATTCGAACCGACTATCTCCCGGATGCAAGCTCACACAGTGGGGTTCGAACCCACTATCTCCCGGATGCAAGCTCACAGCCGCGCGCTGCTAACCGCACGGCCAACTCGCCCGGTAACAGGTAAAGGAAAAGCAGATATGCCATGGTTTCCTTTCCTATTCGAATTCCCTCGGTCAACTCTTGTTCTCTTCTGATCCCGAAGGTATTAGGTTTGCGAAGCCTAGGGAGGCTCATTTTCTTTCTTCTCTTCATTCTTCTGTAGCAGTCTACTTACCAGCAATTGTCTCCCGTGTAGCATCTCCGGACGTGTTCACGTCGACCACCTGCCGGCAACTGTTGTGCACGCGTTAAAGCGTCCAGACGAACATCCGCGTGTTGAGTTTTGCCGTTGGTTTCTGAGTGAAGTGGAGTCAGGACTCTTCAGATGAGGCCATTTCTGTGATGTCAATCCCGCGTCAGTCCTATTGTAAATAACTTCCGGGCCTGTTTCATTTTTCCCACAATGTACATTATGAACAAAGCTTACACTGTTCCCAGGGTCTAATGAGAAAAGGATTACAGTCGGCCGTAGCTCACGAGAAATATTGGAAGAATAGACCAACAAGTGCCACCTTGCACTTTGGCCGGCATTCAAAAAGTAAGATATGTTACTTCAACATCTTGTGGAGACCAACTCCTTGGTTTGTTGGTCAGTGTCGAGCGAGGCCTTCGATTCAGAGGACCCTGGGTTCGAGTCGGGGATTTTAACCACGTGTGGTTAATTCCTCTCACTCGGAGACTGGGTATTTATCCTAATACACTCCTCTTCACACACAACACACCACAGTACCAGCCGCCATAAAAACACGCAATAGTAAATGCATCCCTTTGCATAGGTTTGGTGTCAGGAAAAACATCCGGTCATGAAACAGGACCGCGTACACAAGTTCGCACCCGCAACCCCGCTAGGGTGTGAGAAAAGCGACAGAAGAGCAAGAAAAATTTAACCTTGTGGAATTTCTCGCTATGTTGATCATCTTTTGAGAAATATCGAGTTTTCACCTACATTGTGATAGATCTCACTACAGTCTGATGGCTCTCGATTCTACCGAACCGTTGAATATCCTTATTTCTGATTCCCACAAAGCCGACTAATGTGTTTGTGTAGCCGAAGATCACTAGTTACCGCCGTCCTTAAAAGCCCGTCAAGCGATATTGTTGCTTACGAGGTCTTTAAGTATTCTGCTCTGAATCTATCTTGACTTTGATATACAGTTGTTCATAAAATACTATGTGGTAGCACACAACACATCTAGCGTATTTTCGCGTATTTTCCAGCTAATTCAAAATTTCAATGAAAAAAGCTACAATAACTCACCTTTTTAGCTCGAAATTCCTCCTACTTTCAGAAGAAAGGAATATCCATTAACGACAAATCATACTACCCTTTATAAGTGCATGAGAAATAATTTCGAACAAACCATTCACGATACATTTTCAATCGAAGTTACACGAATCGAAGATGTTTTAATCTCTATTTTGTAATCTTAGAACCTCCGTGATGGGCTTTGGTCATCCAAGCGACCACTGCTCAGCCCGAAGACCTGTACATAACGAGGTGACGGGTTGTCAGCATAACGAATCCTCTCTGCCTTTCCAGAATGAGGCTGCTAACTCAACGTAAGATATACTCGGAGTCAACTCAAGTCCTGAGCGGTTTATTTGATGTTATGTATGTCATAAACGCTGCTTACATTACCTGCCAAGTTCAGGACGAGAACCGAGATTGAGAGGGGGAAAGAGGGGAAGTGTTCACATGGGGGAGAATATTTTCTTCAGTTTTCTTCACCTGATTACCGGTATAACATCAAAAGGGTCACTTAGGACTTGAGTTGACGCCGGCTATAGCTCCTTGTTGTTCTCCTCTCGGCTGAGTGGCCCTTGAACCAGCTCTCGCATGCAGGTAAAAATCCCTGGTCGGGAAACACACACAGTGTCTTCGGGTAGGAGGCAGGCTCGCTACCACTAGACTGCAGAGCCGGCTGTTGGTTCAAATGGTGAATTAAATTACATATTATCGATTTAAAGATGTAAATGAGGACGAATTGACTATGGAATTTTCTTTCTTTCTTTCTTTCTTTCTTTCTTTCTTTCTTTCTTTATGAATCCGTTTACCGTCCAGGGTTGGTTCTTCCTTCGCAGTTAGCGAGGGATCGCACGTCTATCGCCTCAAGGGCAGTGTCTAGGAGCGGGAGATTTTGAGTTGGGGATACAACCGGGGAAGAGGACCAATACTTCGTCCAGGCGTCTCACCTGTTATGCTGAATAGGGCCCTTGTGGGGGGATATATTGGAGGGAATAGGCAAAGAAGAGGGAAGGAAGCGTCCGTGCCCTTAAGTTAGGTACCATCCCGGAATTGTTTGGAGGAGAAGTGGAAAACACGCAAATCTACTTAGAGGATGGCTGAGGGGGGAATCGAACCCCCCTCTACCCAGTTGACCTCCCGAGGCTGAGTGGACCCGGTACGAGTCCTCTTACCACTTTTCAAATTTCGTGGCTGACCCGGGAATCGAACCTGGGCCTCCGGGGGTGCCAGCTAATCACAGTAACCACTACATCACAGAGGCGGACGACTGTAAAATTAAAGAAGGAAATGAGTGAAAAAAATCAGTAGGCTATAGTTTTACACTCAGTTCTTATTTTTGATATACCGGAGAAGCCAGGATAATTAGAGTTAAGTATTAGGCTACACTAACAGTTCTATAAATCTAGAGTGTTAGACATTAAATTAGCTGTTTGTGGTGGTCGTGGTAATGGCTATTGTTTTAAGAGGAAGTAAATCTGGGCAACCATCCTCTATAGCTCGTATCGAATGCAAGGGGTGTATTCTGCCCGAAGGCAGGTCCGAACCTCCACAGAGGTTTGCCTGAGCCGGAGTTTACGTACGGTAGGGTGGCCAGTTCCTTTCCGCTCCTCCATTCCCTTACCCCCCACCAACAACGCGTGGCAAACCCATCCAAGTCTTGACCACGCCCAATGTTGTTTAACTTCGGAGATCTCACGGGATCCGGTGTTTGAACACGGCTACGGCCGTTGGCGTATCGAATGCAAGAATCGTAATGAAACATACTGTATTTTACACTTCAGCGCTGCAAGGACGCTCTTCTTCTACTGCATGGTGTGTTCAGAAGAAAAGGCAAGAATGTCGAAGCCATACGATCAGCGAAGTTGATACAATTATTACGAGAAACATACTGTGAAGAGAACCTACTACAGCTTTGGCTCCACTACTTACCTGGCCCATTTCTTTACCTTCGCCCGCCCGTTACGAAACGCCCTAGCTATTCATCAGTGCCCCGTTGTTGTGTCGGGCAGTGATCCGCAAAATAGTGGGCGGGAGCACGGTTATCATAGAAAGTTCGGTATCGTTCGTGAGCGCCCACATCAGGTAATAATATTCCGTGTTCAGAACGCCCACAGCTACTGTAAATCGTTGTTGTAGCGCCCAGCTTACTTACTCATCACTGAACTCAGTGAGACCTGGCAGTTTAAAGTTAATTTCCTGTGCCGAATCATAAAGCCTTAATTACCGCCGTAAATGACGAGGAAGTAGAAACTTTTCATCGCCATGTAGATCAAACAAATACTTTCTCCAGTAGAAAAAACCTTTTAATTTTGAACTAATAGAGAAATGAAGTTGAGACTCCGTGGCTCAGGCGGCAGCGCGTCGGCCTCTCACCGCTAGATACCGTGGTTCAAATCCCGGTCACTCCATGTGTGATTTCTGCTGGACAAAGCGGGGGCAGGACAGATTTTTCTCCGGGTACGTCGGTTTTCCCTTTCATATTTCATTCCAGCAACACTCTCCATTCTCATTTCATTGCATTTATCAGTCATTAATAAATCACTTTGGGAGTGGCGACTCCATCGTACTAATAGCCTATATATGATTCAGTCATTCATTCCCTGACCCGGTCAATGACTGGAGCACCGGTTGTAGGTTTTCATTTACAGAAAAATGAAGTTACTGGAGATTTATTTCTACATAATATCAGCTTCATTAAATGCTGAATATAGTGTACGAGTACTGTCCAAATTGCAAACGCCCGTATCCGTGTTGAAACACCGGATCCAGTAAGATTACCGAAGTTAAGCAACATTGGGCGTGGTCAAGATTTCGATGGGTTACCACGCGGCGTTGGTGGTGGTGGGGGGTAAGGGAATGGAGGAGCGGAAAGGAACTGGCCACCCTGCACCTGCCTTCGGGCAGAATATACCCTTACCATACTTTACCATTTTTTCCAACAGTAAACTATTCACAGAAATATTATGAACAAACTCTTAAAGTTTTTACATACTTATTTTTACAGTTGTAAAAATAATACTGTATGAAATACAATGATAACTCATCATCATCATCTGTTTACCCTCCAGGTTCGGTTTTTCCCTCGGACGTAGCGAGGGATCCCACCTCTACCACCTCAAGGGCAGTGTCCTGGAGCTTCAGACTCTTGGTCGGGGGATACAACTGGGGAGTATGACCAGTACCTCGCCCAGGCGGCCTCACCTGCTATGCTAAACAGGGGCCTTGTGGAGGGATGGGAAGAGTGGAAGGGATAGGCAAGGAAGAGGGAAGGAAGCGGCCGTGGCCTGAAGTTAGGTACCATCCCGGCATTCGCCTGGAGGAGAAGTGGGAAACCACGGAAAACCACTTCCAGGATGGCTGAGGTGGGAATCGAACCCACCTCTACTCAGTTGACCTCCCGAGGCTGAGTGGACCCCGTTCCAGCCCTCGTAACACTTTTCAAATTTCGTGGCAGAGCCGGGAATCGAACCCGGGCCTCCGGGAGTGGCAGCTAATCACACTAACCACTACACCACAGAGGCGGACACACAGAGGCGGACACAATGATAACTGCCATACGAATTTATTTATTCACGTGATCTGCAGATATATTTATTAATTTGGATCAACTTCCCCAAATAAAAAAAAAATACTATGGAAAACAGTGCTGTTTTCTCTTCAAAGCAGGAGACAGACTGAGTTTATTATACTATGAAGGTCTTTCCGTAATTGTATGCAAGTGAATTTATTTGTTCATTTTCCGAAACTCACACCTTAACTTTATGCAACCCTAAAGGAATTGCCACTGGCAGAGGATTGCATACTCCGCGCACAGTTGAACAGGCGCCGCTAGCTAGGTGCTTCTTGTAGGAGCTCAGTCTCACCCTTGCCTTCTGCATGATCTTTTCCCCATTTGACGGGGTCGGTACCTGATGTGGATTTGACCCAGTTTTACTGGCGGATCGCGTTCTTGGCAACAATGGGGAGGGAATGATTTTCCATTGTGTGTTTCTATGGTGGTGTGTTGTCATCTTCATTAAATGTAATAATATTAAAGTAAAACTAGGTAACCACCCTCTATAGCTCGTATCGAATGCAAGAAATGTAATGAAACATCTTTTACACATCAGCGTTACAAGGTTAGGAGAGATGGTGGTATACAATTTATTGTCCTTCTTTCTTTCTTCTTCCTTCCTTCCTTCCTTCCTTTCTTAATCCGTTTACCCTCCAGGGTTGTGTTTCCTTCGGACTCAGTGAGGGATCCCACCCGTACCGCCTCAAGGGCAGTGTCCAGGAGCGCAAGTCTTTGGGTCGGGGGATACAACTGGAAATGAGGATCAGTACCTCACCCAGGCAGCCTCACCTGCTATGATGAACAGGGGCCTTGTGGGTGGATGAAAAGTGTCCTTCACGCACACTAACAAAACAATCGGATGTCCGAACGACAAAACAATTAAGTCCGTAACTAAAATAAAATACTGAAGTTCAATGAACTCAAACGCTCATGGCAAACAGCAGTAAATACTCAATCACCGTTAGCTCAGTATCTAATATTGGACAACCCTCACGTTCGTGCCACTAGTGGTTTCATAATCTTATGTAACACCTTCCAGCTGGTAAGGGCTGTGCCAAAACAAGGCCTCAATATTACTTCGCTAACACTCTTCACATTGCATACACTACTGTAGACACTACCATCGTTCAAGTCACTTCGCAAAAACACTTAATCTAAGACTTGAATATATACAGACGACACCCTAAACCTATCGTCGGACCTACATAATGTCTGCACACCCTAACACTAACATCTATGTACACACACACCTTCCTAAATCTATCGTCGAGCGTAAACTGGGACGTCTCATCATCAGTATACTCCTATGATAACATGTGACGTCCTAAATCTATCGTCGAGCGGAAACTGGGACATGTATGCATCCTCTAGAATGTCAGGCGAAAATCGTAACTTCAAACACATTCTTTGATATTTAGCTGGAAACCTTGTCGAAACGATAGCACACAATGAAACGAATCTTGCCACAGAATGAACGCAAGTCGGGAAATGCAACAAAGTCCCTATCTTGTTAACAAAACGTGAAATTGAAAAGAAATAACGCGTGACAAACAATCCACAACTCAAACACGATCTCGACATACGCAGTGAAGTTTGGAAAAATAGTAAGGAATTTCAGCACGCGTCTAACATTCCATGAATATCGCCAAAACAGTAATCATCACCACCGCAAAAATCCACACTGTAATTCTAGGGTGAGGCCCAAAATCATCTACCATCTCACTATTCCAAACATTCATATCCATAACCAGTGAAGCGAAAATCAATTAATTTACACAGCCAAACTATCGCTTTAATAACGTCCAATATCTCATCCCACAGTGTTTCCGAATTTAATGATAAATTATCGTCTCGTAATTTATGAAATTTACTGAATGGTAATTTGTTATAACAGTCAAATAACACCAACCGTGTATTCAGAATGCTCTTCTACCCTTGAGGTCGCATACTGTAATATTCATTATGCTGACTACATAAATCGTCACTTGGACTTAACTGCCAAGAGCTACAATCTTCTACAGAAATTGTTTTTCACTGGGAGATCTTAACTTGAAATCATAATGTGCGTCACAGAGCACTCATTTCGAACCAACCTTCACCCGGTCAGCTGTTCCGGATTGTTAGCGGAATCTCACTACAGCCTGCCTCAGAAATATCACATTTAATATACAGCCTGTCTCAAAAATTCGTCGCCACCAACAAATATAGCCTGTCTCAAAAATTCATCTTCATCGCCTATCACGGCGGCATCACACATGAAACACAGACTTCCTATGCCTTCAACATCTATACAACTATTATCTCAACATATCATTCCGGCACAATCCATTTCTTCCTGTTTCAAAACTTTTCGCCCCAATACTCCCGTGACGAACAATTTTTATAATGATCTATTCATTCATTTTTACTACAACTTTTGGACCTCAAGAATACAATAACACACCGTGATTTCCTATATCACCGACATACACGATGTCACAAAAATTACCTTCCTACGAATAAATAGAACTTTATCAGTCTCCACTGGATTTCGAGATGAACGCAAATCTTACTCAACATATCTGTTAAATACACTTTTAACATAGAAAAATTTATCTTGCTGTAAATATTATTATTATTATTATTATTATTATTATTATTATTATTATTATTATTATTATGATTATTATTTCGACAAAACGTTTCTGAACTCATACGATATTCGAAATTAAGGCATTCAACAATGTCTCAAAGAACGTTAACACATTATTTAAACTTCGCATTTTTACAGTTTCTCGACGTGAATTTTATTGCCCTGAAGAGTTTCACACGACGACCAGAAATATAACACATTCGCCTGATAATTATTAAATATTAATTCGACACACGCACTGAAAATTGTATTGGGACAAACAAATTCTATACTACAACATTAATGCAAAATATATACACAGCCTGTAATCGTAGTCATCCTGGAGATTCCTCTTATTTAGCCGATCATGGCTACAACGGACATCATCTTCTTATATATATAACTTAAACTACACAGATTTTACTCTTGGTATCGATTAACACCGCAAATGACGGACTTTCTTCGCGTTTAACATGCGACGAGCATCCTTCTCAACTGGCGACTGCCACTGTTTTCCCAGAACTCTGCTTTCGTCCACCCTAATGCTGCCCAGGTGTTTCCAATAGATAACAAAAAATCAGCCCTCACCGGCTAGCCTCCAGACTACCTCTGACAATATCAAACACACACAATTGTAATACGGAGAGAAACTCAGCTACGTATTTTAAACAGATATCTAAGCCATCACAGTTTTCATCGGCGGAAGCTCAGGAAAATTTCTATCACCTTCCATTTAATATTCTACTTGAACCATTGACACGAATATATAACAAGTAATTTTGAGAACAAAACCCCGCAATTTCTTGCAGACGAGCGACGTGTGTTTCACCATCCAGACCATCAGATAGAATGAATAAAAGTAGGTGGAGGGGATTTCTTATATACCCTCTGTGATGACGCCATCCCCATGAAGCTCGATGGTGCAATCTGCTAATTCCACATCCACTGGACCAATTTTCTTGAAATTTATTCCATAAATTCAGACAGACTTATAATTCATCATGGCGTTCATTTTATATTTTTCCCATACTTGAAACGGGCGTAATGAATTTATTTCTGACATGTATTTTCGCGGTCTTTCTTCAGCAATCGGCCTTGACACGTGTCGCAAATCCTTGAGTAGGACGCCAATTTTCCTCCAGGCTTAAGTGCATTTATATTTACCCTGGGGATTATATTTTCACGTAAGGTTTATTAATAATTTAGATTCTTTATTCCTGGATTTACCATGTCGCCAAAGTCTCTCGTTATGAAGGATTTTCCGAAATTGATAAATTATTCGGTACTCGAGGTCAACCGAAGTATCCCGGCATTTCACGAGCTCGCGGCTCGCTTGGCATGGTGAGTTCGTTCCCACGAGAGAGCCAGGCTCTTGAAATAAAAATATGGCTACTCTCAAAAAGTTGTTGTTAGCTGAAATAAATATTTGGAATTATTTTTCATCGTAGAATTATGGGTTTAATACCTGGGTCTTACTGTGACGATGGGATAGGATAAGGCTAAGAGTGGGAAGGAAGCGACCGTGTTCGTTATTAAGGTATAGCCCCACCATGAGCCTGGCGTGAAAATGGGAAACGACGGGAAACTGTTTTCAGGGTTGCCGGCAGTGGGGTTCGAACCCACTATCTCCTGAATGCAAGCTGACAGCTACATGACTCAAACCGTGCAGCACTCGCCAAGTGACATTGCTTCGCTGCTCCACCACCTTTCTCTCTCTGTCACTTTACTTGTTCTTTTTTCTTTCCGTCGAGACCAAACTTCTCTAAAAGCTTAAATTGATGGTCGAATTTTATTTTTGCAATTTAAAACTATGTGTATGTTTTGTAAAAGAAATGGTCTGTTTACGATCTGTTTAGAAATAGTCTTTCTTTCTTTCTTTCTTTCTTTCTTTCTTTCTTTCTTTCCCTCTTTCTCAACCTGTTTACCATCCAGGGTTATATTTTCCCTCGGACTCAGCGAGGGATCCCACCTCTACCGCCTCAAGGGCAGTGTCCTGGAGCATGAGACATTTGGTCTGGGATACAACTGGGCAGGATGACCCGTACCTCGCTCAGGTGGCCTCACCTGCTATGCTAAACAGGGGCCTTGTGGGGGATAGGAAGGTTGGAAGGGATGGGCAAGGAGCGGGGAAGAAAGCGGCCGTGGCCTCAAGTTAGGTACCATCCCGGTATTTGCCTGGAGGGAAAGTGGGAAACCACGGATAAACGTCGACGATGGCTGAGGGGGGAATCTAATACCCCTGAAATCAGTTGAACTACCGAGGCTGAATGGACCCCGTTTCATCCCTCGTACCACTTTTCGAATTTCGTTTCAGAGCCGGGAATCGAACCCACGCATCCAGGGATGGCAGCTAATCACACTAACCACTACACCACAGAGGCGGACATAACGGTATTAACGAATAATTTATATCACAGCCATTACATAAGGTGTGATTTATTTTAGAACGCTTAACTTTAATCGTTTACTTTTGGAGTTAGTATGAAAATTTCGAAATAACTCGATTTATTCATCCTTCTCCTTATCATAAAATTCTGTCTGTTGTGTCATCAGCCCGGACGCTGGTTGGATTCTCAAATAGCACCACCAAAAGTACTTGCAGGAAAACCACAAAAACCGATGGTGGTGTCAAAACGAGACATACCAGGCATTATGAGTTAGGTAGTTTGGCATTGCTTTCCTCACTCGGTCAGAAAGAGCTATTGCAGCATGTCTGGCCCTATGAGCAGCACCTGTCACAACACCCAGACGCACCAGTGCTCCAAATGACATTACTCAGCAATACCCACACATCAGCAGCTTCGATATTTTCACAACCATAAATGAGACTGAAACTTAGGTGGAAGCTACATTTTACTCCGACCTATGCAAAGAAGCAGATGCAAAAAAGTACTTCACCTATCGATAAATAACAACTGGTGGCATCATAAGATTATAGATTGCAAAATTGTAACGGACGAGTACCTGGGTAATACAAGAGTCGGTTTCTGAGTGAATAGGTAGTATGGTAATGCAGGCACCCGCATCTTATTATCCAAGTGCACCGGGGAATGCCTGGGTAACCGGGAACTCGGGTATCACTAGCCCTAGTGTCCGGCTCCAAAAGTCCAAGGGCTCCCGGTTTCGATTCCCGGCTGCGTCGGGGATTTTAACCTTCATTGTTTAATTCCGGTGGGATGGACGTATTCGGCATTAGAATTCACCATAGGTACAGCTCCATCCTCGAAGACGCCTGTTGGCATCATCTCGAAAGATCTACACCTGGCTTCTCCGGAGGCTCTACGCCATCATGCTAGCCCTAGTTACGAATATTCGAAGACTTGACCTTTCACTTCCTCAATTGCTTTCACAGCCTGTGTGGAGAAGGCTGTACACTTAAAAGAAATATATATATATGTGTCATATGTTTGGAATTAAAGACCTTCCGGTTCATGACGTCCCTCTAGGGTTGTGTTATCCAGGCTTTTCTCTGATTTCTGTAGGGATATTTTGGAAGTGAAAACCGCTATAACAAATTCCTCATCACGCAAGACCAATTTTGAAGAGGGACGGGATATGAGGTACGCTTTCTCTATTAGCCTTCGCGTGGTACATAGCGAACAGCATACGTGACAGCCTTCTTTGGCACGTTTTCTAGTTCCCTAATTTGTGCTTCCTGTATGGGTCACTCTGTATCTCGGCGTACCGAGACAAAAGTCGTTGACTACGAGGTTCACCATGCATACTGCGTTTACAAATTGCTAACAGGGCCATCTTTGGTTGGGAAGGTCGACGGATCAATATTGTAGTTCAATTAATTCTAAGGACGTTTCTATGCCAGTCTCCACCTTCACACTCCCAGTGAATACTGTTTCGTTCCATTCTCTACCATTGCGGTGATCACAGCTGTGTAAAAACAGTCACTTACAGACAAGGTCATAATGTCTCCCTAAGAGATTATTACATAATTTTTTTCGGTATTTAAAAGTTCTAAAATCAGTGTAAAGTTTAGCGAATGCTTAACTTCATTTTGTCGTCAAAAGGCAAGGTAGGGGAGAAGCGTTAAATACGATGATTGTGTATCACGTTGACGTAGATGATACATGTTCATCACACCGTTAAGTAACATTTTAAAATTAATATAAATTGTTTTTATGATTTTCATAGATCTGAGACAAAATTGGTCCCTTTTTCGATCTATGATACGAAAATATAACTCACTTCTTATTTATAATAGCTTAGACTTTCACGGCGAGCGTCTCGATGAATATAGAATATATTTTCTGGGCTTGAGGCCGAGCTCGAATTGGGTTGGTAGCTCCCAACACCGGAAATTGTCTCCGAAGGTCTGCTACTGACCCCTTGAGAAGGCTTGCTGCAATTCCCGGTGAAATGTTGGGAGCTTCCAATCCAATTCGACCACATATAACAAGCCCTGGAAATGACCTGTATATTTCTTGTTCTTTCTTTCTTAATCCGTCTACCATCCATGGTTAGTTTCTCCCTCGGACTCAATGAGGGATCTCACCTCTACCTCCTCAACGGCAGTGTCCTGGAGCGTGAAACATTGGGTCCGGGGATATAACTGCGGAGGAAGACCAGTAACTCGCCCAGGTGGCCTAACTTGCTATGCTGAACAGGGGCCTTGCGGCGGGATGAGGGGATTGGAAGGGATAGACAAAGAAGACGGAGGGGCGTGATTAGCTCAGTGGCTTAGCTGCTGGCTTCCCACCCGGAAGCCTCAGGTTCGAATCCCGTTGGATCCTAGATGGTGATTTTCATCTCAAGAATCACGTGGGGTCAGAGAGGGTCTTAAACCCCGGCCAAAACCAAAATGAGCCTGGGAGGCTCCAACGACCCCAGACATACCTGGGATAAGCTGAAGAAAGTATTTTAGACAAGGAAGAGGGAAGGAAGCGGCCATAGCCTTAAGTTAGGTACCATTCTGGCATTTGTTGGAGAAGTGGGGAAACCACGGAAAACCACTTCGAGGATGGCTGAGGGGGGAATCGAACCCTCCTCTACTCAGTTGACCTCCCGAGGCTGGGTGGACCCCGTTCCAGTCGTCGTACCACTTTTCAAATTTTGTGGCAGAGCCCGGCCTGCGGGGATGGCAGCTGATCACACTAACCACTACACCACAGAGGCGGATACCTGTATATTTACTTCTTATAATACTACGGCCAGTGTCAATTTGGATGTTTGGTTACTTTAAAGAACTATGGTTTTCATCTGACTTTAAGTTCGGCCCCTTGGCTGAATGGTCAACGTAGTTCTCTTCGGTTCAGAGATCCCCGGGTTCGATTTCCTTGGCTTGCGGACTGGGTGTTTGTGCTGCAACTCGCACACAACACTATTAATATTCATTGAACACTGCCCTTCATCACAATGACACGCAGTTTCCTCTATACACGGCAGATGCCGCCCACCAACGTCGGGGGATCTGCAGTTCAAAGGCTGCACCTGGCTAAAAAGAACCACACATTATTATTATTATTATTATTATTATTATTATTATTATTATTATTATTATTATTATTATTATTATTATTGTTATTATTATTATTATTACCATCTTCTTTTGCAAAAGGGGCTGCCTGGCCGAGGCGGTAAAGGCGTGCTTGGTTCGCCCGGAAGGACGTGGGTTCGAATCCCCGTCAGGAAGTCGTAAAATTTATGAAAAGAGATTTCCACTTTCGGAGGTGCATATGGCCCTGACGTTCACTCAGCCTACACCAAAAATGAGTACCAGGTTAATTCCTGGGGGCAAAGGCGGCCGGGCGTAGAGCTAACCACTCTACCCCATCACGTGCCGCGGTTAACAATGGTGGAAGCCTTTACCTTCCACTCCTTCATGGCCTGTACGGAGGTGATTTTGTCTTTGTTTTGTTCGTTTGCAAAATTCATTGCCTACTAGCAATTAAAAAAGTACCTTCTTGTGGCCGTAGTTCTCGTATTTATCTTTGAAAATTGTTTGAATGGCGAACAGCAACGACAAAAAGAAACTAACAGTAGTCTTATTTTCCGTAAATTATTTCTGGAGAGTTGCTGCTTATAGACGGCGCTTTAAACCAATTATAATTTATTTCTTCTTGAACCTAACAAAGTACACGCGTAGTGATGAAATTCGGTAGAATCAATGGCAACTGATGTGCGTGTTACCAACTTCGCAACAAAATACGAGGAAAGAAAGAAATAGGAAGGAAAGAAAACTATCAGACCCTCAAAATTATTTTCACTCCTATCTTAATATATGAGTACAAATGCTGGTCGATGTTGGATTAACGTGAGAGCAAGAAATGAAATATCATCGGAATGCTCCGAATAAGTATGAAACTATAAAATCCGGAATGAAAGAATAAGAGAAGTGGAAACATATCCAACAGATAGCTGGTATGATCTGGACATTTTGAACAAGGAAGAAAGGAAAGTAAAAGATCCATGAGGTGAATCCCGAAGGAAGATGAAATAAGTGGGATACACTAGCGAATATAGGCCTATTCTCCTGAGATCTGGCGTCCCTGAAAAAAGGACACGGAGTGTAGAAATTAGAATCTTCCACAAAACACAAACACTGAGCATTCCTTCTTACTTCAGTTCTTGGGAAATTCGTTTGCCATGAAGTGGTATAATTGTCACTTCGCTATCTCCCGTCAGATCACAGAGAGGTGTAAAAATGATGGAGCCTTCAGAGCGCACATGTTTGCTTCTTTCTTTTTCTTTTTACAATTTGCTTTACCTCGCACCGACACAGATAGGTCTTATGGTGACAGTGGGATAGGAAAAGGTTAAGAGTGGGAAGGAATCGGCCGTGGCCTTAATAGTACATAGTAGGCTCTGAGGGCGTGGATATAGGTGATGTCAGAAAATATATACAGCAAACCGAGGAGTGACATTGCTCGTAAGGTGATAGTTTGTATATAGGTTACAAATAACAATTTACTATCAAACAACACTCCTAATTCGTTTTTTTTTTTTTTTTTTCTGTGAGACTTGGGAAGGGAGTATTTACTAGGAATGAGGGATTTACGAAGTTTGATTGAGATAGAGGCACACTTGCCGTAATTGGCTTAAGACACCATGTAATGTACCATTCAGAAAGAGAATTAAGCCCATTTTGTAAGCAGGTTATGTCTGTTAAACGATTTGTTCGAATATCTTACAATAATATGCAAATATAATAATTTCACAAGAATATGAGAATATAGTATTAATGAGATCGTCAATAAATATAAAAAGAAGGTGACCAAGGACACTGCGCTGTGGGACGTCAGAAAGTACCACAGCAAAAGTCGACCTCAATCCATCAAGAACCACGCGCTGAGGAAACTCTACAGGAGAGTCAGGAAGCGACCATAGATGTTAAAACGTTCTGAAAGTGTATATGAGAGAAGTGTGTGGTCTACGGTATCGAAAGCTTTGGTAATATTAATGCAGCACACGTCCAGCTGAGAAATGGCATTAAAAGCAAACGTGGCACGATTGAGAAGAACAGCCAACTTGGTTAAGCAGAAACTGCCATGAAGAAACCATGCTGTTGGGATGATATCTAAGGCATTGTGAGAGAAGTGATTCGCTGGTGGATAATGTTTTCACAGATGAGTGAGGGGGTGGGTAATACAGATATCGGGTGGTAGTTTCTGACATCAAACCCCTTTCCACTTTTGAGGGCTAGGGGCTTTACGTCGCACCGACACAGATAGGTCTTATGGCGACGATGGGATAGGAAAGGCCTAGGAGTTGGAAGGAAGCGGCCGTGGCCTTAATTAAGGTACAGCCCCAGCATTTGCCTGGTGTGCAAATGGGAAACCACGGAAAACCATCTTCAGGGCTGCCGATAGTGGGATTCGAACCTACTATCTCCCGGATGCAAGCTCACAGCCACGCGCCTCTACGCGCACGGCCAACTCGCCCAGTCTTTCCACTTTTACGAATGGGAGTGGTCTTTTTCGGATTCCACGAAAAACTGGATGTCCCGTGAATATGGTCACAATTTGAGTCATGTAAAACTACAAGCTTTTACGTAATTCTGTTATCGTTTAGTAAAAACAAAAAAGGCAAGCTTGTGCACGCCGCTGTTTCACTACGTATGGCTTAAGCCGTTCTGATTATGTAGGGGAGGAATGGCAGGATGTACAGTATTTTAGCATTACTTGCGTTAGACTACACGCGCGTGATTTACTGGTGCTCGCACTTCTCGACTCGTATGTTATAAGTAGGGCCCGGATGTTTATGCAGTAATAGGTTAGAATGCAAACTTACTGAAGCGAGTAATAAGTAGAGTGTACCCGCACGACAATAATGCTATGAGATTTGCATAAACAGTAGGGGTTCGGCCCATTAGAACCCCTAGAATTTATGTGACTCCCACTACATTACGTTAGAGCGGGCTAGTCGACATTTCCTACTAAGTAATTTTGTTACTAAAGAATTTCGTTAGTAGGAAATGTCGACTATCCCGCTCGAACGTAATGTAGTGGGAGTAACATACACGGGTTCTAATGGGCCGAACCCCTAATGTTTATGCAAACCTCATAGCATTACCGCCGTGAGGGTAGAATCGACTTATTACTCTCTTCAGTAAGTTTGCATTCTAACCTACTACTGCATAAACATCCGAGCCCTAGTTATAAGTATCCCATTGCCTCGGACAAGGTCCGTGCTGAATCTCAGTTGATTAAATGCTCGCCTGCCGTAGTCAGGAGTTCTTCTTCAAATACTGACACAGTTCATGTGTTGTTGTTGGTTTTTAAAAGTTTGTAACTTTTTTTTAAAGTTTGAAACTGCTTGATCGTCATTTTTATGGTGGGGTTCACTACTAAACATGAATGCCAAAGCTTCCCACTGCTCGAGAACTCGACTAGTGGACTGAAGGAGCGAGTACTGATATAATTCAACATTTTGTAACCCTCTGTGCCACACATAGCCTGTTATACTTTCAGCGTGTTTTGATTTTAGCACTCTTATCAAAATAATTATATAAGTGAACCAAAAAGTTCTCTACATTGACTGGTAATTGGGATGCTACTTTTTTGTTTACATATGTGTATGAGATGACATGAAACAACCCGAAACATAAATAGAAGAATGCCTGTCCTTCACAAGTTTGGCAACACGTTTATTTGAACCTGTAATTGTGCACGCGTTATCAGATTAAATTCAATTTTTCCATGAAATGGCTAGAGAAAACAATTCACTATTGACAACAGAGAGAATGCCCTCAACTGTGTTGTCAGTACTCTCTAACAATGGAAGTAGAAGAGTTGATATTTGGCCTGTCTGAGCGGTAAAGAAAGAAACAACTATAAGTTCAAATTTAACTACATTTGAATCCATACTACCATCAGTAGTCAAAGAAAAAAAGGCGTTTTGTTTTGTTGCAAAAGTTCGCTTATTTCTTTTTTGCCTCACATGCCATGTACTGAACTAAAGCTTGCACGACCATATTTCTGCGATATTTTAGAGTCGGGAAGAATTGATCTAAATAAATTCCCTGCATGATCCGTAACAGATAACGGGACATTATGCTCCAAAATAAATTGTGTGAAGAGTAACTCGGCATTTGTAACTGCAGTTTCATTACCTTTTACGAAGAATGATGAAACAGACTTGCTTCGTAATTTTAATTCACCGTATGTGTTACGTTTCCTGTATTGTGTCTTCTACAATCGTATCGTCCACCGTGAGCCACAGAGACATCACATGAACACGCATTGCAGAACACATCGTTTTTACAAGCACGTGAAGCAAGTAGGCATGGTCATTCCTCTTTGCAACAGTCTCCATATTTTTGTAACACTGGTCTTCTTAGAAGTAGATGCAATTTGACAATTGCTCCGCTTCAAAACATATAACTTCTTTTAGAATCGACTACTTTAACGCACTAAAGTACTACACATTTCTACGTACAAAATACACTGCAGAAGAGTAATGAATTTTAAAACGATCACAGGTAGCAAAAGGAAGTGACGATCGAATAATAATTTGCCAACTCACAAGCATTGAAACGAAGAGGGTTGAGCTGTAATGCTCGAAGGGAGTGAACATTTTTTCTTTGCTTTTTCCGCAAAAAAGCATTTTTCTTTCTTGATAATGTCGCTTTTCCGTAATTATTTCCCCTTTGACAGTAAGGCCATAATCATTAGGTGACCTCCGTTATAATTACGGGCAATCCATAATAGTTGGAACACCTATTATTATTATTATTATTATTATTATTATTATTATTATTATTATTATTATTATTATTATTATTATTATTCATGTTTCGACGTCGGCCATTCTCTTGTTCATGCAAGAGTCACACCCCAGTCAGTAAATGTGAAAAGTGGACATATCAGGTATAGGATAATTTTTCTCTGGGATAGCTGATTTTTCTGTTACATTTTCTCCGGACTGAGTGGCTCAGACGGTTGAGGCACTGGCCATCTGACCCTAACTTGGCAAATTCTGTCCTGACTGAGTCCTGACCGGGTCGTGTCAGTAGATTTGCTGGCATGTAAAAGAACTACTGCGGGACAAAATTCTGGCACCTCGGCGTCTCCGAAAACCATCGATAGTAGTTAGTAGTACGTAAATAAAACATTAAAATCGTTACTTTTCAGTATTTCTTACCGTCCTCAAGTAGTGAAATAGGTTTTGTAGCTAACACTTCTACACACCCGATAATGGCTCTGTGAACTTTGATTTTATTTTCAGAATAGCATTGTCGGTTGTGTACTTCGGATCAGCGATATCGTCTTACATAACATGAATGTAGGCCGTCTGTATAGAGAAAACAATTTGCGGTTAACCAGTCACTGAGCAGACATGGATCTATTATTGCTGTAATTAATATTTTACAGATGTATAGCAAAGATGGCCATCCTTCAGTTAACTGGAGGCACAGGTACTTTCGAATGGTACCATCGGTGTTCTTGAAATATTTTCCCGAGGCTTTCCTTTACAGACCACAACGAAGTAGGTTATCAGACAGGTTTCACACGCGCAGTAAGTAAACGAGCTAATGCGATTAAATAAGTTGTATTCTCTTTGAACTCTTGTCACTTACAAAGAGCGTTCACAGAACCCTTGGATCCCTGAGTTTTTGAGGGTACTAATATAATTTCTAGGGTTACTTTAAACCTTGGGTTCAATGCGTTTAATTTCTACAGTATGTGATGACCTGTACATTTCCTGCATTTTCCCGCTAATTTTGAACTACCGAGCTCGATAGCTGCAGTCGCTTAAGTGCGGCTAGTATCCAGTATTCGGGAGATAGTAGGTTCGAACCCCACTGTCGGCAGCCCTGAAAATGGTTTTCCGTGGTTTCCCATTTTCACACCAGGCAAATGCTGGAGCTGTACCTTAATTAAGGCCACGGCCTCTTCCTTCCCTCTCCTAGCCCTTCTCTGTCCCATCGTCGCCATAAGACCTATCTGTGTCGGTGCGACGTAAAGCAACTAGCAAATAATAATAATAATAATAATAATAATAATAATAATAATAATAATAATAATAATAATAATAATAATAATTTTGACTATTCCGGTGAAATTCACAGAACAGTGTTTTGGCCGCCTAATTATGTTAATCCGACAAGCAGCCGGGCTGAGTGGCTCAGACGGTTAAGGCGCTGGCCTTCTAACCCCAACTTGGCAGGTTCGATCCTGGCTCAGTCCGGTGGTATTTGAAGGTGCTCAAATACGACAGCCCCGTGTCGGTAGATTTACTGGCACGTTAAAGAACTCCTGTGGGACTAAATTCCAGCACCTCGGCGTCTCCGAAGACCTTAAAAAGTAGTTGGTAGGACGTAAAACAAATAACATTATTATTAATCCGACGAGCGTGGGCCGGGGATGCCTAATCAAGGTACCAAAGGCAGATTTGATCCACCCAGGAGTATAAGGGTTCGATTCTGCTCCCGCAAGTCAAGACATTTCCAAACAAAACTTTCAAGACTGGAAAGACACATGGTCCCATACCAGGAAAGAATAAGAGTTAAATTCCTGCGACCAAATTCGGCCGGATATTGAGATAATCTTTTTATCACTTTTAGTTGTTGAGAAGTCTGACTCGTTGTCTGAATGGTCAGCGTACTGGCCTTCGGTTCAGAGGGTACCGGGTTCGATTCCCGGCCGGGTCAGGGAATTTTATTCTTCATTGGTTAATTCCAGTGGCCCGGGGGCTGGGTGTTTGTGCTGTCCCAGACATCCCTGCAACTCACACACCATACATAACACTATCCTCCACCACAATAACACGCAGTTACCTACACATGGCGGATGCCGCCCACCCTCATCGGAGGGTCTGCCTTACAAGGGCTGCACTAGGCTAGAAATAGCCATACGAAATTAGTATTATTATATTAGTTGTTGAGATTGAGTACTGTAAGTACTGCGGAGTGAAAAGTACAGGATCCCACAGTTGGTGATGGAGGACAACTGAGACCTGGCCGAAGAACCTGAGGGACTGGATCGAGATGAGCACTATGTCGCTTTTCCATATGGCAGACTCAAAGAATAGCCATGACGATCGCCAACCTGCGACAGAAGACGATAGTGTGTACGGAAATAGCCTTGCATTCTTTGTAGGTTAAAGATACATCGGTCAGCAGATTGTCTTACAGTAATTTAGAGAGCCCGAGCGAGTTGGCTGCGTGGTTTATGCCACGTAGTTGTCAGTGTTTATTCGGGCGATAGTGGGTTAGAACTCTACTCACTGTCAACAGCCCTGAAGGTGGTTTTCCGTGGTTTTCCATTTTCACACTAGGCACTTACGGGGACTGTACCTTAATTAAGGCCACGGTCGCTTCCTCTCCAGTCCTCGCCCTTTCTTATCCCATTGTTGCCATAAGACCTGTCTGTGTCGGTGCGACGTAAAACAAATAGTTGAAACAAGTAGTAAGTAAGAGTCTTGTTTGTAATATGATCGCCTCCTACACTGAAGCCTTATTGTCTGCCTCTTCCCTTACCGTTCCATAACCTTTATGCTTACGGAGAGTCACTTATTTTCTTTTTTTAACCTTACTTCCAGTTAATGAACATGATAGCTCAGTGATATCATCACTAATTTCTCACTAATACTTGTAGTAATTTTGAAACAAAAAGTCACGTCTTCATGTTTCGAATTCCATGTAAAACGGTTGGCCTCGTGGCTCATGTTCACAAGATTAATGGTCAGTTGCTTTTTCTCTCTCATCAAAATGGACATTGAATCAGAGTCAATACATGTGGAATTTTCAAAGGAACAAATTTGGTTCTTATGCCTCTGATTCCGTACAAAATTTTAAGTTTCCATGGCTTATAATCATGAGGTTTAATTTCGCGTAAAAGTGGTTATTTTGACTTGTAACTTATTAAAACAGATTGTTGTTAACACATAAACGCACACAAAATGCTGTCAATTGTGTACACTGTTTTATTTACAAGTTGTTTACACAATTTCTACACACACGCACTAATAAACTGCCATCTTGAAACAAAACACTACTACGAAGTAGTAGAAGAAGACTGGAGGCTACAGCACTTCATGTCAACCAACCTACTGTATAACTTGCGCTCATAACTCTTGTTAAACAACTCACCTCTACCCTGAGGACTGCCTCTTTATATACGTTGCCTGGCCAGGCTTCTAGAAAAATATGACACAACATGTAATTTCGAGAGTCTCCAGTAGCCTATTTAAAATGTAACGAATTTTCTACACAATTCCAGTCGCATATTGCGTTGTTCTGGACTTATTACAGTGTGTTGCACAACGTTGCATTGGATTATACATAATTTGTACAGGTAATAATAAATTACATACTATTAATTATAATATAATATATATATATAATATTAATATACATACAGCAGATGTTTCATGACATAACCTCACAAATAATACGATCATGATTTATACCAAACCAAGTTCGTACATAACTACGTAAATAATAATACTAATACTAATAGATGTGAACAATTCCATAGCTTCACAAGTAATAATAATAATAATAATAATAATAATAATAATAATAATAATAATAATAATAATAATAATAATCGATATTTCAATTATTTACTCATGGGTTAGAGAATGGTTTCCAAGTTATACTAGCCATTACACTTGCATCGAGATATACTGTTTCACTTTACGTTTTTTGCAAATTGTTTAACGTAGCACTAACACATTGAAGGTTTTCGGCGAAGAAAGGGCTAGTGTTGGGAAGGTAGCGGCCGCGGTCTTAATTAAGGTACAGCCTCAGCATTTCCAGGGTGTAAAATGGAAAACCACGGAAAACATCTTCAGGACTGCCTACAGTGGGATTCGAACCCTTCATCTTACGAATCAAGCTCACAGCTACGCAACCGTAACCGCACGGCCAACTCGCTCTCTTGTTGTCACTATCATGCCCCTCCCCCCTCCCCAAAAAACGATAAAGACTTGGTGACCACGAGTTCAATGTTCCATGTGGCTGTGAATGTGTAATTCTGGTGTCTGTATTAGTGCGTCTTTGTAAATGTTGTAATTTAGTGTCCCGATTTAGAAGATAATACTAGAATTCTGCCGCTTTCATAAGATTTTCCTTGAGTGGCCATGGGTATCCCATAAGAACACATTCAAGGTAATCGCTGTCAGCTCTGGAATTCGAACCTCATAACTCCAGATGCTGCACATTCTTCTCCCAGGGTGATGATGCTGTCGTGAATAGAGAACGGGAGAGTGACGGAAGAAATAAATATAATAATGAAGTTTCATCATGCTTGTTTCCCTCACCACCTGCACAAAATCCAAGTACTACGATCTCCCTTCTGTTCATGTTCAGCTGATACAGTTGCAGACCTTAATCAGATATTCTTTGGATGTCCACACCACTTTGTTCGCACTACTTGCCTACTGCAA
The DNA here is from genome assembly GCF_040414725.1 of Anabrus simplex. NCBI lineage: Eukaryota > Metazoa > Arthropoda > Insecta > Orthoptera > Tettigoniidae > Anabrus > Anabrus simplex. Next base: position 773,232,647 of record NC_090266.1, read on the forward strand.
ACATTGTCGTATGTATACCAATTACCACCTATTCCTTCGTCAGTTCTCCACAAAAGTGACGAATCTGGCTACCTTGAGGTACATGCATTTCTTTCAGATATTACAGCCATTCCCAGACTGTGGTCCGCGGACCAGTGGGGGGCCGCGACGATAATCCAAGGGGTCCGCAATAATAATGTAAGTTGTAAATATTTAAATCCGATATTTTATTGCACACGTACACTTCATAGATCTTTATTATAAATTTAGGAACGTATATCTGTACTGATGTATAACTTGACATACAGTATATGTAATTTTGGCCCATAAATGGTACAAGTTGGCGGTATCTTGTGAAGACCTTGTATCACAACTCCACTTCTCTGATCGACTTTTGGGTCCATGACAACCCCGATATCCTACAAATTCTAGAAAGGAAATACTGCGTTTAACGTTTCTTGAAGCCTCCGTGGCTCAGGCGGCAGCGCGCCGGCCTCTCACCGCTGGGTTCCGTGGTTTAAATCCCGGTCACTCCATGTGAGATTTGTGCTGGACAAAGCGGAGGCGGAACAGGTTTTTCTCCCGGCACTCCGATTTTCCCTGTCATCTTTCATTCAAGCAACTCTCTCCAATCTAATTTCATTTCATTAATCATTCATTAATCATTGCCCCAGAGGAGTGCGACAGGCCTCGGCAGCCGGCACAATTCCCATCCTCGCCGCTAGAAGGGGGCTTCATTCATTCCATTCCTGACCCGGTCAAATGACTGGAAACAGGCTGTGGATTTTCATTTTTAACGTTTTTCCTGACAACATACCTGTGTGAGTGTACCTTTACTGCTCTCGCACAGATGAAAAAGCAGTACAGAAACGGAAGTAATATTGAGGCTGATCTTCGGTTCGGGTCACTACGTTTGTAAAACGCTTGTTCTTTGGGAAACAGGACCATCCGCCCCATTGATCCAACAACTGTACCAAGTGAATTTTCTCAAGTAAGTTTTCAGATCCAGACTGTTGTAATTATTAGCAAAGTGTCAGAATGTTTTATAATTTCAATAAATCAATCATCATTGATCTGCACTTAGGGCAGTCGCCAAGGTGGCAGGTTCCCTATCAATTGTTTACCTCATACTTATATTTATTTACAGTATAATTGTTTACCTAGCTTTTTCTAAAATATTTTCAACGAACTTGGAAATTTATCGAACATTCCCCTTGATAATGTAGCGTGTTGGCGGGGTAAATAAGTAAATAAATGCGTACAGAACCTGGTAGCGTCCTATTTCTAAGATTTATTAACTAAGCACTACAATTACAGATTTACACACGCGCGCGATAGCCGAGCTTCCAACTTACACAAGTACACTTGCACGGTTCGCGCTCTCTCTCTCCCTCAGTTTCTCACTTGTTCTCACGCTACACAGTTCTACATTCACACACAAGGTTCCACGTTCACTTCTTCGCCGTCAGTCCGCACTGTAGCACGCTAGTCCGATATCACGGCAGTCCACACAGGTCGGGATAGTATCTGCTGTTCACTCAATCCGTCGAACTCCGTTCGCAGTCTGCACACGTCGTCACCCAGTGTTCCTTTCGCGCTGCTCCAGAACACTCAAAGTTCTTCTCCAGCAGCCGGATCCAAGAGACTCACACACACGACGTCAGGGAAACAGGAACGAGTCCTCGGCTCCAACAGGCAGATACTCCATCAGGCTGACATCCCCAGCCCAGGCTACCAGCGAACTCAATCTCGCTCTCACTCATTCACTAACTCACTAACCAACTCTCACTAACTGCAGGTAGGTCGTTCCTCTCTTATATGCCTGCGCTGGCCCTTCTAGAATAGTCCGGATGCTCGATGGATCCAGGAACCTCGCGAAATGGAAGACTCCAGATTAATCGTGGAGTCATTTCCATACCCCTCTGCTACGGGACCGCGGGCGGAAGCGAGTGGGGCTGGCCTAGCACTTAAGTGCTGCTCGTGATTGGCGCGGTTGAAGTAAGGGGTTGGGCCGAATACGGTGACGAGCCGGGCCCATAGTAAGTTGGCATGGCGGACGCTATAACCATTACAATAATTTATTCCAGTCCCTTACTCCTCGTCCCATAAATTAATATTTTCCCCGATATGTCCTCTTGAATTCCAACTTTATCTTCATATTATGGTAGTTCCTACTTTTAAAAGCTTCACTCAAGCTTATTCTTCTAATTATGTCATTCCACGCCAACTCACCACTGACAGCTCGAAACATACCTCATAGTCGAGCATCTCGTCTCCTTACTCCCAAGTCTTTCCAGCCCGTAGTTTGCAACATTTAATAACACTACTCCTTTGCCGGAAATCACCTAGAACAAATCGTGCTGCTTTTCTTTGGATTTTTTCCAGTTCTTGTATCAAGTAGTCCTGGTGATGGGTCCCATACACTGGAGCGGTCTTACCAGAGACTTATATGCCCTCTCCTTTAAATCCTCACTTATTTCTATGCATATATAAAGTAGATTTGTGTAAATGAAGTTACATTTAAATTTGAAGGAAAGTAAATATTAGTCCTAAATTATTCAAATACAATGAAACGTGGTAACATTACAAAATTCTGTTCTTTGCTCGCTGAATTCAGTATTACATTCTGTGGCTAGAGGGTCCTTGGATATGAATGCGATAGGCCAAGGGGTCCTCACACACAAAAAGTTTGGGAAACCCTGTGATATTGGACTGCGGATCTGAAACCTTTACCTAGCATCGATCTTACTCTACCAGAACAATACCTACCACTCCTACCTCTTTCTGTTCCATGACCTACACACGTGTACCACTGGAAGTCACAAAGGGCCATATGACGAGAAGATAGTCCATCCCTCCTGTATCCAAACAACAAGTAAACTAAATAAATCCTTATAAATCCCGTCCTTACATAATTCACTGGCTGAGTGGGTTTTGTCCCGAATGCCAAAATTTAAAGAAAATAAAAATAAGATGTAACATTGAAGCTCCCAAAGTGAATATATTTTCCCATGTGTACATTGTATTTTTTTGCCGACATTTGGAAGGAAAAGGGGGATGGGGCTTTTATTCAAAACAACTAAATATGACGTTCTACTTTAAAACAATTTAAACAATACCTACCTTGTGAAAAAGCATGTAACAAGTGAGTTTATTTGTATACGTGCGATTTTTGCACTTCACACCTTCAACCGTCATAACTGTCCTTACTCCAGCCTTCGCTCCTTCGAAGGCGAACTAAGCAGCGTCGCCTTCATTCCCGCCCATCGATTTCATTTAGGAGTTCTCTAGCAATTTCTGTTAGTATGAGATTCCATGTAGCCACAATCTACTCACACATTCGATACAGGGAAACCCCCTGTTAGTGTCACTTCCACTGCCAGTAGAAATGAGCTTTAGGGCCGGTTCATTGAGACGTCCATTGCCTGGTCAGTCGGTCCTCCTGATACCACCGTACCGTACCTCTTCCCCTCTGTAAAATAGTTCCGTAAATTGCCATTTATCAAAAAGCAGGAAAGTTTATAATTTTATATCGTGATCATAGCTACAGGACCTTCAGTTTTACGTGAAATCCGAACCACAAGGACGTGACTTTCCGTTTCAAAAATCCCACATGCATTGGACGGGATTCGAACCGTGGTTGCCTTGTTGAGAAGCCATCCGTTTACCAACTCGGGTCGTAGACGTAAGAGTGCACCACACTGAATTTTACTAATGCACTTACAATTCCGTTATACTTGCAAAAATCTAGGAGATACCCTTTCTTCGCCATTGCCTTGTCTTTAAAAACGTCGTATGATGGCAGTTCGTGTCTATCGGCCGTTGTGCTCAGTTGTCACAGTGTGTATAATTGGTTTTGTACTTCCACAGCGTGCCTTTTCCGCCTGTCTGAAGTCAAAGAATATGGGAGTATTATCTACATTTCCCGTTGTTTCAGAATTGTAGTCAGTGCTTTCGAAACGCGAGGTGTTATGAAATGAGCCGCGAAGAAACTGTGCCTGACGTCCGTGTCCAAATATCCAAATAACGTCGTGCCAAAGTGCTGAAAGGAATTTGCATACTGATTGCTTATATGGCCTTCCAACTAAATTATCTCCACTGACAATGACCGTCTTTGCTCGTGTTTTACGAATATGTTCGAAGGGGTTTGTTTTTGGTTCGCGATATTTATCATTTTTCTTTATAATATCGCGAATTTTGATTTGTTTTTACGTGGGTGGACATGGAATTTGCTCTCTCTTTCTCTATTTTCATCGCCTTCTGTTTAACCCACTACTTGCATCTTACGAGGTGTGACTCGCTGTTAGAAGAAGCAAGTACAGTATCATTGAACAATGATCGGTCGATTCAAGTACTGATGGAGAAAGGAGTGCTAACCATCCCTTAATCCCTTTGTTCCGTGCCGTACCGTTATTCTGGACAGTGTGAGCTGAGGAATTTGCAACGTTGCCGCATTTCACATTGCTTCCTTTTCTTCACTGAGCACAATTTCAATATCTGTTCCCTTTTTACAAATATATATTCTCAAACCTGGGCACCTAAAAATTACTCCTTATAACTTGTCTGATATAAGTAAAGAATTCTGTTCATGCCTGTCAGCGACCGTACAGTTACGAGTCGGAAGAAGAACAAGCTTGTAGTTTTACATGACTACTAATATCTTGTTCATAGCCACGGGACCTACAGTCTAACATGACATCCGTTCCACAGGAATGTGCTGCTCCATATTTAAAATCCAATACGCATTTGTCAGGATTCGATCCGCGGCCATTGTGATGAGGAACCAGTGATTCCGTACTGAAGTGAGTGACTCAGACGGTAGAAGCGCTGGCCTTCACAGCCCAAGTTGGTGGGTTCGATCCCGGCTCAGTCCACTGGTATATGAATGTGCTTAGATACCCCAACTTCGTGTCGGTAGATATACCGGTACGTATAAAAACACATCCAGGACAAAATTCCGGCACCCCGACGTTTCCAAAAACCGCGAAAGTAGATCATGGAACGTAAAACCAATAATATTACATCTCTCCTTCTCTTTCTGGATTAATTAATGTTACTTGTGTTTACGTCCCACTAACTACTCTTTTACGGTTTTCGGAGACGCCTAGGTGCCAGAATTTAGTCCCGCAGGAGTTCTTTTTACGTGCCAGTAAATCTACCGACACGAGGCTGACGTATTTGAGCACCTTCAAATGCCACCGGACTGAGCCAGGATCGAACCTGCCACGTTGGGGCTAGAAGGCCAGCGCCTTAACCGTCTGAGCCACTCAGCCCGGCTCTTTCTGGATTCAGCCTGCATTCTGCGCGAGTGACACGAACCGACCAGGCTTGTACTGGACAGCCCAGTAAAACGACTTCCAGTTCAGATAAAAAAATTGATCGTACTGTGGGGTTCAGTAAGTCGAAGAATTGAGATTTTGCTGTTATTTGGACAGTCTATGGACGAAAGTGAAGTGCTTTTCTTTAGAATCTCCGATATACTAAAAATGCAGAAATCACTATAACTTGTACTGTTATTTTGCAAAAAACATTCCGTAAATTCTGACATGTTTTCACAGACGGCAGAAACATACTCTGAAAATCTGAACACTGCAGAATTGTAAGTAAGAGTTAATTCTGGAGTGCCATATTCTGAGAATGTTCGGGAACGTATACCAGCAGTTCCCAAACTTTTTCGCATCGCGTACCTTAAGGGGTACCCATTTTACTAAAGTAGTACGCCCAAAATATTCCCTCCATTTTACCACATTGTACCACATCCTCCACATAGGCATTCGTTGCACCAAATGGTTGTAATAAGGTGAAGTTCTTATTCTACATTTTATTGAAAACTAAATAATAGTAATATGGTTGTATTTCACAGTACGGTACCTTATATTGTTATCAAATACAAATAAAACAATTACATACGTATATGGGAAGAAAAATAAGATATTTAAAATATTTGAGACTTAATGTCCCGTCACTTTTAGAGTACATCACAATTAATGAGATACTTGAGCCTGTTTTGACGCACTTAGCATTCTGAAATCAGGTTGAAATGATGACAAGTACATCCTTAAACCAAGGCTTCCATTGAGCTTGTTTCGGTGTTTGCTTCTAAAGTAAGAATACGAAGAGAAAGCTCTCTCCACTAGTTCAGTATTAGTAAATGGTACTAAAGCTTCAAGTGCTGCTTTTGGTTTTTCAGAAATGTCCAAGGTTTCCTGTTTTGAAATTGGACTTTAACGATGGATTTGTTGATATTTCAATTCATTTTCATTTTCATAAATGGATAGCTTGCCGATCTTCAAATTATCTTCATTAAACGAGTCTGCAATCCAGTTGTCTCCGCCATTACGTTTAGGTAAATACTGGCTAAAAGAAATCATGAGGCCTGTGAAGTGTAAAGCTACATTTCTGATCTCTTGAGATAGGTCTAGGCTAATAACATGTAAGATGCCGTGTGGTGCTTCAAAAACTTCAGCTTGATTATTTTCAACGCATGTTTTCTAAAAGTCATGTTTTTTAAACATACACTCAATTTTGTTTGAACATTTAAGTACTACTATTGAGCTGTTCTGTAACCAGAAGTTGAGTTTATTTATGTATGGAATATCAGATAAATAAACAAATTGCTGAAGCCAGTCACTGTCGTGAAAATTTGAAGCTCCGTAAAAAGGGCGCTTTCAGTCAGTCAGTCACTACAGATCTGCATTTAGGACAGTCGCCCAGGTGGCAGATTTCCTATTTGTTGTTTTCCTAGCCTTTTCTTAAATGATTGCAAAGAAATTGGAAATTTATTGAACATCTCCATTGGTAAGTTATTCCAATCCCTAACTCCTCTTCCTATAAACGAATATTTGCCCCAATTTGTCCTCTTGAATTCCAGCTTTACCTTCACATCGTGATCTTTCCTACTTTTAAAGACACCACTCAAACTTATCCGTCTACTGATGTCATTCCACGCCATCTCTCCACTGACAGCTCGGAACATACCACTTAGTCGAGCAGCTCGTCTCCTTTCTCTTAAGTCTTTCCAGCCCAAACTTTGCAACATTTTTGTAAAGCTACGCTTTTGTCGGAAATCACCCAGAACAAATCGAGCTGCTTTTCTTTGGATATATTCCAGTTATTGAACCAAGTAATCCTGGTAAATAATAATGGCGTATGGCCTCCGTAGAGGCCTGGTGCAGGTCTTTTCCTCGTAGACGGCCTATTAGGCGACCTGCATGTCTGAGAAAATGAGGGCCCTACCTAGGATGATTTCTAATATTTAGTACGCCACACACACCCAGACCCCGAGCCATTGGAATTAATCAATTAAGGTTCAAATCCCCGACCCGGCCTGGAATCGAATCCGGGACCCTATGAACCGAAAGCCAGTGCGCTGAACATTCAGCCAACGAGTCGAACAAGTAATCCTGTTGAGGGTCCCATACACTGGAATGGTAATCTAGTTGGGGTCTTAAAAGAGACTTATTTGCCCTCTCTTTTACATCCTTACTACAACCCCTAAATACCCCCATAACCATGTGCAGAGATCTGTACCCTTTATTTACAATAATATTTTTGTGATTACCCAAACGAAGATATTTCCTTATGTTAACACCTAGGTACTTACAATGATTCCCATAACGAACTCACACCCCATAAATGCAGTAATTAAAACTGAGAGGACTTCTCCTATTTGTGAAACTCACAACCTGACTTTTAACCCAGTTTATCATCATATCATTTGCCTACTGTTCATCTCAAACAGTATCGAGGTCATTTTGCAGTTGCTCACAATCTTGTAATTTATTTATTACTCTGTATAGAATAACATCATCAGCAAAAAGCCTTATCTCTGATTACACTACTTCATACATATCATTGATACGTATAAGAAAGCATAAAGGTCCAATAATACTGCCTGGAGGAATTCCCATCTTAATTATTACAGGGACAAATAAAGCTCCGCCTACTATAATTCTCTGAGTTCCATTTTCTAGAAACATAGCCATCCATTCAGTCACTCCTTTGTCAAGTCCAATTGCACTCATTTTTGCCAGTTGTCTCCCATGATCAATTCTATCAAATACCTTAGATAGGTCAAAAGCGATACAGTCCATTTGACCTCCTGAATCCAAGATATCTGCTATATCTCGCTGGAATCCTACAAGTTGAGCATCAGTGGAATAACCTTTCCTAAACCCAAACTGCCTTCTATCAAACCAGTTATTAATTTCGCAAACAGATCTAATATAATCAGAAAGAATGTTTTCCCAAAGTCTACATGCAATGCATTTCAAACTGACTGGCCTGTAATTTTCAGCTTTATGTCTGTCAACCTTTCCTTTATACACGGGGGCTACTATAGCAGCTCTCCATTCATTTGGCATAGCTCCTTCATGCAAACAATAATCAAGTAAGTACTTCAGATCTGGTACTGTGTTCCAACCCATTGTATTCAGTATATCCCCAGAAACCTTATCAACTCCAGCTGTTTTTCTAGTTTTGAATTTTTGTATCTTACTGTAAATGCCATTGTTATCATAGGTAAATTGTAATACGTCTTGTTAATCACTTCCTCTATCTGGACATTATCCTTGTAAGCAATCCTTACACACTGCTGATTAAATACGCCTTCTGAAGATCCTCACATACACACTCCCCTTGTTCATTAATGATTCCTGAAATGTACTTCCTAGAACCTGTTTCTGGCTTTAAGTACCTATTAATAACCTTCCATTTTTCACTAAAATTTGTATGACCGCCAGTTATGCTTGCCATCATGTTATCCCTAGCTAACTTCTTTGCTAGTTTCAAATTTCATAGCAAATTCCTTCAATTTCTCCTCACTTCTACAGCCATTTCTTACTCTATTTCTTTCCAACCTGCACCTCCTTTGTCTCTTTACTTCTCTGTTATAATCTAGTGGATCTTTACCATTTCTTACCACCTTTAAAGGTACAAACCTATTTTCACATTCCTCAACAATTGCTTTAAGCCCATCCCAGTGTCTGTTTACATTTTTATTTACCGTTTTCCACCGATCATAGCTACTTTTTTTAAAACTCCCTCATGCCTGTTTTATTAGCCATATGGTACTGCCTAGTAGTTCTAATTTTATTGCCTTCCTTCTTTCATATTTATTTTTAACTACTACAAAAACTGCTTCGTGATCACTAATACCATCTATTACTTCGGTTTCTCTATAGAGCTCCTCTGATTTTACCAGCACCACATCCACAATATTCCTCCCTCTAGTTGGTTCCATCACTTCCTGAATCATCTGCCCTTCCCATATTAACTAAATTGTCATTTGTTGGTCATGCATCCTGTCGTTCGCATTACCTTCCCAATTGACATTTGATAAATTGAGATCATCAGCCACTATCACGTTCCTTTCCATATCGTTTCCCACATAGCTCATTATCTTATCAAATAATTCTGAATCAGCGTCAGCGCTACCCTTTCGCGACCTGTACACTCCAAAGACATCAATTTGCTTATTATCTTTAGAAATGAACCTTACAACTAGAATTTCATATTTGCCAGCTTTAACTTTTTGTAGCTTACAAATTATTCTTTCACCAGAATGAATGAATACTCCCCTCCCACCATTTCTCTCCTATCTCTACGGTACACACTCCAGCTGCGTGAGAAAATGTCTGCATCCATTTTATCATTTCTCAGCCATGATTCAACTCCTATTAAGATATCTGGTAAGTATATATGTCTATCAAATTACTTAATTCTATCCCTTTCTTTACAATTCATTTACAGGTGATTACTAACATTTTTATGCCATTCCTACGATTTCCATTCCCTGTAACATTATCACCGCTCCCTTGGCTGTCGTGTTTCTCTGAATGTATCTCCCTATAAACCTTCTAAGCAAATTTCCAAACTTATATGTACCACTGCGGTTTAAGTGAAGGCCATCTGAGCGCAGGTCCCTATCTCCCATCCACCCATTAGGATCTAGAAATCTTACTCTCAGTTTTCCATATACCCACTCCATAGTCACATTTAAATCCCCAATCACCTTCCAGTCAGTATCCCTCCTACACAGTATTCCACTGATAACAATCTCCGCTTCCTTAAACTTCGCCAGTGCAGCATTTATCAGATCCTATACATCCCCAATTATGTTGGTACTTATACCTGCTTGCCTTACGTTGTTGGTACCAACGTGAAACACTACCCCCTTCTCATTTCCTCAACATCTGCCTCAACCTAATTCCTCGATAACACCCTACCTTTCCTCAACTCATTTTCCCCACATGTCTAGCAATCGAATACCCCATGACCAGAGCCTCAACCCTCCCCACCTCATTTGATTCCCTCCCCTTCTGGTCAGCCCTATCTTTCCTGACAGCTGCAGAAACTACTTCCTCATCCCTTTTCTCCCTCCCATGACCCTGTTACACCTGTCTTTTCCTATCCACTACTCCACATTTCCCGTTCCTACCTTTTCCTTTCCTCCTACTCCACATTTCTCAGCAACAGTTCTCTGTTCCTCATCTTTCCTCGGTTCTACCTGTAGTGACTCGTACCGATTTCTCACAGACACCTGTCCTGAATTCTGATCCTGAATAGAGCGCTTAGTCTGCTATCTCCTTCCGGTTAAAACATTAGACCGCCTATCTTCTACAATTCCCCGCTTTCCTTCCCGTCCCTCTTTTACACCTATTGTATCCTGTACATTTTTTGAGGGAGGCCTACTTTACTTCCTGTCCTCTGAGAGAATTCTAATTGTCTCCCTCAAACTCTCAAACTCCTCCCTCATACTCCTTAATGCCTGGCCACACCCACAGTCCCAACACTTGCACTCGTTAGCCATTCTTTGCGGAATAATGAAAAGAAAAGTAAAAGTAAAATAACTTATTCTTTGCTAAAAAAAAATGGAAGGAAAGGAATATTGTCTAGGATAGTTCACAAAGATCACACGACAATAAGGTAATTATTATAGGCTACTACTATGCAACAATACTACTTAGTTGTGCGAAATGTTTATTCTATAACACCTTAACAGAATGATAATTGCTGTTAATTACTGAAAACCGAAAGTAATACACAGGAATTACACAATTCTAAACTGCAGTTAAGTCTACCCTAATTACTACAACAGAATTTTAGTAAGGGAGTTATTACACATACTATACTATACAAATATTTCACACTAATTTCTAATGAGATACCAGAATACACTACAATAATTTTAAACTACGTTCAGACGTACCTAATTACAGTAGGTCATTACTAAGCACAAACATAAATGGAAATTACAACTAAAGTTTGAATTTAACAAGACTACTCAAAATAACAGAATCGGCACTCTAATTTCTAATAATTAGGCCTAAAGTTTGAAATTCGCAAGAACTGCTCAAGGATTACCCACAAAGTTCTTCAAGAAAGACTTGTAATTCATGTCTGATTTCGAATAATCGTGTGAGGACTTTTTCTCGAGAAAACATCCTTACTTCGGTATCCAAAACCACCCATCCCCTCACAAAATGTTTTAACAGTCTGGGGTTTGTTACGTTGGCCTTGACAAAATGTAAAACTTTTACTGCTTCATTAACAGAGTCATTCATTTTATTCGGCATTTTTGGACGCAAGGCTTTGCCTATGGATACAGCAATGGATCCATGCTACCTGGAGAGCCACTTCTCTTTTGACGTCCACGAAGGACTACGTAAGGAACCAGGCATTGACTTTCTTCCATCATTGCAAATGCCACAACAATTATCCATACTATTTCCTTTTCACATAGATTAGTTAAATATCATACTGAACACACCTTCCCTTGTAGTTCGCTCAGTCAAAGCATGACACAGTAAATTATTTTCTTCAAAATCATTATTGTCATTAAGATACCATGCACTAACAAGATGGTTAGGCCAGCAACGTCTGCGCTTTCATCAGCTTGAATAGAAAAACACTGACGTGTTTAGTGTTTAGATGACGTATAAGTAAAGCGGGCTTCATGTTACCGTTACTTTAAAAGCTCAAAGCTCTCCGCATACAACACATACTGTAAAAGTTTCGGACTTTCCTCCTTCCCAGTAAATAGGAACCCATATTTTAAATACCGATCTGAATATTTCCGTTTCTTACGATTAAAAAACAAAACAAACCCCTTGGCACTACAGCCCTTGAAGGGCCTTGGCCTACCAAGCGACCGCTGCTCAGCCTGAAGGCCTGCAGATTACGAGGTGTCGTGTGGTCAGCACGACGAATCCTCTCGGCCGTTATTCTTGGCTTTCTAGACCGGGGCCGCTATCTCACCATCAGATAGCTCCTCAATTCTAATCACGTAGGGTGAGTGGACCTCGAACCAGCCCTCAGGTCCAGGCAAAAATCCCTGACCTGGCCGGGAATCGAACCCGGCGCCTCCGGGTAAGAGGCAGGCACGCTACCCCTACACCACGGGGCCGGCGATTCTTATGATTAGCTCCAGCAAATACAGTAGAGACAATACGCGACAGTCTGCGAGATATTGAGGGACAGCGGTTAGAGCTCTGTCTAGCGGAGTGACCTGGAGTTACTGATTCTGTCATAAGAGCACCTATATTTATTAGTGAAGTTTTTGGCGTTATATATGCGTTAGCATTAAGTTGACATAAGTACTGTAAATAGTCGCGTGTGTCATTTCTTTATATCTCCTCTCAGTATGAATGGAAAAGTATGTGCTGTGTTTGGCTGCAATAACTATGAAATGCAGAAGGATTTGCGGCCTTTCTTCCGTTTACTCTTGACAAGAAAATGTAAGTAAATATTGTGCTTTTTAACTTTCATATATATATATATTTCCAGTTACAAAGAGATTTTTATAGTACTTCTAAACTTCTGACCTGCGCGACCCATATTTTAACTGGCTTAAAATATAAAAAGCTTATTTTACTGTATATGCAGCAGTTAACCTTCAGCTGCTGGGTGCGATCTGTGGGTTTTGATTTAATTCAGGAAAATGCATATGCATATATGTGTGGCTGGTCGTGTTCCAAGTTACCCCATTTGGAATGCCGTAATGCGTTAACCTTCAGCTGCTGGGTGCGATCTGTGGGTTTTGATTTAATTCAGGAAAATGCATATGCATATATGTGTGGCTGGTCGTGTTCCAAGTTACCCCATTTGGAATGCCGTAATGCGTTGTCAAGCACTGAAGAAAATATTGACTTAAGAAATTTACATATTTTGTTGAAACAATATGATGATGCAAATTTGCTTTACCCTAATATAATGGCAAGTATTGTTTATAGGGAAATTTTGAATGTTTTTAAGGCTAAATTTATAGATTATCTTTCTGATAGTAGGCTTCAAGTTAAGCTTTTCCAGCTCTTAAAGTTGAATTCATTGAATCATGTGTGTAAGGAATGTGTCGATATTTTTATTGACAAGTTTATTAATGTGATGATACAATGTTTTTAAATGAGAAAAAGCCGGGCTGAGTGGCTCAGACGGTTAAGGCGCTGGCCTTCTAACCCCAACTTGGCAGGTTCGATCCTGGCTCAGTCCGGTGGTATTTGAAGGTGCTCAAATACGACAGCCCCGTGTCGGTAGATTTACTGGCACGTAAAAGAACTCCTGCGGGACAAAATTCCGGCACCTCGGCGTCTCCGAAGACCTTGAAAAGTAGTTAGTGGGACGAAAAACAAATAACATTATTATTATTATTAAATGAGAAAAAGACAAATTTAGCCGTGAAAGTTCAGGCAGAAATGCTAAAGTTTAAAAAGTTATGCATAAATGAAGGATCAAGCCTTTCACAGCAGTTCATTTCACATCTTGATCAGATGTCTAATTTCAGTCTTTAAATAATAACCTGTTAAACATTTTTTCATTCATTTATCCAGATATTGCTTTAGCAACTTTGACGTTAATATCTTAATAACACTTTCTTTCTAGACGTAATTTACTGTATTTATCCACTTTCGTATATGCATTTTCACTGATATTTGAATTTAGCGCGAATTTCCAGGTCACGCCTTTAAGAGCGCCACTTGCGAATTGTCTCCCATTTTAACAAGGCTAAACCCGGAAGTGTCGCGTATTGTGTCTACTTTATTTGGGTCCAGTACTTGAAATGTGAGTTTTACTACAATCACTTACGTGCCTTACAACCATGTCCTGGGATGTGCCCTGGGAAACAGGTACTAAGTACCTGACCACTTACACACTTCAGGGTGATCGTCTTTCAGAGTTTCAGTTTTTCACCATAAGGGATTACACTCAATAATGTATAGGATAATCTCGCAGTAACGCCACCTTTTATAAAAATAATAGTATGCACAACGGTATTGTCAATTCACGAAAATACAACGAGTACTCGACAAGGAACAGAATAACCTTCTAACCTTAAAGAAACACGATCTACTGTTTAGTTGGAGATTTGCATTTATATATTTTCAATTAGTTCTAGGGTATTTCTGTTTTCGTGATATCTGTGGGTGTTTCGAGAAAGTTCTGGAGAAGGAGAAGAACGTAATTTTGTTTTTGCAAATGGTTTAACGTTGCACTAACACTTCGAAGGTCTTCGGCAACGCAAGGATGGGAAAGGGCTAGGATTGGGAAGGAAGCGCCCATGGCCTTAATTAACGTAAAGCATTTGACTGGTGTGAAAATGGGAAAACACGGAAAACCATCTTCAAGGCTGCCGATGGTGAGATTCGAACCTACCATCTCCCGAATGCAAGAGAACAACTTGAAGGAAAAATGATTCGTAGGGGTGGAGCTAAATTTAACCAAGATTGGTGAATACGTGAAAGGGAAGGGCTGTGCCCGCCTGCCCACAGCTGCCACTGACCGAGCACATGTGCGTTGCTTGCGTCGAGTAGGCGACAAGATACCGGCGGCGGTTTTTAGGTGTACCCCTTAGGGCCGGTTTCATCAACGTGGGTTAAACCTTAACCCCGAGTTATACAGTTTTAACTCTGAGTTTCACTATTCATTCTGTTTCATCAAGGAGAGTTAATTTAAACTCTAGGTTAAGACCGGAGTTAAGTTAACCCCTCCTTTCACCTGGGTTAAACTGTTAACTCGAGGTTAAAAGCAAAATGGCCGCCTTAAATCATGCGTTTGATGCAGAGTTGCTTTATTTAAGTTTGTTAAATGGTGTTCGTAACAGGAATAGGCCCATTACAAGAAGGAACAGCTTTCAAAATATATCTGAGGAACAATTTCTGAAGAGGTATAGACTGTCAAAAGCCGTCGTCAGTAAAGTCGTCGACGAAACTCACGAGAGGTTACAATACACAACTACCGGGCGAGTTGGCCGTGCGCGTAGAGGCGCGCGGCTGTGAGCTTGCATCCGGGAGATAGTAGGTTCGAATCCCACTATCGGCAGCCCTGAAGATGGTTTTCCGTGGTTTCCCATTTTCACACCAGGCAAATGCTGGGGCTGTACCTTAATTCAGGCCACGGCCGCTTCCTTCCAACTCCTAGGCCTTTCCTATCCCATCGTCGCCATAAGACCTATCTGTGTCGGTGCGACGTAAAGCCCCTAGCAAAAAAAACAATACACAACTGACCGAAACAGGCCCCTCTCTCATATACTAAAGGTATTGATTGCATTATGCCGGCCCCATGGTTTAGGGGTAGCGTGCCTGCCTCTTACCCGGAGGCCCCGGGTTCGATTCCCGCCGAGGTCAGGAATTTTTACCTGGACCTGAGGGCTGGTTCGAGGTCCACTCAGCCTACGTGATTAGAATTGAGGAGGTATCTGACTGTGAGATAGCGGCCCCGGTCTAGAAAGCCAAGAATAATGGCCGAGAGGATTCGTTGTGCTGACCACACAACACCTCGTAATCTGCAGGCCTTCGAGCTGAGCAGCGGTCGCTTGGTAGGCCAAGGCCCTTCAAGGGCTGTAGTGCCATGGGGTTTGGTTTGGTTTGATTGCATTAAGGTTTTATACCAAAGGGTCGTTTCATACAATGGTCGAAGACAACAAGGGTTATTTTTCTGTCAATTGTTAAGTAATCAGTGATTCTAACCTCAAAATTCGTCATACAGTTGCAAGATGGCCTCTAACGTGGGCAACGCTATTAAATTCCCATGTGTCCTCCTTTTCTTTTAATTTTACACCGCCAGTCTTCTTATTCTATAATGCTTTAGTACTTGGTGGCTAATTCAGTAAGTAATGTTTTTTTCTAAAGCAGAAAAATTCATGCCCCTATTTCTCTTCTGAGCTTCTTCCATTTTTCAATCACTGCAATCAGTTCTATCACGATCGCGAAAGAATAATATCTACCACGGAACTGAGGAAGAAAACGAAATGCCGCACAAGAAATAAACGAAAGAACCGCGCAAGAAGAGAGTTCAATATCTCTGATTTTTAGTCTCTGCCTCCTTGATCGGTACGGCAGCTGATTCCGGCGAGGGTTAATACGGTGTTAGGTAACCCTCTGCCGAAATAACTTGGTGAAACGCGTGACTCGTAAGAATGAGTTAAAGTCTTAATCCGAAATTAACAAACCCAAGGTTAGAGTATATTTAACTCAGGTTGATGAAACCGGGCCTGAGTGGTTCATCTCGTATTTCCCCAGAGGCACGCATATCCCAGGTTGGGAACCGCTGGCGTAGACAATTTTACTGTCATTCTCTCGGTGGTTGTCGATGGCGTTTTAGAATATTTAAGTTTAACAACTCCGTATCAGTGACTCCCGGCACGTTAAAGAACTCCTACCGGACAAAATTCAGAAAGCCCACCATCTCTTAAAATGTACAGCAATTAAACAGATTACATTAATATAAAAATTATGCAATAAAACTAATGGCGGCATGCCTTTAGAATGTAAAATTGCTGTGTTCACGATTAGGGCGTGACATCCTGGCTTCTCGCCAAAGCTCTTGTCTGGCTCCATGGCTGAGTGGTCAGTGTCTTGACCTTTGGTTTTGAGAGCCTTGGGTTTGATTCCCGTTCGAGCCGAGGAATTTTAATCTTTAAAATGGTTCATTTTCACACGTTGGACGCCGCCCACCCCTATCGGAGGGTCTGCCTTACAAAGGTTGCACCAGGCTAGCGATAGCCACACGAATTCGTTATTATTATTATTATTATTATTATTATTATTATTATTGTTACGGGGCTACCCATGGAGTAGAAAGAGGTTAAAGAAGGTGCTGTGGTGAATGGGTCTATCTACAATATCAACATCAAAGTAAAACTTGAACTGAAGGTTGTATTTTCTCAAAAACAACGAACTTAATAAACTTAACAACTTTTCACTTAATAAATTTTCACTTGGATAACAATAATATCTCAGGTACCAAGCCAAATAAGGGTGGAACACCCCGAGAATAGGGAATTTAACAATTTTGGGCTTCAAGCCCTCGATTTACAAGATCCGAGCTACAAGATCAAGTTTACAATTCAAAATGAGGAATAATTTAGTCAAGGCCAAAAATACCCCAATAGAAGAGCATTTGCTCCTAAATTTACCAATTTTAGCCTTCTATAGGCACCTCGCACAGTAACAAAACTTTGAAAAGAGCTTACATGCTCTCGATTTCTTACAGCCCACTCAAGGCAACATTACATCAAAATATTACACTCTCTGGCCTCACAAGGCACGCATTACAAAAGGAAATAGTTTTACACAGGGGTATCTAGTACGCAACCTACCGGACCTTTATGGAAAAGAACAGGTTAAATAAATGGCCCGAACACGAACTGAATGGAGGCGTACACTGCGTTCCCAGATAATGAAATATTAAAAACCTACAGGGCTCTCGGCCGATAAAACTGGGGCTAGTCGGAGGTGGCTCGCATGGAAGTAACTTTAATATATTACAGGAAGAAAACAGTTACGAAAATGTAGTCACCTCAAACCAAGATGAAGGGGAGCTCGAGAGGGTAACTCACTCTCTATCCCCGATTTACAGTTAAAGACTTGATGAAATTTTACATGAAAAGGAAGAAGTTTACATTAAAACGGTTACTTAGTTAGAAATTCGTACCTTCCCCTCGGATAAGTATGCGGTAACAGCAAGAAAGATTGAATTTATGTGGCCATTACCTGGTAGATGTTCTGCCGGCCGAAGAAAGAGGCGCCCCACCTCCTGCCTTAACACACGCACTCAGAAAGGCGACTATCAATAGGCCAGGAAACTCGAAAAGCCGCAACTTATATACCCTCAGGGAAGGTTCGAGAGAATTCAGGACTAATCCGGACACACCCTCTCAATTTTTATTGGCTAATTCAAAGTGAACAAGAAATGCGGGATTGGTTGAAAATTCATTACAAAAATTCATGATTGGCCAGATTCAAAACTGGCGGAAAGACAAAGAATTATTGCCAACCCAAAAATAAATGAACATAGATTCTGTTATGAAAATCTAGAAATTCGAAACTTCTTTAAGTTGCAAGTTCTTCCACCTTGCACCAGAGTGCGTGACCATAGTTTTTTGGTAGTGTCACCTTTGGAAAGATGTCCAAACTTCTTGATGTATAGCAAAACAAAACAAGGAGAAATTCAATCAGTTTAGGAAACTTCACAATAACACAATTACTTAATATTTCAGTAGTGACATCTTCCGATTAAAGTTCCAACTTCATGTAGTACCAGTTTCACCTTTTGGTCGATAGAGGAGTTCATTAAGGCGCTTATTTTGAATGAGCGGAGTTGAGGTGTACCTCCCGGTACAATTATTATTATTATTATTATTATTATTATTATTATTATTATTATTATTATTATTATTATTAAAGCGTCCGTTCTTTGACTCCCGCCCAATGCATGTGGGTGTTTGGAATGAAAATCATGTCCCCTGACATCTGATACCACATAAAACTGTAAGTTCTACGGCTGTGATTACGATATCAACAGTCGCATAAAACTACAAGTTCACTTTCTTTTCAAACGTCTCTTGTTTTATGTTTGGTTTCACTGAGGACTAAAGTGGATATGTCCGACTCCATGGCTAAATGGTTAGCGTGCTGGCCTTTGGCCCAGAGGTCCCAGATTCGATTCCCAGTTAATTCATCGTCATCATCATCTCTTTACCCTCCAGGTTCGGTTTTTCCCTCGGACTCAGCGAGGGATACCACCTCTACCGCCTCAAGGGCAGTGTCCTGGAGCTTCAGACTCTTGGTCGGGGATACAACTGGGGAGAATGACCAGTACCTCGCCCAGGCGGCCTCACCTGCTATGCTGAACAGGGGCCTGGTGGAGGGATGGGAAGTCTGGAAGGGATAGACAAGGAAGAGGGAAGGAAGCGGCCGTGGCCTTAAGTTAGGTACCATCCCGGCATTTGCCTGGAGGAGAAGTGGGAAACCACGGAAAACCACTTCCAGGATGGCTGAGGTGGGAATCGAACCCACCTCTACTCAGTTGACCTCCCGAGGCTGAGTGGACCCCGTTCCAGCCCTCGTACCACTTTTCAAATTTCGTGGCAGAACCGGGAATCGAACCCGGACCTCCGGGGGTGGCAGCTAATCACGCTAACCACTAAACCACAGAGGCGGACGCCCCAGTTAATTCATTGGTTTATTCTGATGGTTCGAGGGCTGGGTCTGTGTGCCGTTTTCATTAGTATAATTTGTCTTAGGTAGGGCCCCATTCTCATAGACGCGCAGATCGCCTGAATGTCGTCAACTCGAAAGATCTGCACCAAGCCTCTTCGGAGGCCAAAAAAAAAAAAAGAGAGAACTGAGGACTATTGAACAGCACAACGCGATGGACGATATATGGATATTTCATGTTGGTTACTCCTTGTAGACCTAAATGTGAATTGTGTCCGGAAACAAGTCAACAGAATATTCGTATTCCTATTCTGCATGGAATGAACTTTGCAGCTATCTCAGGAAATAGTTAGCTGCAATGTAATCAACCTCCGCATTCGACCTAAATAATCTGGATCATGGTGACTTTCGACAATTACATCGGGTACAGGATTACCCTACAGATTTTCCACCTTCATTCAAAATACAAAATTGGTACTTGTATTCAATTCCAGTATGTGCCCAAAGCCATACTCCCAAATTATTCATGTTACACATTCTGCTACCAACTCCATATAGATCACGGGGACCATGCGTTGGACTAGGTAGGCAACAAATAATGTTCTCTTCGTTGTGTGTTTAGTCAGTGGATGTATAGCTGTAGAAATAGACTTATCTACTTTCCTTTCACATAACTTCGTTGTCTCTTCTGGGTATTGACCTTCATTATGCACATGTAGGTGGTAAAGATATGATTACTTACTACTTGAGAACAAGATGTTACCAACTGAAGGAACGAATACCTTCAAACGTTCTTGGGCTTGAATGAGATTATTTTAAAATAATAGTTTTATTTACAACGTGACTGTCCGAACATGTAGCATTTTATTGACTTAATGTTACGGATACAGCTCCAGTGAACGAGTGAGTTGGCCATGCGATTAGGGTCGCGCAGTTATGAGCTTGCATGCAGTAGATAGTGAGTTCGAGCCCCACTATCGGCAGTCTTGAAGATGATTTTGCTTAGTTTCCCAGTTTCACGCCAGGCAAATGCTGGGACTGTACTTTAATTAAGCCCACAGCAGCTCCCTTGACACTCGTAGCCCTTTCCTACCTCATCATCGCCATAAGACGTATCTGTGTCGGTGCGACATAATGCAAACTGTAAAAAATAAAAACAAACAGACTCCAGTGATGTTCCAATGCAAGTATCAGGGTGAATCACCTAAAACTTTTAGACAGTTACATTTTTCAAACGGAATAATGCCTATTGATATTAACAAAGTCCGCTTCTGTGGTGTAGTGGTTAGTGTGATTAGCTGCCACCCCCGGAGGCCCGGGTTCGATTCCAGGCTCTGCCACAAAATTTGGAAAGTGGTACGAGGGCTGGAACGGCGTTCATTCAACCTCGTGAGGTCCACTGAGTAGAGGTGGGTTCGATTCCAACCTCAGCCATCCTGGAAGTGGTTTTCCGTGGTTTCCCACTTCTCCTCCAGGCGAATGCCGGGATGGTACCTAACTTAAGCCCACGGCCACGTCCTTCTCTCTTCCTTGTCTATCCCTTCCAATCTTCCCATTCCCCACCAAGGCCCCTGTTCAGCATAGCAGGCGAGGCCGCCTGGGCGAGGTACTAGTCCTCCTCCCCAGTTGTATCCCCGACCCAAAGTCTGAAGCTCCAGGACACTGCCCTTGAGGCGGTGGAGATTGCATCCCTCGCTGAGTCCGAGGGAAAACAACTCTGGAGGGAAAACAGATTAAGAAAGAGAAAGAAATATATTAACAAAATAAAATTAGAGTAAATTAGAATTCAGTGTTTATTGTTTCATTTCTTAGGATTCTAGCACAAGTAGTTAGCGAGCTGTCGTAGTTTAAAATTCGTGAATACCGACAGTTGTCTGCTCCATGTGTCAGCATTTACTTATGAAAAAGTGAATAAACTAATTCTTTTGATTCTGAAGAAAAAATGGCCTTCAAAGGTTGTGCTCAAAATAACGACCACCAGCTTCAGTACAAGCTTCTAGTCTGCCATCACGTTCTAGCATTTCATCAGAAATGTCAGCACAGACAGCAGTAACACTTCGTTTCATATCATCTGGTGTAGTCGGTATGTCCTTGTAAACAGTGTCTTTTAGCTTTCCCCAGATAAAAAAATAGTCTAAAGGGGTCAAATCTGGTGAACGAGCCGGCCAAGGTACAGATCCACTTCGTCCAATCCATCAGTTTGGAAACAATCGGTGAAGGTAAGCTGTACGTTGTGCACTATGCGCTGGACAGCCACCATGCCAAAGTAAATTCAACTCGTGTCCTCATCCCGAGGTGGTGCAGCTCTTTTCAGGCAGACCCCCATTGGAGGTGAGCTGCATGTACCACTTCAACTACATATCAGCCCTACTGCCGTTCTCAAATTTCTGGCAGTACCGGGAGACGAACCCGGGCCTCCGAGGACGTTAGCTAATAACACTAACCGTTACGCTACGGAGGCGGGCAGCCATCATGGTGATCGCAAATGTTCCTCCTTGGCTGAATGGTCAGCGTTGAGGCGTTCGGTTCAGAGGGTTCCGGATTCGATTCCCGGCCGGGTCGGGGATTTTAATCGTCTCTGATTAATTCTTCTGGGGTGGGGACTCGGTGTTTGTGTTTGTCCCAACACGTTCCTCTTCATATTCACACAACACACTACACTACCAACCACCACAGAAACACGCAATGGGCCGATGACCTTCGATGTCAGGCCCCTTTAAACAACAAGCAGAAACACGCAATAGTAATTACATCCCTCCATATAGGGCTGGCGTCAGGAAGGGCATCCGGTCGTAAAACAGGGCCAAATCCACATGTGCGACACAGTTCGCACCCGCGACCCCACAAGTGTGGGACAAGCGGTAGAAATATCAGAGGAACACCTTCTAATATCTGATGAAGTTGGTCTGATAGAAGGCTGAGGAACTTTTGAGAATCGAGTGTTCCTTCTATGAAAAAAAGGGCCTATGAGCTGATGGTTCACTATTCTACACTACACATTTAAACTAAATGGACACTGACGTTCCACCTGAGGAAGCCAATAGGGATTGCTTATGGACCAACAGTGCATGTTTCAAAGGTTTGCTTGGCCATGATTCATCACTAAACAAGATACATGATAAATCTGGTTTATCTTGTCTAAATGCCCATGTACAAAAGTTCTTGATGGAGAGAGACACAATACGGATGGAACTTATGACGGTGAAGAACACTTGCCTGACACATGCCACTTCCTCGTGTGGATCTGCAATAAGAGCAGCTAAAATATTAATTTCACCCTCTTCTCTAGTCACTTGTTTGTTTGTTTGTTACATTTTCTAGGTGTTACAATTCCATTTTCACGTAATTGATTGAAGAAAAGAAAATAAACCCAATGGCGAAACAGCTCCGAAGGGCCATGGCCTACCAAGCGACCGCTTCTCATCCTGAAGGCCTGCAGATTATGAGGTGTCGTGTGGTTAGCACGACGAATCCTCTCGACCATTATTCTTGGCTTTCTTGACTAGGGACGCCATCTCGCCGTCAGATAGCACCTCAATTGTAATCACGTAGGCTGAGTGACCATGGAACCAGCCATCAGATCCAGATTAAAATTTCTGACCTGGACGGGAATCAAACCCGTGGTCTCCGCGTAAGATGCAGACACGCTACACCTACACTACAGTGCCGGCAATTGGTTTAAGAGTTACGTAAATAATTGCCGAGATGGGACATCGTTCAGCATACAGAACACAAGAAACAACAGCATTCTCCATACACCATTAATACGTCGGTTTTTTCATCATTGGAAATAACATCTTTCACCGCGTCCACTTATTGAACTATGGCCAAGTAACTGACAAAGAAGTTGCAATACAATCAGCGCATCGTAAACAAAACGAACATAAGACCATCATAGCATCCTAACTAACCAGTTGAATGAAGAAAACAATGTACAATTTTTCAAACTACGTAGCTCGTAAACTACTTATACTAGAATCCTGAAGAAAAAAAAAGAAACTCCATTGACATTCTAATATAATCTAGTTGCATTTTTTTTAATAGACATTGTTCCATTTTAAAATGATACACATTCTAATAATTATTCAAACCGGTTTATGGGCTAC
Source organism: Anabrus simplex (assembly GCF_040414725.1). Taxonomy (NCBI): domain Eukaryota; kingdom Metazoa; phylum Arthropoda; class Insecta; order Orthoptera; family Tettigoniidae; genus Anabrus; species Anabrus simplex. The sequence continues at coordinate 773,256,165 of NC_090266.1, forward strand.
AATTACGAGCATTTGGTTACACCTCATTCCTGTGAAAAAAGCGTATCAATAGCACCTTCCATTTCAGAAATATTTGAGGTGCAAGTTTTCGGTGATTCATCCTGTATATCGTTGTTTATCGACACGCCAACCGTTACCGTTCCTTCATTTGAGGAATTTCAGGAATGTTTCTAGGGGTCCACCTCTGTGATGTAGTGGTTAGTGTGATTAGCTGCCACCCGCGGAGGCCTGGGTTCGATTCCCGGCTCTGCCACGAAATTTGAAAGGTGGTATGAGTACTGGAACGGGGTCCACTCAGCCTCGGGAGGTCAAGTGAGTAGAGATGTGCTCGATTCCCACCTCAGCCATCCTGGAAGTGGTTTTCCATGGTTTCTCACTTCTCCTCCTGGCAAATGCCAGGATGGTACCTAACTTAAGGCCACGGCCGCTTTCTTCCTTTTTCGTTATCTATCCCTTCCAATCTTCCCACCCCCACAAGGCCCCTGTTCAACATAGCAGGTGAGGCCGCCTGGGTGAGGTAATGGTCATTCTCCCCAGTTGTATCTCCCGACCCAGAGTCTGAAGCTCCAGGACACTGCCCTTGAGGCGGTAGAGGTGGGATCCCTCGTTGAGTCCGAGGGATAAACCAACCCTGGAGTGTAAACAGATTAAGATGTTTCTAGGGACTGTGTGTAAATGGAAATCATGTGGCTATTGCTAGGTAAATTTTTATCGTGGTATTTTAACGTCGCATGGACACATACAGGTTTTCTGCTATGCTGGGATGGTAAAGGGAAGACAGTGGCCTGCCCTAAATAAGATACACCGCAGCATTCTCCTGGCATGAACATTGGAAACGGCCGCTTCCTTCCAACTCTCCCATAGCCCTTTCCTATCCCATTGTCGTCATAAAACCTATCTGTGTCGGTGCGACGTAAAGCCACTAGCAAAAAAAAAGCGGGCGGGGGGTGGGGGGTGGGGGGTGGGGGTGGAAAGACGGGAGACCTCTTCATGAGTGCTGAAGGTGAGTTTCGAATTCATCATCTCTTGCATCGCGTAGCTAGCTATTGAATATTGCACTAATAAAAGCAAGTTTTCAGCGACGCTGGGATAGAAAAGGGCTAGAATCAGAAAGGTAGTGCGCATCTCATCTTCGTACTGCTACACTCGCACACGTCTCGACTGGCGCTTAAGAATCGGCTGTGTGGAGGAGTTAACTCGATGTCCCTGACTGGCTTTTGTGGGTGGAAGACTGTGTGAGACGATCCGGCTCTCGGCTGCGTGGTGCCAGGAGACAAGTAGTACAGCTCCTAGAGAGAGTTGTTATTCTTCTTGCTCCAGCTGCATCACATAAGCGGCTCGCGTCATCGTGGTCGTCAATCGCATTTCCCTAGTAAGAATGAAATCTGTCTGATAACATGTCTTTATTGATAACCGAAAAGAGCTGTAGCCTACTTGGCTGTATTAGGTACAACCTCAGAATTCGCTTCAGATTGAACAACTTTTGGGAGGTCCGGGGTGGGGCTTGCATTTCAGGGATGACACCCAGAGGGGGAATTTAACCCATTGTTGTTCCCATTTTCGTTCCCAAGGCTAAGTGCACCTTGTTCCAGGCGTTCAGACCAGTGAGAAGTGCTCAAAAAACCAGGAACTGAGCCTGGACCAAGTGAGTAAGAAACTTGTTGACCACAGAACCGACAAGATGATTCTAAATATTATTGGTATATCTCCTGTGTAGAAATACATACAGTATAACATATTTGAAGCGCAGAATTTCATCTCGTCAACCGAACAAGGAATTCACCGCGTCAGGTTAGCGACATGATAACCCAGTGACATCCTCTCTAGTTTTTTTATCTATGTGGCCGTGGTTTGATTTCCGGCTAATAGATTATGGATATTTTCTGTGAAATGTCACGTCCCTGTGACTCGGATTTCTTGTAAACAGGAGTTCCCGTGGATATGATCACAATGTCAACAGTCACGTGAAACTACAAGGTTGCTTTGTTGTGGAGTTGGAGTAAGAAGAGCCTTGGGAGGAGAGAACGTTGAGGATGAACAGACCTATACGAAAAACAATAGTGCAGGCCGTACAAGAGACAAGTGCCTCTGCTCCAAGTTAACAGAAGCTGGTCTCACTATCTGAGAGACCCTGAGGCATAATGGCATGATGCATTGTATTAAATTCGGTATTTTTTCACACTTCCTTAAAAGAAAGAAGTCTCTACTAACATCTAAGACTATCTGCATGGAGGTAAGAAAACACTTCGTGAAAAGTTTCATACGGAGTGTTGTAAGCTATGGTTCAGAAACATGAGCCCTGCGAAAAGCGGAAGTGATGAAACTCAAGGCTTTTGGTGCTGGCGTCGTCTGTTAAGAATACTTGGTCTGGTAGTCACAAACAAGAACGTTCCCAAAAGAGCAAATGAGACACGTACCTTCGTTGACACCTTGAACAAAATAAGAAATAGCTTCGTTTGCCACTTGCTTCGTCACTCCGACCGGTGCACCGCCCTGTCTGAAGGGAAAATAGAAGGTAGAAGGACCAAAGGGAGACCGAGAGTGGATCGACAACATTAAAGGCAAGCACACCTATTGCCACTTGAAGCTGCTGGCCGAAGAATAAAAACGCTTAGAAGACGTGCAGGTTACCTACCAACCTTAGGGTTGAGTAGTAGTAGTAGTAGTAGTAGTAGTAGTAGTAGTAGTAGAAGAAGGCATTTTTCATGCGCCTTTAAAAAGCATAAGTACAAGGAAAACAAGTATGGCTATCAAACTTTGTGGCTCAGTCGGTTAATCGATTTATTTCTGTTCCCAAGATAGCACATTCAGTCTCGAACAAGGTTGGTGGCATTTGAGGTGGCGTAAGTGTGACTTCATGACCTTGGTTTCCGGCACATGAAAGAACTGAGGGTCAACATCTTTTTGGCACTCTGACGTCTGTACAGCTTATATTTCTGACGAAATAGGGAGTTTAATTAGAGAAACAAAAAATAAATGGATGATTTATTTTAAATGTTTGAGCATTGTGCTTCCTCTTCGTTCATCCCCATGCTCTAGCTTCCCGTCGGCTAGCTAGGTTTAGATTTCCAGATTTGTCACAAATTTCAGGTAATACAACTGAATATGGGAGTGTTAAAATCTTACTCTCCGAACTCCTAGACGTGATTTTCCACTTCAACCCCAGGCGAATACTGGAATGGAATTTCCTAGTTCTGGTTCCAGTTGCTCATAAACATATCATTTCTGAGGGCAACCTGATCAAAAATTTAGGAACTTCAACTTGTGGTGTTCTAGAGCCATATTTTTCATAACCCCTCCAATTAAATGCAAATACGCAACAGCATACAAACACCAAAGCTACACAGTGTCAGAGAACTTCACATATAATAAGTAGAAAAGGCTATAACCTAACATATTCCGAGCTCCCTACATGAAGAGAGAACAGTTCTGTTTTCGTGTTTGTAATATGGATCCCTTCCTCTACTAGTCTGTTTCACATAGGCCTATCTCTATCATTGAAAATGGAAACCTACAACCTGTTTTCCAGTCAATGACCGGGTCAAGGATGGGATGATTGAAACCCCCAACATGCGGCGAGGGTATGAATTGTGCCGGCTGCCAAGGCCTGTCGCACTCCTCTGGGGCAATGATTAATGACTGACAGATGAAATGAAATGATAGTGGAGTGTGTTGCTGGAATGAAATATGACAGGGAAAACCGGACTACCCGGATAAAAACCTGTCCCAACTCCACTAAGTCCAGCACAAATCTCACATGGAGTGACCGGGATTTGAACTACGGTGTCCAGCAGTGAGAGGCCGGCGCGCTGCCGCCTGAGCCACGGAGGCTCACTATCTCTCTCATTATTCCCCTAAAATAATAATAATAATAATAATAATAATAATAATAATAATAATAATAATAATAATAATAATAATAATAATAATAATAATAATAATGCACTATGCTTAACGGCCCTTTGATGTTATTGGCTTGTCTGCGCCTTTTTTTAACGGTTTTGCTCGAACGTGTCGTTAAGTCTACCAATATGAGTCACACGCCTTTGAAACGGGTTAATCTTTAATGAAAGCCAGTTACGCCGGGGTTTTGATCATGCAACTTTGAGCTGAAGAAGTTTGATCTTATAGTAGAAGTATCTGTAGATATTCTCTTACTAGAATTCTGTCGTTATAAGTAGGATAGGCTTAACTGTAATTTGGAATTGTGTAATTCTTGTGTATTCCTTTAGGTATTCAGTAATTAACGGCAGTTTTTATCCTGTTAGATTGTTGTAGAATAAAAATATAGTATGTCTAAGTAGTATTGTAGTGTAGTAGTATATTGAATAATTTATTGCCATGTGATCTTTGTGTACTATCCTAGACGATATTCCTTTCCTCTCATTTTTTGCACGTAATTTTTTTCATTTTTCCGTAAAGAATGATTAAGGAGTGCAAGTGTAGGAACTGTGGGTGAGGCCAGGCATTAAGGAGTGTGAGGGAAGAGATGGAGAGTTTGAAGGAGATAATTAGGATTCTCTCAGAAGACAGGAAGGAAGGGAGGCCTCCCTCAAGCAATTTACAGGATACAGCAGGTGTAAAAGAGGGACGGGAAGGAAAGCAGGGAATTGTAGAAGATAGGTGGTCTAATGTTTTAAGGGGAAGGACACTGCAGACTAAGCGCTCTATTCAGGATCAGAATTCAGGACAGGTGTATGTAAGAAATCGGTATAAGTCACTGCAGGTAGAACAACCGAGGGAAGATGAGGAACAGGGAACTGTTGCTGAGAAGTGTGGAGTAGGAGGAAAGGAAAAGGTAGAAAAGGGAAATGGGGAGTAATGAATGGGAAAAGACAGGTGGAACAGGGTCATGGGAGGTAGAAAAGGGAGGAGGAAGTAGCTTCTGCAGCTGTCAGGGAAGATAGGGCTGACCAGAAGGGGAGGGGATCAAATAAGGTGGGGAGGGTTGAGGCTCTGGTCATGGGGGATTCCATTGCTAGACAAGTGGGGAAAATGTGTTGAGGAAAGGTAGAGTGTTATCCAGGAATTAAGTTGAGGAAGATGTTGAGGAAAGCAGAAGGGGATAGTGTTTCACGTTGGTACCAACAACGTAAGGCAAGCTGGTGTAAGTACTAACATAGTTGGGGATGTATAGGATCTGGTAAATGCTGCTCGGGCGTAGTTTAAGCAAGCGGAGATTGTTATAAGTGGAATACTGTGTAGGACGTACATGACTGGAAGGTGATTGGGGATTTAAATGAGACTATGGAGTGGGTATGTGGGAAACTAGGAGTGAGATTTCTAGATCCTAATGGGTGGATAGGAGATAGGGATCTGCGCTCAGATGGCCTTCACTTAAACCGCAGTGGAACATATAAGTTTGAAAATTTGTTTAGAAGGTTTATATGGAGGTACATCCATGGAAACGGGATGGCGTAGGGAGCGGTGATAAGGGTACAGGAAGCTGGAAATCAAGTAGGGATGACATAAAAATGTTAGTACACAACTGTGTAAGTACTGTAATGAGAGGAATAGAATTAAGAAATTTAATAGATATATATTTGCCAGATATTGTAATAGGAGTTGAATGATGGCTGAGAAATGATATAATGGATGCAGAAATATTCTCACGGAGCTGGAGTGTGTATCGTAGAGATAGGATAGGAATTGTAGGAGTGGGAGTATTCATACCGGAGAAGGAAGAATTTGTAAGCTACGAAAACTTTAAAGCTGACAAACATGAAATTCTAGGTGTTAGGATCATTTCTAAAGATAACAGGAAACTTGAGTGTACTGACCGGGACAGGGTAGCGTTGACGCTGATCCAGAATTATTTGTTAAGATAATCAGCTATGTGGGAGACGATATGGATATGGAAAGGAATGCGATTGTAGGGGGAGATCTCAATATACCAGATGTCAATTTGGGAGGTAATGAGAACGACAGGAAGCATGACCAACAAATGGCAAATAAGTTAATCTGGGAAGGATAGCTGATTCAGAATGTGATGGAACCAACTAGAGGGAAGAATATTCTGGACGTGGTGCTGGTGAAACCAGATGAGCTCTATAGAGAAACCGAAGTAATAGATGGTATTAGTGATCACGAAGCTGTTTTCGTCGTAGTTAAAAATGAATGTGATAGAAAGGAAGTTGTTAAAAGTAGGACTATTAGGCAGTACCATATGGCTGATAAAACAGGCATGAGGGAGTATTTAAAAAGTAACTATGATCGGTGGAAAACCGTAAATAAAAATGTAAACAGACTCTGGGATGGGTTTAAAGCAATTGTTGAGGAATGTGAAAACAGGGCTGTACTTTTAAAGGTTGTGAGGAATGGTAAAGACCCGCTATATTATAACAGAGAATAAAGAGATTAAGAAGGAGGTGCAGATTGGAAAGAAATAGGGTTAGTAATGGCTGTGGAAGTAAGGAGAAATTGAAGAAACTTACTAGGAAATTGAATCTAGCAAAGAAGTCAACTAAGGATAACATGATGACAAGCGTAATTGGCAGTCATACAAATTTTAGTGAAAAGTGGAAGGGTATGTATTGGTACTTTAAAGCAGAAACTGGTTCCAAGAAGTACATTCCAGGAATCATTAATGAACAAGGAGAGTGTGTATGTGAAGATCTTCAAAAGGCAGAAGTATTCAGTGAGCAGTATGTTAAGACTGGGTTACAAGGATACTGTCCAGATAGAGGAGGTGACTAATGCTAAAGAAGTGTTAAAATTTACCTATGACAACAATGACATTTACAATAAGATACAAATCATGAAAACTAGAAAAGCGGCAGGAACTGATAAGATTTCTGGGGATATACTAAAAATAATATGTTGGGATATAGTTCCATATCTGAAGTACTTATTTCATTATTGTTTCCATGAAGGAGCTATACCAAATGAATGGATCGCTGCTATATTAGCCTCGGTGTATAAAGGAAAGGGTGATAGACATAAAGCTGAAAATTACAGGCCAGTCAGTTTGACATACATTACATTCTTTCTGATTATATTAGACATGTTTTTATCCTGGAGATAGTGGGTTCGATCCCCACTGTAGGGAGCCCTGAAGATGGTTTCCCATGGTTTCCCATTTTCACACCAGGAAAATGCTGGGGCTGTACCTTAATTAAGGCCACAGCCGCTTCCTTCCCATTCCTAGGCCATTCTTGTCCCATCGTCGCCATATGTCCTATCTGTGTCGGTGCGACGGAAAGCAAATAGCTAAAAGAAAGACATGTTTGCGAAATTAATAAGTGGTTCGATAGAAGGCAGTTCGGGTTTAGGAAAGGTTATTCCACTGAAGCTCAACTTGTAGGATTTCAGCAAGATATAGCAGGTATCTTGGATTGAGGAGGCCAAATGGACTGTATCGCGATTGACCTGTCTAAAGCATTTGATAGGGTGGATCATGGGAGACTACTGGTAAAAATGCGTGCAATTTTACTAGACAAAAGTGTGACTGAATGGGTTGCTATATTTCTAGAAGATTAGCGTAGGCGAAACTTTATATGACCCTGTAATAATTAAGAGGGGAATTCTTCAAGGCAGTATTATTGGACCTTTCCGTTTTCTTATATATATAAATGATATGAGTAAATGATATGAGTAAAGAAGTGGAATCAGATGTAAGGCTTTTTGCGGATGTTATTCTGTATAGAGTAATAAATAAGTTACAAGATTGTGAGCAACTGCAAAATGACCTCGATAACGTTGTTAGATGGACAGCAGGCAATGGTATGATAATAAACAGGGTTAAAAGTCAGGTTTGTAAGTTTCTCAAATAGGAGAAGTCCTCTCAGCTTTAATTACTGCATTGATGGGGTGAAACTTCCTTATGGGAATCACTGTAAGTACCTAGGTGTTAATACAGGGAAAGTTCTTCATTGGGGTAATCACATAAATGGGATTGTAAATAAAGGGTACAGATCTCTGCACATGGTTTTGAGGGTTTTTAAAGGTTGTAGTAAGGATGTAAAGGAGAGGGCATACAATTCACTGGTAAGACTCCAACTAGAGTATAGTTCCAGTGTATGGGACCCTCACCAGGATTACTTTATTCAACAAATATTCGTTTATAGGAAGGGGTTTTAGGGATTGGAATAACTTATCAGGGGAGATGTTCAATAAATTTCCATTTTCTTTAAAATCATTTAAGAAAAGGCTAAGAAAACAACAGATAGGGAATCTGCCACCCGGGTGACCGCCCTAAATGTAGATCAGTAGTGATTGATTGATTGATTGATTGATTGATTGATTGATTGATTGATTGATTGATTGATTGATTGATTGATTGATTGATTGATTGATTGATTGATTGATTGATTGATTGATTGATTGAGGATTTCAGGAGACTGCGGACGTCCTCATCCATGGCCTAGGTGAGCTTCTGCAGGAAACTAGGTACTTAAGACTTTTCCTGTAAGTATCGAATTGAATTAAAGTTGAAGTTTTCATCCAACCAGACCATCAATCCATCACTGGGCCCGTCGTACATTATCACCAGATCGTGTATAATATCCATGGCGGAATGGTCAACGTACTGACCGGTTCAGATGGCCTCGAGCTCGATTTCGGCCAGATCGGGGATTCTTAACTAGGCCTATATATTAATTCCTCTGGATCAGAGATTAGGGGTTTATGTTCGTCTTAACACAGTTATGCTCATCCACATAAATCACGCCACTTTGCCAACCACCACAGAAACACACCCTAGTGAGTACAAGGTGTGTTTAAAAAGTACGGTGAATTGTCCGATATCGTAATGGCAGCGTGTGGTAACACACGGATGTAACAGAAGGAAAGGTTCTTCAGAGTTAAATAGATTTATATGCATAGGATAATTAAAGAAAATTATTGGAAGCCACAAAATAGAATTGTAAATGAGCATACGTCTGCAACACTACAAGTTGTAGTTGTTAAATTCTAGAACAAAATGCCCTCAGAAATTATATGCTTAAGAACAGAATATCAATTTAAAAACAGGTGAAGCCATGGGTCATAGAAAACAAAATTACAATATAAATGTATGCCCATAAATGGAAGATTTGTCATATACAAATTACCAACATTGATTGATACATTTCAAGGATTCATTTAGATCAAAGTGATAAAAATACACAACACAGGAAAATATGACCATATGTAGGCCTAAACCATTATTATGCTAATTTAAATTTAGAAATAATAATAATAATAATAATAATAATAATAATAATAATAATATTAAGGTTCTAAATAGGAAGGATTGCATTAATGTGTAGCAATATTTAACAAATTCACCGGAAGATAAGCACATAAATGCTTTGCAGGTGTAAATAATTGCGAAGATTATGTATAAAACCTTACTGAACGTTCGCAGATGTATTGTAGAAAAGTGAACAAATCAAATCAAAATTATTATTATTATTATTATTATTATTATTATTATTACATTGCTGGGATGAGTGGCTCAGGCGGTTGAGGCGCTGGCCTTCTGGCCCCAACTTGGCAGGTTCGATCCTGGCTCAGACCGGTGGTATTTGAAGGTGCTCAAATACCTCAGCCTCGTGTCGGTAGATTTCCTGGCACGTAAAAGATCTCCTGCGGGACAAAATTCCGGCAGCTCGGCGTCCTCCAGAAACCGAAAAATTAGTTAGTGGGATGTAAAAACAATAGCATTATTATTATTATTATTATTATTATTATTATTATTATTATTATTATTATTATTATTATTATTATTATTATTATTATTATTATTATTCCAGATGATTCGTTTCTTTTAAAAGAACAGACTACTGCAAATAAAGGCGGCAAACATTAACACAGGCTACATGAAACATTTTCCGGTCTGGAAAGCCAAAAATAACAGTCGAGAGAATTGAGAATTGACCACGCGTCGCCTTGTAACGTGCAGGCCCTCGGGATGAGCAGTGGTCACTTGGGAGGGGTGATGCGCCATGGGCATGACATATTAACGTGGAAGGCTGTCATTTTCGCTCCGCTTCCATCTTGCGATTTCTGTCTCGTTATTGTTTTGGAACAACCTTCTCTTCTCCTGTTAGTGGCTGTCCGTGCACGAAGTTCGTGTTCACTCGGCTAAAGACGATTGACAGCTGATGAGAGATAACCTTTCCTTCGTCCTTTTCACGCTTTAATAAGTTTACTTGCCAAGAATGGTCATGATCCCCACTCTTTTGGCGACTCACCTTCGTAGGGAAGTACGTTTAGACTGGGATGTCTTTGTACTTGGGGTTCGAATCCTGGCGGTGTTTGCAGCTTTTCAGATTGTTGTTCTGTGATACATCTCCTGATATTGGATGTAGGCCTTACTGATGTCGTACGTTACCTTTCCTTTGATTCTAAGCCTTTTGTAGAATGAACCAAGCGGAGTGGCCGCGCGTCTTAACGCACTACAGCTATAGAGCCAAGCTCTGTATTCGGGGGACGTGTGGGTTCGAAGACAACTGCCGGCTGTCCTGAGAATGTTTGTTCGTGGTTACCCATTTTCACTTCCCGGCAAATGTGAGGACAGTTCCTATTCATAGGCCACAGCATTCCTTCTATCTCCTGACCCCATTTCATACGCCATCATTCATTTCATCCGCATTCTCCTCTACTGGCGTCAGGAAGGGCATCCAGACGTAAAATATGTCATATAAATTAATCGCACCTCATCCCCGACCTCGTATCAAGGGGTAGGCATACATACACCAGGGTGCCGAAACGTCGTTTCCTTTCCAATGAATCTCATAGCGTCCTTCGCATTTAAACATCGTGAATGATGATTGATGAGACTGTATCAGGATCCACTCCGTGGGACATAAGGTGAGACCCTAAACCGTTTGTCACTCAGTCGTCACCACGAACACCAACACTACCACTGCTAACATTTTCCAAAACCTAGAACCAAATAATGACAAGTCATACCATAGACACCAAAATACCGCATATCGTTTCTTAACATCAACAGCCATCGAAGACAGATATCCAACCATCTAATATATATAAACGAAACTAATAATAATAATAATAATAATAATAATAATAATAATAATAATAATAATAATAATGATTTAATGTCCACCTATTAAATTTTACGGCTTTCGGAGACATCGAAGTGTTCGAATTTTGTCCCAAATGAGTTCATTTACGTGTCGGGCATGAGACTGCCGTATTTGAGTCCCTTCAGAAAGTCAGTGCTCTGTCAGAGCATATTATTATTCTAATCAGGATGAATGTGTGTAACATACGGTTTCCATTTGTCATTACGGAAGTGGAAGGACGAGTATGAAATCGTCACAGTTTGGTAATGTAACCTTATTGTTTTGTAGGAGTTGGCAGATTCAATTTTGGCTCAGTCTGGTGGTATTTGAGGGCGCGCAGAAACATCAACCTCTTGTCGGTAGATTTGTTGGCACGTTAAGGAATTCCTTCGGGACATAGTTTCGGCACCGTAGGGTAGTTAGTGGGATGAAAAAGAAAGAAATTATTATTATTATTATTATTATTATTATTATTATTATTATTATTATTATTATTATTTGTAGGTCAGTATCTTTAGTATCAACGTCGGTGAGAAAAACAAGCCGTGAATATGACAGTAGTGGTAGAGTGAATGCAGGCTGCAAAGGTAATGAACGGTAGAAAAACAAAGCAAGTAACCAAGCATAAATCTTACATGACAGTTGATGTTGTGATTATAGTCACTGAACCCTCAGTTGTACGAAGAATCCAAACCACAGAGACGTGATTATTAATGATAAAAATCCCGCATGCATTGGCTGGAATTCGAGCCACGGATGCCTTAGTGAGAAGTTAGTGACGGTACCACTCAGCTTCCACTCTCCTAATCATGCTCATAGATGAAGACATTTGTAATAAATTAGGGTGGCAATGACAGCAGCATGAAACAGGTCCATAGACTGATAACTCTACAAACTATTTCGCAGGAAGTCACATTAAATTCGGAAATCACACAAGAGAACGTTCTTAGGTGTATATAGTCCGCTTATATCTTTTTTCTTGCTTGTGATTTAATGTCGCACTGTCACACAGAAGGTTTCCGGCAAGGGAAGAATGGGAAAGGGCTAAGACTGGGAAGATAGAGGCCGTGGCCTTAATTAAGGTACAGTCCAGCATTTACATACCGGTAGTGTGAAAATGGGAAACCTCAGAAAATCATCTCCAGAGTTGCCGACAGTGGCATTCGAACCCACAATCTCCCGAATGCAAGCTGACAGCTACGTGACCCAAACTTCGTAGCTAACTCGCTCGGTAGTCTCCTTTCTGAAAGATTAAGCGATTTAGTGCAGCAGCTCTAATAAGTATACGAATATTAGACAACGGAATGCTTAATATATGTTTTAACGTGCAAACGAATGTATTCACTACTGGGGTCAAATTTAAAATGTTAAACGGTTCAGAAGCATGGGATACATATAGGAAAACCGCAATCACTAGTAGACTTATTAAAATAATGACAGGTTTACCAAATAGTGATGTAATATTACTGTGCACGGATATTAATATACAGGTGGATATAATTACGAGATTAATAAAATAATCGTTTAGGTTTAAAAAGGTGATGAGGGGGAGAAATTCTAGAGATAGCTTACATACATAAAATGAAGTACCAGGACGGGTACTGGGCGGGTAACTTAAAGCAGTTGCTAGAAGGAATTGGAATGGGGAAGTATTGGGACAGAAATCTTGAAGAGAGAAAAGTCAGTAGATTAGATTACTAGATTTAGATTTATTATTTTTCTTTAGATCTACAGTAATAATACCCATTTGATCCGTTATAAAGAAAAATAACAATGTCCAGCCTAAGCCAAATTACATACTACTAACTTGGTGGACCCTACACAGGCGGAATACCGGGCAACCATGCAAGGTTCCACCCCTAACTAAATCTGTTAAGCTGCCTCTAACATGGACGGATGACCGGCTCACATGCTAGGGCACCCCCTATCTCTAAATTAAGCCTATAACTAATTACAACATTAAATCTATACTAATCTATCTTACGCTGCCTCTAACATGGACGGATGACCAGCTCACATGCTAGGGCACCCCCTACGTCTAAATTAAGCCTATAACTAATTACAACATTAAATCTATACTAGTTCTAAATCTATACTAATCTATCCTAAGCTGCCTCTAACATGGACGGATGACCAGCTCACATGCTAGGGCACCCCCTACATCTGAATTAAGCCTATAACTAATTATAACATTAAATCTATACTAATTCTATCCTAGTACCTCTTATCATTAACTAATAAATCAAAACCAATACTGTCTCAATACACATAAGTACACCTTCACTTGCATAAATACCCTCTAAACTTCGCTATCTTTCCTAATATCCATAAATACACCTTCACTTGAAAAGATACCCTCTAAACTTCGCTATCTCTTTTAATATCCATCCATCGAACTCAACAATCATTCACTTCATTTCCATGCCACATATCATTACATATCTACCTCTTATCATAAAGACACCTTTACTAGAATAAATACCCACTAAACTTCGCTATCTTTCTTATCATCCATTCGCCACCATGCCCCTGCTGAACATACACACAAACCTTTGCACATTCCATTCCTCCTACATTTCCTCTACTTGTCTCTCTCCGGGTTGCTGATTCCATGCTTCAGCGGTATTATGAATGTCACAGACCCCATACACGCTAACCTTAGCACATTCCATTCCTACTACATTTCCTCTACTTGACTCCCTCGTGGTTGCTGATTCCATACTTCCGTTACACTCACATTCTGCTAATACGTACTTTAACCATTACAATGCCCTTCGAACTCAACAATCCATCCATCTTATATCTCAAGACACCATTATATGAATAAGTGCCATACAATTACAGTACACTTAAAAACACCTTATCACCTCGCTACCTCTCTTATCATTCATCCATCATATATCTATTATCATCACCTTTCATATTTAACACTTCAATTCCAGTAGATACCATCCAACCTCCTTTATATCTCCAAACTCGTAACAATTACACTACACATATAGACATCATTACTTGAGTAAGTACCATCTAAACTTCGCTACCTCTCTTATCATCCATCCATCTAAACTCTGATCCAACTTCTAAACATCAATACATATCTACCTCTTATTATTCTTCACTTGAATAAATACCCTCTAAGCTTCACTACCTCTCTTATCATCCATCCATCGCACTCCGCAATCATTCTCTTCAATTCCATACCACATATCCTTACATATATACCTCTTATCATTAACTAATAAATCACTCACCAATACGATCTCCGTCATGCCATCACTTGAATAAATACCATACACTTGGTCTATCCATCTTCTACCTAAAGACACCATCACTTCAATTACAATTATACTACACATACAGGCACCATTACTTGAGTAAATACACACATACAAACACCACCATAACTACGCTTCTGTCCTCCATCATAGGCAAACTATGTTACTTACTACTGTTACTTGACTTTTTACTTCTCGTAATTATTCCTTCCATTTTTCCTTTTTTGTCCCATAGGTCCTTCAAACTCAAGCTTCTCCCTTTGATCACGGCACTTCTTACTTCTGCTTCCTCCCTCAAACCATTATTCTCGCTCCGATTCTGTCCGCTTGTCTTCCCCTGTGGTTCTTTTTCTTCCCTCGCACAGACTTCCGACACTAATTCGTCCATTAAATTCCTGACTACTTCCATCCTTCTTGCATTTACTTTTTCTTCAGCTCTTTTCATGATCTCTTCCCAGGAACCCCATCTACTCAGTGTTCCTTCATTTACAGTATGTACATCAGCCCTGGTAGTTTCTTCTTGCCTCGAACTGTCAGCCCTGCTAGTTTCTTCTTGCCTCATACTCTCATCCATTAATTTCAGTTTCGATATTGTCCACTTACGGGTCCAATTCCTGTCGCTCACCACGAGTATCTGACCACTAATATACGCTTTCAATCCCTGAATTTTTGCTTTCACAAGATGTTTCTTAAGAATTTTAAAATTTCTACTCTCTTCTCTTCCGAAATCTCTCTTAATTCTAATGTTCTCACACTGTAGATTACCAGCGTTCCTTATCACTATGTCTGCCATCAATGAAGATAACAGCGACACTTTTATGGGCCTGTGCCCTCCCACCTTGCCAACTCTCTCCACATTGTCTATATCTACCTCACTGAAATTTATTTTCATTTTTTTTTGTATAACATCTACCACTTTGTAAATAATGTCCACTTTAGATTCTGCCTTGTCTTCCTCCACCCCATAAATAAATATGGATTTCTTCTTGCGCTCCTGTCTGCAGAATTCGATTTCTTTCTTCAGGTTTACCATCTCTTCATCCATATTTTTTATTTTCTCTCTTAGTGACACCAGTTCTTTCTCGCTGCCTTCTATCATCGCCTTCGTATTCTTCATATAATCCTGAATCCACTGTCTCGTCTTTTCTTGCTCCTGGCCTTGTTCTTGAAGCATTTTCTTTAATTGTTCAAACGGACATACCTCCTGTATTACTTCTCTTACTACTTTCCTCATAACCTCTACGTCTACCCAATTCATCGTATCTATCTCCTTGCCGACCGCTTGACCTTACCGCTTCCTCACTCTTAATCCACTCCACTCAGCAGGTGCACGCCACACGAGACGTCCGTCCTCCTCACTGGCTTAAGCTAGACTGAAAAAGTCAGTAGGAAAGTGGCACAGAGAGTAGCAGATATAGAAATACAAATGCTAAGAGCTGAGGGTAAAAGTAGGAGAACTCAGGAGAAATATATGAATACGCCGTATATCAAAGCATGGGAATAACAAATGATGAATTAACAAAAAGAGAATATAGGGGAATGATATGGCGGCTGATGGGCGTTTATAAGACTAAGGCATTTAAAGAAGTTGGGAAAGATAAATGTTTATTGTGTGAGAAGGTTATAGGAAATGTACATTTCCTGAGAAAGTGTGACAGTACAAGGGGTTTACGGTTTATGTGGTAAACATTATGAAACAGAAGAGAAGAATTAAAGAGAAAGAGAATATGAATATTATACTATTGTTAAAATTATGAACAGGGAATGGAGAAGGCCAGGAGTTATTGATAATTGTAAAAATCTTATGAGAGAAAAAATGAAAAGCATGAATGAGTGCAATCGAAGGTGCAAATAATTAGGAACTCAACCTTGACAAATAACAAGGCAAATAACAATCTGAAAACGGTGGAATCGGCAAGAGTACACATGGTCAAATATAATAGAGAATAGTTATAAGATAATGAGCCCCCGTAGCTCAAGCGGCAGCGCGCCGGCCTCTCACCGCTGGATACCGTGATTCAAATCTCGGTAACTCCATGTGAGGTTTGAGCTGAAAAAAACGGAGGTGGGGCAGGTTTTTCTCCGGGTACTCCGGTTTTCCCCTGTCATCTTTCATTCCAGCAACACTGTCCATTAACATTTCATTTCATCTGTCAGTCATTTATCATTGCCCGAGAGGAGTGCGACAGGTTTCGGCAGCCGGCACATTTCCTGCCCTCGCCGCCAGATGGGGCTTCATTCATTCCATTCCTGACCCGGTCGAATGACTGGAAACAGGCTGTGGATTTTCATTTTCATTATAAGATGATGATGATGATGATGCTTGTTGTTTTAAGGGGCCTAACATCGTAGGTCATCGGCCCCTTCATTATAAGACACATACAGAAATACTATACTAACGTTTCAGGATGAACCAAGTCTCGTCTCTCCTGCCTCGGACAACCGAAGATGAAAGAGAGACTAAAAAATTGCATCATTTACCTGTAGAGAAAATAATCAGTTAAAATTGGCCATATTTGAGTTGAAAATAAATATATGGAAAATTGCTCATTTCTTTAAGTATCATGCCGTTATCCTGTCTGTTTGGTGAAAAACTACGAGGTTTCGTAACCATGCATTTAAACAGCACAAAAGTAAGATTCAAAAGTGTGGAATACTATCGAGTCAAGAACAATAATGATTAACGTCGATAATAATTAAAATTTTAGTGACTTGCTTTGTTTTAATATTTGTCCAGTTTTGATCGTCATGCTTTATAAATTGTATATTTTTCTAGCATGTAGTATTTGTGTTCATTGTTGTACTCCTTAGTGTATTTCTTTCAAATTGTGCTTGTTTGTTGGTTTGTATTGACTGTAATAGGTATATGCGTACGTTGCTTAGGTCATCAGTCAATAGACTGGCTTGATGCAGCGAACAGTGCCATCCTGTATAGTACTAACCTCTTCAGTTCTCCATAGAGCAGAATCCCGATTATCCGAAATAAAGGGGGCGGAGCCATTTCGGTTGACGCGTTTTATCGGATGACACATGGTAAATAATTTCGGAAGTTAAATGTCGAAATAAAAATGCATAAACTCTGTTAAGCAAAGGTGCATATTGTATATTAACATTAAAATGTTTACATAATGTCACTCATTGTGTGAAATCAGTGATTTTCTTCTGAATTTTCTTGGTGCAGCTATGTCGCGCCATCGTTTAATCAACAATACATCAGCTGGTGTAGATTCATTGCTTCGTTCAACAAAGCGCAAAGCAATCTGAAATAATAAAACATTTTTTGTTACTATTGAACTGAATACTGTATACAGTAATTTTATTACAGTACTGTAATTAAAGCGCGTGGTACTGTATTTTAATAAAAATTCGAAACCAATCTTACCTCCAATGCATTAAATCCATCATCTACTGTAACTCGATTCTCAGAACTGCTATTGTCAAGGTTGGAGTCATCTGCATAATCTCCATGACGAATAATACAGTAATAATAATAATGATAATAATACTGTAATAATAATTATTATTATTATGGTAATAATAATACAGTAATAATAATTCCTGCTTGTTCAAGAAAAAATGTACCATGGAACGAACTAGAGGGTAAGAAACTGTTCTGTTTTTTGCTATACGTGCATTCTGGCATAAGTCATAATATAAAAATACGGTTTGCCTAGTAGCTCTCAGCACATATAGCAAGAGAATTACGCATTTCGACGGCTAAAAACGAGAGGGTAATAATAAAATATGAAAATACAATTTTGCCAGAGCATTTAGGTTAAGCCGGGTTCCGCTTAAGTGAAGTTCGGTTAAGCGGGGTTCTACTGTAACTACTACACCTACTCTAATCTCTTTGCCATATCCATTCCCCTACTGTTTTTACTGCCTACACTTCTCCCAGAAACCAGCTGGTCAGATGTGTCCTTCCATTCTATCTCTTCCTCGGGTCAGATTTCTCCAAATCGTTTTCCTCTCACCAATTCGATTCAGTATGTATTCATTCGAGATTCGATCTACTCATCTCACCTTCAGTAGTATTCTGTAACACCACATTTCAAAAGCTTCTATTCTCTTTCTTTCTCAGCTAGTTAACGGCCATATTTCACTTCCAAAACAATGCAACGCTCGAGACGAAATTCTTAAAAAAATCATAATTCATATTCCTATATCAATGTTCGAAGTGAACAATTTTCTTTTCTTAATAAAGGCCTTTCTTGCTTCTGCTAGTCTGCATTTTATGTTCTCCTTATTTCTGCCATTATTCGTTGTTCTACTACCGAAGTAAAAATATTCACCTGCTTCCTTCAAGACTTCATTTCCCAATCTAATATTTCCACCCTCACCTGATTTCGTTCGCCTGCACTCAGTTACCTTGGTTTTGGATTTATCCTCTTCTTGAACTTCTTCAACACCGTGTCCAAACGATTCAGTAATGTCTCCAAATATTCTACAGACTCAGATAAAATAATATCATGGGCAAATCTTAGAGTTTTGATTTCCTCTCCCTGGATCGTGATTCAATTTCCAAATTCCTCCTTGATTTCCTCCACCGCCTGTTCTATATAAACTTTGAAAGAGAGAGTGGAAAACTGCAGCCTTATCTCACTCCTTTCTGTATTGCTGCTTCTTTTTCATAGCTTCGATTTTTATCACACCAGACTTACTTTTGTACAGATAGTATCTGATCCCGATCACCTTCAGAATCTTAAATAGCTTGGTCCAATCAACATTATCGAAGGTCTTTTATAGATCTACGAATGCTATTTGCGTGGGCTTGTCTCTTAATGCGATCTTCTAAGATCGGACGTAAAGTCAGGATTGCTTCACGTGTTCCTACATTTCTTTTGACGCCAAATTGAACTTCGCCCAACTAAATTTCAACTTGTCTTTCCATTCTTCCGTAAATTATACGTGTTAATATTTTGCAGCGTGAGATGCTAAACTAACGATGCAGTAGTTTTCACACTTGTCAGCACCAGCCTTCTCGGGAACAGGTTCAACAACATTCTGCCGAAAATCGGATGGCAGTTCTTCTGTATCGTACACGTGACACACTAAATGGAATAACCTCGGCAAGCTGGTTTTCCCTAACGCAGTCAGTAATTCAGAAGGAATGTCATCAATTCCAGGTGACTTGTTCCTATTTAGGTCTCTCAAAGCTGTGTGGAATTCTGACCTCAAAATTGGGTCTCCTGTTTCATCAGCATCAACAGCCTCTTCATGTTCCACTGGTGGATATGTTCCTGCCATCATTCCACCTTCATTTCTTTGCCTAGAAGTGGCTTTGCATCTGAACTTTTAATATACACCTGTCGGCAGCTCTTAAGTTGGTTTTCCGTGGTTAATTAAGGCAACGGTCGCTTCCTTCCCACTCTTTTCAAATCCCATCGTCACCATAAAACCTCTATGTGCCGGCGCGACGTAAAACAAACTGTAAAAAAATATTCACACACCTAGTTTTTCCTTTCTCCAAAGGTTTCCTTGAATTTCCAGTATGCAGCATCTTCCTTTCCTACAACCATACGACCTTCAACATCCTTGAACTTCTTTTGCAGCCATCTCTCTCTTGTTTCCTTCAGCCTTTACATTTAGTCCCTGTGCAACATATTCCTTGAAACAATCCCTGAAAATCCTTCCTTACGACTTATCGAGATCCCATCTTCCTGTATTCCTTCCTTTCTTCAATTTCTTCAACTTCAGATGACATTTCATGACCACCAAGCTCTGTCCAGAGTCCACGTCCACGCCTGGGAAGGTCTTGCAATCCAACACCTGGTTTCTGAATCTCTGCCTAACAGTGATGAAGTCTATTTGATACATTCCTATGTTTCCAGGTCACGTCTACGTATATAGCCGTCGTTTGTGGTGTTTGAACCAAGTATTAGCGAGGATTAAATTATGACCTGTGCAGAATTCAACCAGCAGACGCACTTTCATTCCTTTGTCCCTGTCCGAATTCTCCTCTGGCATTTCCTTCCTTCCTTGGCCCACCACTGCATTCCATTCTCCCGTCACAGTTACTGTAGATTCTCGTCTCATTTTACATATTGTATTAAATCTTCTATCTCTTCATATATTCTCTGGATTTCTTCATCGCCGGGCTGAGTACCTTAGACGGTTGAGGCACTGGCCTTCTCACCCCAACTTGGCAGGTTCGATTCTGGCTCAGTCCGGTGGTATTTGAAGGAATCTCGTGTCGGTAGATTAACTTGCACGTAAAAGAACTCCTGCGTTAAAAAATTCCAGCATCTTGATGTTTCCGTAAGCCGCAAAAAGTAGTTTGTGGGGCGTAAAGCCAATGACACTGCACTAATGTGGTGGGCATTGGCTTGGTGTTGAACTTGACAGCAATAATTCCTTCACTATGCTGGTTGTAGTAGCTTACCCACTTCGCTATTTCTTTTTTACTCATTATTAAACCAGCTCCTGCATTTCTCCTGTTTAATTTTGTGTTGATAATTCTGCAGTCGCCTGACCAGAAATTCTGCTTTTCCTGACAACGTACTTCACTAATACTAACAACATATAACTTTAGTCTATCAATTCCCTTTTCAGATTCTCTAATCTACCACAACGATTCAAGCTTCTGTCATTCCACGCTCCGACTCGCAGAATGTCAGTATTCATCTTCCTGATGATTGCCCCCTCCTGTGTAGTCCCCACCCAGAGATCCGAATGAAAGACTGTTTTACCTCCGGATTTTTTTTTTTTTTTGCAAGTTGCTTTACGTCGCATCGGCACAAATAGGTCTAATGGCTACGATGGGACAGGAAAGGGCTAGAATTGGGAAGGAAGCGGCCGTGGCCTTATTTAAGGTACAATCCCAGCATTTTCCTGGTGTGAAAATGGGAAACCACGGAAAACCATCTTCAGGGCTGCCGACAGTGGGGCTCGAACCCAGTATCTTCCGAATACTCGATACTGGCCGCACTTAAGCGACTGCAGTTATCGAGCTCGGTCCGGAATTTTTTTACCTGGGAGGAAAGCATCATCAGTACATCATCCTTTCATTCATTCAGTGGGAGCTGAATGTCGTCAGGAGTTAGTTACGGCTGTTGTTTCCCGTTGCTTTAAGCCGTGTAGCAGTATCGACGCAGCGAAACCATATTAAACATTGTCACCAGACCATATAGTCGATCATCCATACTGTCGCCCTTGCAACTCCAAAAGGCTGCTATCCCCTTTTCGATTAATCGTTCGTTAGTCTGGTCTCTCGACAGATACCCATCCGATATGGTTGCACCTATGGCTCTGCTATCTGCTTGATTGGGACGCGTGAGAAGGTCACATAGTTCAGGGGGAGCGATCCCGGGACCCTCTGAACTTAAGACCTAGACGCTGATCATTCAGCCTAAGAGCCGGTCTTTTACCAAAGACTGCAAAATGGTATTTAGACCCTTCCGACCCTATACTGTAGACTTACAAGAGCAGGCGGAGTGCGAATCATGGGCCACTAGCTTCGAGGACGGTTGCCACTTACATCAAGACCTGTTCCAGTCAAGTATTTTCTACTGACATAAAAAATTAAAGGTTCAGGAGACTTTTTTAACTGTCGTGATCAGAAAGCGTAATACTTAGTTTTGTGTTTAATTCGATACACGGGACAGTTCTTTTACAGTGAGTAACTCCTAGATGTCGGGAATTACACAATGGTCACCCAACAGGTTAGCTCACTGCGTTGCGACACGGCCGGTTATGGGAGCATGCTCTGTAAAGTGGGATCTCCTCGATATGGTTTTCCAGGCAGATGTCGCCATGGTACCTTTCTCAAAGCCACGCCTCCTTCCTTCCTATTCCTAGCTCGTACAATAGCACCGACACTACAGACACCTTCACACATGGGGTGCATCGGAAAAAGCAGCTACAAAACTGGCTAGCCGAACATGCCCTCGGACACTCCCGGCACTTAAAGCCATTCGCTATAATAATAAAAAATAAAAATAAATACAAATTTTAAAATAAACCTATTTCGGTGAGCCTTCTTCATAGAAAAATCTGGGGGCTGAAGTGTCACTATTGGGGTAGTGGGGGTAACTGTGTCTACTCCGTGGCGTTGGTTTCTGGTACTTTAAAGAACTCCTGTGGAGCGAATTTCCGATAGTTCTTGTTCAGCACCACTTTTAGCGGGTGTGATCTATGTTGCACATGTGTACTTGGCCCTGTTAAACGGCAGAATGACATTTCTGACACTAACCCTATGTGGAGGGATGTATTCACTATTGCGTGTTTCTACGGTGGTTAGTGATGTAGTGTGTTGTGTCTCAGAGTACAGACACGTGTCCTCTTTAATCAGACGTGATTCAAATCCCCGACCCGACCGGGAATCGAACCGAAGGCCTCGACGCTGACCATTGAGCCAAGGAGGCGGATGAATTTCTGATATCTCTGCGTCTTCTTCAATCTATAGCAATTGAAGGGAAGTTAAATTATTATTATTATTTACAATTTGTTTTACGTCGCACCGACACAGATAGGTCTTATGGCGACGATGGGACAAGAAAGGCCTAGGAATGGGAAGGAAGCGCCGTGGCCTTAGTTAAGGTACAGCCCCAGCATTTGCCTGGTGTGAAAATGGGAAACCACGGAAAACCATCTCCAGAGCTGTCGACAGTGGGGTTCGAACCCACTATCTCCCGGATGCAAGCTCACAGCTGCGCGCCCCTAACCGCATGGCCAACTATCCCGGTTAAAATTATTATTATTATTATTATTATTATTATTATTATTATTATTATTATTATTATTATTATTAACCCGCTCCAGTTCTGTATAATAATTTTAGAACTGGTGAAAGTTTTTGACTTGCACTCCTTTTACCCGAGGATCACGGGTGATAGACACTGAGAAAATTTTCATGGACATTTTTTAGGCCTGTGTAAAAATCAGGACTGGATATCCGTGTTTCAGAAGGTTGGGTTCAGTTTCTTAAGAGCCGGGATGTGCAGTCTGAATCATACATTAGAGTACGTTTCCGGTACCGGTACCTGGCCACTACCGCATTCTCAGCTGCCAATTGTGATGGCTGATAACGGTTGTTGGATGTCCAGACAAGCAATTGTTAAAATCAGCGACGAAGTTCCCTTTCCCTAATTACCTCCTGTGCGAATAATCACTGACAGCGAATCGACTTGTGTTCTGGAATGTGCTGAAAGTGACGTATCCGGATGTTAACAGACGCGTACCGGAAGTCTTAAAATTATTTGTTAGTATAGAATCGTAGATTTAATTTTGAATAGACAGTCCCCAATTTCAGGAATATTTCTACAGGTGAATTACTGTGAGGCATTTTTGTAATAATTGAGATGCTTCTTGATAGCCTCTTAGAAAATGTGTACAGTAAGCTGATGTCTCGTAGGTTTCCATTCAGAGAGTAGAAACTATTAACATTCAGACCTTGTAAAGTTACTCAACTTTTAATTGATTCATTAATGGCACTTGATTGGTACGTTCTGCACGTCCGCCAGGTAATGCATAGCCAGACCCTCAGCACATCTCGGCTGCTAGTGTACGCGATCATGTAAACCAAGAATGGTCTGTATCCTGTATAACAAGCATAGCACAGGTGACGATCAATTCCAGCAACGATGTGTATCACGTATTTAAGAACATATCGCAGGTTGGATAGTACAGGCCATTCACTCATAATTTATATAAGAGTGGTAAGAAAACTGGGCAACGGTATGTTTTCCTTTCAAGGAAAAAATGGGACAGTTTGATTAATCTGTGATGTAAGAGTGGCAGTGAAGATTAAAGGTTAAAATTAGCTTCAGGTCAGTCGAGAAATCGAGAGACCAAAGAGATACTGGGTTGGTCTTCAAACAGTAACTTCTCGACACCTTCCCTTGAAAGAGAAGAACGCTATAAAGCGACAACAATATGACTGGAAAGCGGAATATGTGTGTATTGAGCCAGTAGAGAAATCGTGTCATAGACCAACGCCACGAGAGCTGATGATCTCCAGTAATGTCGACCTCAATAAAGGTGAGATGGCTTCGCGGTTCGGGACGTTTTAACTATTGGTTTGCATTCGGGAGAGGGTGGGTTCGAACACCACTGTCGCCAGCCGTGAAGATTGTTTTCTGTGTTTCCCCATTTTCACATCGGGTAAATGCTGGGAATGTATCTTAATGAAGGCCACGATCACTTCCTTCCCACCAAGCTCGATAGCTGCAGTCCCTTAAGTGCGGCCAGTATCCAGTAATCGGGAGATAGTGGGTTCGAGTCCCACTGTCGGCAGCCTTGAAGATGGTTTTTCGTGGTTTCCCATTTTCACACCAGGCAAATGCCAGGGCTGTACCATAATTAAGGCCACGGCCGCTTCCTTCCAACTCCTAGGCCTTTCCTATCCCATCGTCGCCATAAGACTTATCTGTGTCAGTGCGACGTAAAGCAAATAGCAAAAAAAAAAAACTTCCTTCCCAGTCCTCGCCCTTTCCTATCCTACCGTCGCAGAAACACTTGTCTGAGTTGATGCGACATTGAACCGCTAGCAAAAAACCTCGTAAAATTATTGTATTTACTATTGCGTATTTCTGTGGTAGTTTATAGTGTAAGGTGTTGAATGGAAATGAAGACGTATAGTAAGTCGAGCATAGGCACACATCTCCTGAGCTAGATTAATTAATCAGATGAAGTTAAAATTCCCAATCCGGCCGGGAATCGAACTCGGGGCCCTCTGAACCGACGCCACTGTGCTGACTATTCAGCCAAGGAGCCGGAGAACGGGGAAAAGTTAACGAGTTTTGAAATTTCACGCCAAGAAATACGCTATTCTGTATTCAGAAACAATATCAATTTTCTTTGTTCGATTATACCGACTTGTAAGAAAGAGGAAAACATTTAATCTAATTTAAATTAGGAAAGTAAAGGCTCTGTATTCATTTGTTTCTAGACGGTCAAGACGTACACTTCACTCGTGCTGCCAGAGCACTGCTTATTGTCTGTATCAAACGCTGACAATTCTACTCACGAAATGCTGGGCCGAGTAGGAGGGTTCGATCCCGACTCTGTTTGCTAATATTTCACTCACTCTCGGGTCGGTAGATTTAGTGGCACGTGACAGAATTCCTGCGGGACTTAATTACGGCACCTCGGCGTCTTCAAAAACTATAAGAATAGTTAGCGGGACGAAAAACCAATAACATAATAATTATTATTACTCAGGAAGAAATGTTACCGAAAACAGCAGTTTTCACTGTTCAATTTCGATTCCGTATCGGCAGCTAAAAGGTTCCCTGTGCTTCGTGAATATAGGCTATATTATATACTACAGGTGAGGAAAGGATGTAACAGGGTTTCAATTTTACAAATTTGATTATTCTCTATTAAATTAACCCGTGTGAAATCCGAAAGTTCTTCCCCGCTGTTCAGTTTTTACGATTTTTCGATTAAATAGCTATGTTAGGTCATGACAACATCCCGGCTCTTTAGCTGAATGCTCAGCACACTGGCCTTCGACCATAGGGACCCAAAATCGATTCCCGGCCGGGCCGAGGATTTTAACTGCGTGTGATTGTTCTGGCTCGGGGACTGGGTATTTGTGTTCGTCTTAATACCCTTCTCTTCGTCTACACATAACATAATACTATACTATCCAACACAAAAATATGCAATAGTGAATACAACCCTAAACATGTGTTGGCGTCTGGAAGATCGTGCAGCCGTATAACTGGGCAAGTGACTACCGCAATAAATTGGAAAAAAGACCAGATCATGACAACGGATCGCTTTCGGATCTGGATAATGTATTGCTAGATCCTGAGGGGTATCACTTGTATCCTTATTCCCTACATCGTATTATATTCCTTCCTTAGCAGATACCGACTACCTGTTACAACAATATGACTACTTGGTAGCCGTTGTTTCCTCATGACGCTACTATCATCAGCCAGTCCCATCCAGGATGTTCTTATTGAGATGTGAAAGCACGTTAACTTCGCGAAACGAATGCTGAGCGGTCCGGCAGTTTCGTAATGCGGATGAGCCTACTTGATTTAATCTTAAGTCGAGAGTAAAGTGGAGGTAAAGTGTGAACTGCCGACAGAGGAGACCTTACATTTCTTAACTTTCCACGCACGGCAGCATTGTGACTCCATCTTTTATATGCTATTCATGATCGAGATCCAGATATGGTATATAGCAGAATCTGAATCCTGGGCGAAATTTGAGCTCTGAATGACAGGTGGGACCGTTTATATGCTGTTCATGATCGAGATCCATATATGGTATATAGCAGAATCTGAATCCCGGGCGATATGTGGACTCTGAATGACAGGTGGGATCGAGTTCCACCACTGGTCTAGGGTAGCATGCCGCCTTTTACTCGGAGACCCCCGAATCGATTCCCAGTCAGGTCAGAGATTTCTTCTTGGATCTGAGAACTAGATCCATGTTCACCACTCAGTCTGCATGGGAGCAAATGAGGGGCTATATGACGGTGAGATAACGGATCCGGTCTAGAAAGGCAAGGTGACCTTGTAATCTTCAGGCCTCTCATGCTGAGTAGCGGTCGCTTGGTGGGCTGAGACCCGTCAGGGTTGTAGCGTCAAGGGGTTTGATTTTGGTTCGGTTTGGTCACCTCTTTTGGGATCGAACCCTGAAATACCATGTATTTTGCTACATTCCCAAGCATTCTAAAATATGTTGAGTGACCTGACATTTTTCTAAAGAGGATAAGCCAACTTTATTTAAACTAACAATGTTGTCAATTAATCGTTTGGTATGCTTTCCGTACAACAGTATCTGTATTTGGTAATATTGTATCTTCAGTACATAATTTCTTCAATAAGTGTAATTCCCAGTAGCACTGAAATGCATAGATTCATTCTAGTGTAAGCCTACGGTCCTTTAAGAAATGTATGAGTAATATAATACAGAGTTATGTCCAGGATTCGGATAATTGTGTGCTTCAAAAATTTCAAAATATGCACTCAAAAGTGTCAAAATATGTACTTAAGATTTTGAAATATGTATTGAAAACAAACTAATCTGATCTCAATTAGCCGTTTATCGGTTTTGTTCACGGGAAACTCGCTCTCGACATCACATGCCACAATTGGAACATATTCCAACTTCACGAAATCGGAGATATATAACGTTGATGCACCGTCCATTTTCTCATTGCCTTGGAGACCATGAGAAATATTTTTAGATTGCGGATACCGAAGGTTTTTTAACACTATACCCTGCATATTTTCCTAGAAAACTTGATTGGTTAGTTTCATTAGGGATCGCTCGACTTCTTCAACAATTCCAGTACTAGCGTGAAAGGACAAACTGTTCGGTGACCATTGGGCAATTCCCGATATCTAGGAGTTTCTCATTGTAAAAGAACTGTCCCGTGTATCGAATTAAACACAAAACTAAGTATTACGCTTTCTAATCACGAGAGTTAAAAAAGTCTCCTGAACTTTAACTTTTTATGTCAGTAGAAAATAATTGACTAGAACAGCTCTTGATGTAAGTGGCAACCGTTCTTGAAGCTAGTGGTCCATGATTCGCACTCCACCTGCGCTTTTAAGTCTACAGTATAGGGTCAGAAGGGTCTAAATACCATTTTGCAGTCTTTGGTAAAAGTCCGGCTCTTAGGCTGAATGTTCAGCGTCAAGGCCTTAAGTTCAGAGGGTACCGGGATCGCTCTCCCTGAACTGTGTGACCTTGTCGCGGTAGGGAGGCTTGCGCGTCCCAATCAAGCAGATAGCAGAGCCGTAGGTGCAACCATATCGGATGGGTATCTGTCGAGAGACCAGACTAACAAACGATTAATCGAAAAGAGGATAGCAGCCTTTTGGAAGTTGCAAGGGCGACAGTATGGATGATCGTCTGGTATGGTCTTGTAATAATATTTAATATGCTTTAGCTGCATCGATACCGATACACGGCTGAAAGCAACGGGAAGCTACGGCGGTAACTAACTCCCGAGGACATTCAGCTCCCTCTGAATGAAAGAACGAATGATGTACTGATGATGCTCTCCTCCCAGGTAATATATTCCGTAGGTAAAACAGTCGTTCATTCGGAACTCCGGGTGGGGACTACACAGGAGGGGGCTATCATCAGGAAGATGAATATTGAAATCCTGCGAGTCGGAGCGTGGACTGTCAGAAGTTTGAATCGTTGTGGTAGATTAGAGAATCTGAAAAGGGAAATGGTTAGACTAAGGTTACAAGTAGTTAGTACTAGTGAAGTACGTTGTCAGGAAAAGAAGGATTTCTGGTCAGGCGACTGCAGAATTATAAACACAAAATTAAACAGGAGAAATGCAGGAGCTGGTTTAATAATGAATATATAAAATAGTGCAGCGGGTAAGCTACTACAATCAGCATAGTGAAGGAATTGTTGCTGTCAAGATAGACATCAAGCCAATGCCCACCACATTAGTGCAGGTCTATGTGCTTACCAGTTGTGCGGCTGTTGACACAATAAAATGATGATGATGATGATGATGATCATAATAATAATAATAATAATAATAATAATAATAATAATAATAATAATAATAATGCCATTTGCTTTACGCCCCACAAACTACTTTTTACGGCTTACGGAAACATCGAGATGCTGGAATTTTTTCACGCAGGAGTTCTTTTACGTACCAGTTAATTTACCGACACGAGATTCCTTCAAATACCACCGGACTGAGCCAGAATCGAACCTGCCAAGTTGGGGTGAGAAGGCCAGCGCCTCAACCGTCTAAGGCACCAAGCCTGGCGATGAAGAAATCGGGAGAATATATGAAGAGATAGAAGATTTAATACAATATGTAAAATGAGACGAGAATCTAATTGTGATGGGAGAAAGGAATGCAGTAGTGGGCCAACGAAGGAAGGTAATGCCGTGGGAGAACTCGGACAGGAACAAAGGAATGAAAGCGCGTCTGCTGGTTGAATTCTGCACAGGTCATAACTTAATCCTCGCTAATACTTGGTTCAAACACCACAAACGACGGCTATATACGTAGACGTGACCTGGAAACATAGGAATGTATCAAATAGACTTCATCACTGTTAGGCAGAGATTCAGAAACCAGGTGTTGGATTGCAAGACCTTCCCAGGCGTGGACGTGGACTCTGGACAGAGCTTGGTGGTCATGAAATGTCATCTGAAGTTGAAGAAATTGAAGAAAGGAAGGAATACAGGAAGATGGGATCTCGATAAGTCGTAAGGAAGGATTTTCAGGGATTGTTTCAAGGAATATGTTGCACAGGGACTAAATGTAAAGGCTGAAGGAAAAAATAGAGAGATGGCTGCAAAAGAAGTTCAAGGATGTTGAAGGTCGTATGGTTGTAGGAAAGGAAGATGCTGCATACTGGAAATTCAAGGAAACCTTTGGAGAAAGGAAAAACTAGGTGTATGAATATCTTTTTACAGTTTGTTTTACATCGCACCGACACAGAGAGGTCTTATGGTGACGAATGGATTGGAAAAGAGTGGGAAGGAAGCGACCGAGGCCTTAATTAACCACGGAAAACCAACTTTAGCGCTGCCGACAGGTGTCTATTAATAGCTCAGATGCAAAACCATTTCCAGGGAAAGAAATGAAGGTGGAATGATGGCAGGAACATATCCACCACTCGACATTAAGAGGCTGTTGATGCTGATGAAACGGGAGACCCAATTTTGAGGTCAGAATTCGACACAGCTTTGAGAAACCTAAATAGGAACAAGGTCCTGGAATTGATGACATTCTTTCTGAATTACTGACTGCGTTAGGGAAAACCAGCTTGGCGAGATTATTCATTTAGTGTGTCACATATACGGTACAGAAGAACTGCAATCCAATTTTCGGCAGAATGTTGTTATACCTGTTACCGAGAAAGCTGGTGCTGACAAGTATGAAAGTTTCTGCACCGTTAGTTTAGCATCTCACGCCTGCAAAATTTTAACACGTATTATGTACGGAAGAATGGAAAGGCAAGTTGAAATTTAGTGGAGTGAAGTTCAATTTGGCCTCAGAAGAAATGTAGGAACACGTGAAGCAATCCTGACTGAACGTCCGATCTGAGCAGATCGAATTAAGAGACAAGCCTACGTAAATGGCATTCGTAGATCTATAAAAAGGCCTTCGATAATGTTGATTACGGTGCGGTGATAAGGGAACAAGGAACTGGAAGTCAATTAGGGATGACATAAAAATGTTAGTGCTGAACTGTTGAAGTATTGTAAAGAAAGGAATAGAATTAAGTAATTCAATAGACGTATAACTTACTTACCAGACATTGTAATAGGAGTTGAATCATGGCTGAGAAATGATATAATGGATGCAGAAATTTTCTCTCGGAACAGGAGTGTGTATCGTAGAGATAGGATAGGAATAGTAGGAAGGGGAATATTTATTCTGGTGAAAGAAGAATTTGTAAGCTACGAAAAGGTTAAAGATGACAAACATGAAATTCTAGGTGTGAAGCTCATTTCTAAAGATAATAAGCAACTTGACGTCTTTGGAGTGTACAGACCGGGAAAGGGTATCGATGACGCTCATTCAGAATTACTTGGTAAGATCATCAGCTATGCGGGAAACGATAAGGAAAGGAACATGATTGTAGCGGGTGATCTCAGTTTACCAAATGTCAATTGAGAAGGTAATGCGAACGACAGGAAGCATAACCCACAAATGGAAAGTAACTTAATATGGGAAGGGCATCTGATTCAGAAAGTGATGGAACCAACTAGAGGAAAGAATACTCTGGATGTGGTGCTGGGAAAACCAGATGAGCTCTGTAGAGAAACCGAAGTAATAGATGGTATTAGTGACACGAAGCTGTTTTTGTGGTAGTTAAAGATAAATGTGAAATAAAGGAAGATATAAAAATTAGGACTATTAGGCAGTACCATATGGCTGATAAAACAGGCGTGAAGAAGTTTTTTAAAAGTAACTATGATCGGTGGAAAACGGTAAATAAAAATGTAAACAGACTCTGGGATGGGTTTAAAGCAATTGTTGAGGAATGTGAAAATAGGTTTGTACCTTTAGAGGTGGTAAGGAATGGTAAAGATCCAGATTATTATAACAGAGATGTAAAGAGACTAAGAAGGAGGTTCAGGTTGGAAAGAAATAGAGTTAGAAATGGCTGTGGAAGTAAGGAGTAATTGAAGGAACTTACTAGGAAATTGAATCTAGGAAAGAAGCCAGCTAAGGATAACATGATGGCAAGCATAATTGGCGGTCATACAAATGTTAGTGAAAATGGAAGAGTATTTATAGGTACGTTAAGGCAGAAACAGGTTCCAAGAAAGATATTCTAGGTATAATTAAGGAACAAGGGGAGTGTGTATGCGAGGACCTTCAAAAGGCAGAAGTATTCAGTCAGCAGTATGTAAAGATTGTTGGTTACATGGATAATGTCCAGATAGAAGAGGTGACTAATACAAAAGAAGTATTAAAATTTACCTATGAAAACAATATCATTTACAGTAAGATACAAAAGTTGAAAACTGGAAAAGCAGCTGGAATTGATAAGGTTTCGCGGGATATACTAAAGACAATGGGTTGGGATATAGTACCATATCTGAAGGACTTATTTGATTATTGTTTGCATGAAGGAGCTATACCAAATGAATGGAGAGTTTATAGTAGACCCTGTATACAAAGCAAAGGGTGATATACATAAAGGTGAAAATTGCAGGCCAGTCGGTTTGACATATTAAACATGTTTGCGAAATTAATAACTGGTTTGATAGAAAGCAGTTTGGGTTTAGGAAAGGTTATTCCACTGAAACTCAACTTGTAGGATTCCAGCAAGATATGGCGGATATCCGGGATTCAGGAGGTCAAATTTGCTGTTTCGCGATTGACCTATCTAAGGCATTTGATAAGGAAGATCATGGGAGACTGCTGGAAAAAATAAGTGCAATTATACTTGACAAAAGAATGACTGGGTAGGTGGCTATGTTTCTAGAAAATATAACTCACAGAATTAGAGTAGGCAAAGCTTTATCTGACCTTGTAATAATTAAGAAGGGAATCCCTCAGGGCAGTATTATTGTACATTTATATTTTCTTATATATATCAATGATATGTGTAAATGTGCAGATGGTGTTATTCTGTAGAGAGTAATAAATAAGTTACAAGATTGTGAGCAACTTCAAAATGTCCTCGATAATGTTGTGAGATGGACAGTGAGCAATGGTATGATGATAAACGGGGTTAAAAGTCGGGTTGTGAGTTTCACAAATAGGAGAAGTCCTCTCAGTTTTAATTACTGCATTGATGGAGTGAAAGTGCCTTTTGGGGATCGTTGTAAGTACCCAGGTCTTAATATAAGGAAAGATCTTCATTGGGGTAAGCACATAAATATGATTGAAAATAAAGGGTACCGTACAGATCTCTGCTCATGGTTATGGGGGTATTTAGGGGTTGTAGTAGGGATGTAAAGGATAGGTGATGTAAGTCTCCGGTAAGATCACAACTAGAGTATGATTCCAGTGTATGGGACCCTCACGAGGATTACTTGATTCAAGAACTGAAAAACAAAAACAAAAACAAAGAAAAGCAGCTCGTTTTGTTCTGGGTGATTTCCGACAAAAGAGTAGCGTTACAAAAATTATGCAAAATTTGGGCTGGGAAGACTTGGGAGAAAGGAGACGAGCTGCTCTACTAAGCGTTATGTTCCGAGCTGTCAGTGGAGAGATGGCGAGGAATGACATCAGTAGACGAATATATTTGAGTGGTGTCTTTAAAAGTAGGAAAGATCACAATATAAATATAAAGCTGGAATTCAAGAACAAATTGGGGCAAATATTCGTTTATAGGAAGGGGAGTTACGGATTGCTTACAAAGGGAGATGTTCAATAAATTTCCAATTTCTTTGCAATCATTAAAGAAAAGGCTAGGAAAACATCAGATAGGGTATCTGATACATGGGTGACTGCCCTAAATGGAGATCAGTAGTGATTGATTTGATCGATTGGACCAAGCTATTTAAGATTCTGAAGGTGATCGGTATCGGATACCGAGAAAGAAGCATTATCTACCATCTGTACTAAAATGAGTCTGGAGTGATAAGAATCGATGTTATGAAAAAGAAGCAGGAATCCAGAAAGAAGTGAGACAAGGCTGCAGTTTTCCCCTCTCTCTTTCAAAGTTTTTTATAGAACAGGTAATTTCTCGATGACTGAAGGTATGCATATCAAAATAGAATGGATGAATAAGCCTTAAGTTCACGGACACCAGTTTTGCTTCCTTAGCAGAAGCTGCTGCTTCAGAATAAAGTGTCTGTTGAATTTACTATAACGTTGCCACAACCCTGTTATTTGCTACTACGTGTGTGGCCTCATTTATTTCTATACCTGTTATCTTTAAATCGTTAGAAACTGAGTCCAACCATCGTCGTCTTGGTCTCCCTCTACTTCTCTTACCCTCCATAGCAGAGTCCATTATTCTCCTAGGCAACCTATCCTCCTCCCCTCGCCCCACATGACCCCACCATCGAAGCCGGTTTAGGCCTACAGCTACATCCATCGATTTCATTCCTAACTTAGCATTTATATTATCATTTCGAGTACCCTCCTGCCATTGTTCCCACCTGTTTGTACCAGCAACCATTCCTGCTACTTTCATGTCTGTTACTTCTAATTTATGAATAAGATGTCCTGAGTCCACCCAGCTTTCGCTCCCATAAAGCAAAGTTGGTCTGACAACAGACCGATGTAGAGATAGTTTCATCCGGGAGCTGACTTCCTTCTTACAGAATACTGTTGATTGCAACTGCGAACTCAGTGCATTAGCTTTACTGCACCTTGAATCAATCTCACTTACTATACTATCTCCTTTAAAAATAAAGACACATGTTTGTTTGTTTTACCGACTTGAGTGAAGACTTTTTCTCACATGTACAGTTCTGTGTCGTTTGGTCATCTTAGCCCCAAAAGGCAATACCACAAGCGCTGTTTACAAAGAGTTTCTGGGGTAAATGAAACTCAATTTTTCGATGAGTTTTTATACTTTAGGGATTTTCAGATAATGTTTTAGTACAGTACTGAGGAACGATTACTTTTATCAAATTACGAAATCCACGCGAGCGAAGCCGCGGGTAACTGCTAGTTAGGACATTTTTTCACACACAGTGATTTATTTTCAAATCACACTAACAACACCACGGTGTGGGGAAAGCAGCGACAGAGTAAGAAATTCGTCGCGGGAGTAATAAACTTATCGGTTGGAAATTCTCACACAAGAAAGAAAATGTCAGATGTTGATGGTCTTTGGTTCTCACCTATCTCTTCTGCGGATGTCTTTATGCAAAGGAATTCATACATTTACTGAAAATTTTCTCGTATTCCCATTGGATTTAAAAACATTTGAATAATGTATACCCACCCCTCTCCGCCTCCTGAGTTCTGTCAGCTCCAACATCACAAGAAAATTGTTAAAGGCTATACTAAATAAAAATAAAAAATAAAATAATAATAATAATAATAATAATTTAACATCCGTCTGTTTTTAATATGTTTTAAAAGACGCTAGGACGTAGGAATTACAGTATATAAAGAGTGTTCTTTATGTGATGGAAGCCTACGGCGCGGGAATATGGGATTCAAACGCCTTCAAAAGCCTCACGTCTCAGACGGGATCTAACCCACTATCGTGGGAAATAAGACGACAACGGTTAACAATACGACAGCATTGCGAGAATAATTACCGTAGAACTGTTTTTAATGTACTGTCGTAACCCTATAAACTTATCTCCTTGCCATAAGATGTCCATGTTTTCTGATTAAGAGCATGACAACTGGACTGAGTGTGGAAATTGTGCAGTAGGGCTTAATTTAGAACGATCTCCGTCCGTTCTATGGTTTGAACTTACTATTTCCGGGATCTGAGACTTCCCTCATTGGCCCTATGAGGGTTGAGTCACGCTATTAAGTAGTAATATATCTGCAAGGCTCAATCTTTATGATCATATTTATTTCTTATTTTCATTTGTATGCATTTAGCCGTAGATTCACCGGTTTATTGATATTTGGAGGTTCTCCGCATGGAAAAGACTTTCACTGATATTTACGGGGTACTGCATGAGAACGAGCGAAGAAGAGTGACACATGTCTCCCCCACCCCTATCTTCAAGAGGATTTGAAGTTGATTTTGGGATGGGCAATTGCCCCTCATACCCGTATCATCTAATGTTTCCTGCAGCATCCCATTATTTACGCTCCAAAAGTACTAATGTCGATGTACATAGAGAATGTAGTGTCAGATGCACCTTTGCTATGGTAGAGTATGATATTCAGGAAATAGCTCTGTCTTCACGCCTAATTCTAAAAGTTTACCACTATGTAATAAATTGAGAGTTAATTGAACTTATGTTTGTCTTGTTTTGGAGAAGATTATTTAATGCTTGCACATTGAATAGTGTTTGGAGAGGTTTGATAATGTGTATATGTGCTGCAGGTGTTGCCGCTGGCGGTGCTGGTGGTCTCGCTGGCGGTGACCACGGTGGTTGCTCTCTGTCGGACGGGCCGTACTGGTTATCAGTATTGGGACGAAGTTCGAGAAACATGTCGCAACTGCAGTGCTTGCACACAGCCCGGCCATATCGTTGTCCGGCCATGTCAGGTGTACCAGGACACTGTGTGTGCACCTCTTCATGCACTTAATATTGACTGGTCGTGGTTGGGTCGCCGCCCACGCAACGGGTCGCACCACAACCATCACAAGAAACACGGCCACCGTAGCGACCAGTGGTCATCTACCACGTTCAGCAATAGTAGTCACGTCAACCATCGCTACCACAAGCAGTGGCACCGTATGAACGGGAACAAATCCTATCACCATCACCACCACCACCATCATTACAACCAGTTCCATCATCACCATCACCACAAGAAGATCCGGCCGCCGGAGTCTGCAGCACAGCTCAAGACCCTCGATGGTGATGCAAATGCAGTTTTGTCGACTTCAGGTAGTCCAGAGCTACATTTTGTACAAGGAACACCAGCCTCGCTACAACAACCGCCGGTCTTTACCACTACTGAGGCGATCATATGGGACTGGCAAGCTGTTGTTCTAGCACTGGCTGTGTTTGCTTGCGTGCTGTTCTTCGGTGTTGCCGCTGTATACGGCGTTCGTCAGGTGCGGCGTGATGCCTGCAGAACAGCAGGTAAGTCTTTGTCTATGCATATCTTATACTAGCAAGATACCCGTGCTTCGCTACGGTATTATACTGAAATTTATAATTGAATGCTTATTGTTTTAGATATATAATCCGCCGAAATTCGCGATCTGACTCGTTTTCTGCGAGAATCCACCAAAATTCCCGATCTGACTGGTTTTCTATGATTTTACGGCACGTTTCCTCCCATATTTAAATCTTCCTTTCCAGCAATCGATTTCGTACTTCCCGGGCTAGACTCAGGTATTCCTCCCGGTCAGTTGGGTTCGTAAATCTTTGCCATCTTTTCCTATAATATTTTTAATATGGATAAAATCCTTCAGGAGATCCGGCGTGGTGTCATATTGGGTGCCTTGGTGGCACTGAACCCGCGGCCGGACTGCACTCTTAGTCATTACCCGTCCAGGAGCCGTTTCCAGCGCGGTCCGCGCATTTGACGACGCTCCGGAATATTATTATTATTATTATTATTATTATTATTATTATTATTATTATTATTATTATTATTATTATTATGTGTTGCTGGAATGGCTGATGACAGGGAAAACCGGAGTATCCGGAGAAAAACCTGTCCAGCCTCCGTTTTGTCCAGCACGAATGCCACATGGAGTGACCGGGGTTTGAACCACGGAACCCAGCTGTGAGAGGCCGGCGCGCTGCCGCCTGAGAAACGGAGGATCCTGATAAGTACATTAATAACAGTAAAATCAATTGGTCTCACCTCCTTCTACACCCCACCCCCACCGCCGTTAAGTTTAATTACCGCCAAACGCCCCCCCCCCACCAACAAATTTAAAAGAATGCTTGTTTCTTTATGTTTAAGGGAGATTCCAGACACCAATGTTCACGTCTATTACCTTCGGTTTTGAGATGTAAATATCCCCATAAAAATAATTCAATTTCTTTCACTTCCTTTCACACTCCTTCCCCCCCCCCCCCCTAAGTGAATTTTCCCGCAAAAAGTACTTGTTTCTTTAATAGTAAAGGATCTTCTAAATACCAATTATCACGACTCTGACTTCTTCAGTTTTTGATTTATGTGTCCTCATGAAAGGAATTCAACTCCTTTACACTCCCGCCCTCCAAGATGGTTTCCCCACCAAAACGCGTTCTTCTTTGTTTTTAAAGGAGGTCCAAATACGAATTTTCACGTCTGTAACAACTTTAGTTTTTATTAGATGTATGTATTCTCATACAATTAAGTCAATTAATTTTTCAATTCTTTCACCCCCCCCCCCTTATTTGGATTTTCCGAGAATACGTGTTTCTTTACTTTTAAAGCAGGTTGCAAATATTACATTTCACGTCTGTAACATCTTCAGTTTTGAGATATTAGTAGCCTAATTAAAAGAATTCATCACCATTTTCAGTCACTTTAACCCCCCCTCCCTCCAACCAAGTGGTATTTCCGAAAACTAAAAGTACACGTTTCTTTATGTTTAATAGAGATAAAAAATACCATTTTTCTCTTCTGTAACATGCTAAGTTTTTAGATATACTGTAAAAATTCTCATTTTAAAATTTCACCCCTTTTGAGTTCCCTTTAAGTGGAGTTTCCAAAAACAAATCACCTATATTTTTTTACATTTACAGGAGATTTACACCCACTCTTTACGTCTGTAACATTTTACGTTTCCAAGATATTCTGTAGAGAGTCTTTCAAAAAATTCACCCCAATTTGTCACTCCTGTTTAACCGCCATTAATTGGCTTTTCCAAAAACTAAAACATACGTGTTTCTTTATTTTTAAAGGAGATCCCATATGCAAATTATCAGTTCTGTAATATCTTTCGTTTATGAGATATGTGTATCCTCATTAAAGGCATTCAACCCATTTTTCACCCTATTAGGATTTACGGGAAACAAAAAAAATACGTGTTCCTTTATTTTTAGAGGAGATTCTAACTACCAATTTTTACATCTGTAAATTTTAAAGTTTTAAGATGTAGACACACTCATTTTAAAAAATTCACCCCCTCTTTTCACCCCCAATATTTGGATTTTCCAAAAAAGAAAAAATGCGTGTTTCTTTACTTTTAAAGTAGATCCAAAACACCAATTTTCAGGTCTGTAATATCTTCAGGTTCTGAAATATAAGTAGCCTCATGAAAGGCATTCAACCCATTATTCACCCTTTTAAACCCTTCCCATTGGGATTTTCCGAAAACAAAAGAATACATGTTTTTTTATTTTTAAAGGAGATTCTAAACACCAATTTTACATGTATAAACTTAAAGAGTTTTGAGATATAGATACACTCATTTTAAAAAATCACCCCCTTTTCAACCCCCCCCCCCAATTAATTATATTTTCCACAGACAAAAATACGTGTTTCTTTATTTTAAAAGGAGATCCCAAACACCAATTTTCAGGTCTGTAATATCTTCAGGTTGTGAAATATAAGTAGACTCATGAAATGCATTCGACCCCTTTTTCAACCTTTACCACCCTTCCTATTACGATTTTCCGAAAGCGAAATATACGTGTTTCTTTATTTTTAATGGAGATTCTAAATACCAATTTTTACATCTATAACTTTTAAAAGTTTTGAGATATAGATACAATCATTTTAAAATATTACCCCCTTTTCACCCCCCTTAATTGGGTTTTCCAGAAACAAAAAAATACGTGTTTCTTTATTTTTAAAGGAGATCCCAAACACCAATTTTCAGGTCTATAATATCTTCAGTTTCTGAGATATAAGTAGCCTCATTAAAGGCATTCAACCCCTTTTTCACCCCTTTTCACTCCTCCTATTGCGATTTTCCGAAAACAAAAAATACGTGTTTCTTTATTTTTAATGAAGATTCTAAATACCAATTTTTACATCTGCAAACTTTAAAAGTTTGGAGATATAGATTCACTCATTTTAAAAATTCACCCCCTTTTCACCCTCCCATTAATTGGATTTTCCAAAAACAAAAAAATACGTGTTTCTTTATTGTTAAGAGAGATCAAAAGTACCAATTTTCAGGTCTGTATTATCTTCAGTTTCTGAGATATAGGTACTGGTATACTGATTAAGGGCATTCAACCCATTTTCCCCATTTTCACCCCTTTTCACCCCTCCTATTGGGATTTTCTGAAAACAAAAAAATACGTGTTTCCTTATTTTTAAAGAAGATTCTAAATACCAATTTTTACATCTGTAAACTTTTAAACTTTCGAGATATAGACACACTCATTTTAAAATTTAACCCCTCTTTTCATCCCCTTAGCGAAGGAATATCCAAAATTCCTCTCTTAGCGAACACCTACATCTTAATATGAATATATCCCCAAAATTTCATTTCGTTACGTCCAGTAGTTTTGGCTCTGCGATGATGAATCAGTCAGTCAGTCAGTCAGTCAGTCAGTCAGTCAGTCAGGACAAGCTACTTTATATATATAGATTATGCGTTGGTAACATGAGAATGATTGTGATCTGATTCTTTCGGAAGCCACGTAACGTCGAGGCAACATTAATAACTCTGTACTATCTTGGGCCCTTAGTTCTTACATAAACGTTGCGTCCCTTTACCAACCCTCACGTTCTCGCTGAGGAGTGGAATTCAGTGGCCTTTAAACGGAGCAAATTATCCAATATGGAATTATGCTGTAGATGCTGTAAATGCAGTGCGATTTCATCTTTCTACAAGAGTGAGAAACTAGTCTCTCAAAATCACCAGTAGGGTTTTGTTTCCTGGTTATATATGACCAAATGCATGCGATGAGCAAATTAGGGCTGCTTAGGTTATGATAGACAGTCCCCAGTAAACCTTACAGTTAACAGTATCATTTATAGGGTAGGTGGGCTGCAAGGACAGAGCGATAGTTTGAATGGAGATCGTTCCTCATTGTCCTGCATTCAAAACGAATTGGATAGAAAAGGGGTCCGTAGGTGAGCAGTGCAGGTATTGGGACGGGTACAAAGAACGGGAGAAAACGAGTGCATACGTTGCTGTTATTCTCCTTCAAATAAGTTTTTTTATTGTCCTCAAATTTACCTTAACTTGGTGAACACCACACTTCCTTCATTTGTAAAAGAAAGGACAACGTGCCAAGTGCAACTTATTACAGTAATTGCAAACAATGTTGACAGTCTTGTTTTGTAATTGGTCGCAGGTCAGGAGATATTAAAAATCACTAGCCTAAAGTTAGATTGTGTCATTATTTAATACTTGGGTGGTTTTCTAAACATCTTTTAAATAATGGAACGCAAGTGAAGTCTCAGGAAGCTCATAATATCGTTTGCTAACTCATAACAATGATGTTAATCTCCTTCAAATAAGAGTCATATTTTTCTTAACTTAGTGAACATTCCTCGAAGATTCCTAAAATCAAAGGATGAATGAGTGAAGGAAATGCCATTGACCATGAAGAGGACCATTTGCCTTGGAACAAGATAAAAAATTGTCCTACCGTGAGTGTTGGATTATTGCTCTGGACGTCACTTATTTATTTTGTTGTTTGTAAAAATGTATGAATTTGTTTTGTTGTAAATAATTATGTTTGTACTATTTCATTAAATCCTATCAGGCGTCGAAAGACCTACACCAGCCTTCTCCAGAATTAAACGCCATTATAATTAATTAAATTTAAATATTAATTCCAAACCACTTTCAGAAAAAAATATTTACACTGTATCTAACCAACCACTGAGATATTAGCAAGCGTGTGTACTCATATTATATTGCAGTCCTACCACCTTTGAAACGGAGGTAAAGTAGGAATTAATATTACCAGGAAAGACTTCCAGGACAAAAGAAACAGTGTTATTTAGGTGCGTGAATTTTTAAATTGTAATCTGAACTCTTTATGACACCAATAGTATGCTACTCGTTGTTATTCTTTGTTTCATCTTCAGATATCATAATAAGAGCTCAGTGTAGTTACCGTGTGTACGCGAGTTTTGCTGAAAACTTAAGTTGCTGTGGTGGCTACTCTGGTGTTTTAGCGTCATTACTTCTAAGATTGGGAATGGGATATCCGTGGGCTTAAAAGGAGCAAGGCCGTACTTTATAATGGAAAAATGTGAGTAATCGACGAATAACCTGTCGAGTATGGACGTTGATACGATTCTATCACGCCTGTCTCCTGTGTCCAGCCTTCCCACACTGAGCAGCGCTTTAACACTGCGAGATATTTCGCCTTACTCGTTGTCCATTTACTATACTGTTATTTTATTGAAATACTATCCACAATTAAAATGGGTAAATCTTGTTTTATACCTTTCATGTACGGATTAGTCTGTTGCGGTAAAATATAAAAGACCCTCTCTGAATCAAAACGGTGTAAATATCTCTCTGGTCTCGCTGCATGCTGAAAAACATGCCCCATGCTTAATCATGCACATCCTAAAGCAGTTAACTACATCGTCTTCGATACCGGGTTCCCCGTTCGATCTCTAGAGGTAAGTTACCTCCAACTCATTTTTAAGACTTTAACATCAATTTAACCCTTCCGTCCATACATGGCGCACAAGAAATCTACATACAAATCATGTAATAACCACTAAACTATCATTACCCCATACCATCTAAATCAAAGCTAATAAAACAAGCTTTTACTTAATCTACACTTGAAATATACCTATGGAATTAAAAGTTACATTTTTAAATGTTTACATTACTGAAAAGGCCCTGAGTCGAATCTTTAGCTGCAAGTCATGCATAAATGCAGTTCAACTCATCTTAAATCCTCCGTCATTACCTCAGCGCGCCGTACAGGGCTGTGTTGTAGAATTAGCACATTCTGGCGCTGTGTGCACTAGATCCTGAAGCCTGGTACTCGAATCCTGGAAACGCCATTACATATGCCGTCTTCTTTGTCGATCCTCGGCAAATCCTGGAAAATGGATGCTGAAGTATGACACCCCTCTTCACTGCCTTGTTTGTATTCGCGCACAATGCCGCGACCTAGGCCAGATGTTAGTAACTTAATCTGCTACTTATGATATTAGACCGACCATGAGTAGAGCCTATTATGGATACGATACCTGGTCACAACAAGTCCGTATGGCAGTCAACTTAAGCGTATCGCAGTACATTGAAGAACTTCATCTACTTACGTTATTTATTTACTCACAGTAAATGCTCAGGTGAGCTAGTCTACTCCCTAACTATAACTTTCTAATCACTTTGTTAGAGGCACTTTGTCTCGAACTATACACCGGTCTTTCAGCAACTAGCCTCCAGCTCCATCCCAGCTCTCACAAAAGATTGTCTTTGTGTTCCAGCCGCGCAACCAATGGCTATTTGAATTTAAGTAAGGAAACCTTTAACATGCCTGCTTGTCACCGCTATGGTGCAAATAGTGCTCCACAATTCCAATCAATATTTTCCAGTGTTCTACATTCGCTGTAACTTGCACTCGTGTGGAAATAACCTCTCAGATTGGCATGCTACTAGGCCTGGAGTGCTCAGATTTGGCTATGTGCTGTTGGCACTACTGGCTTCACATGACAAATTCAAACA
This sequence comes from Anabrus simplex, assembly GCF_040414725.1. Classification (NCBI taxonomy): domain Eukaryota; kingdom Metazoa; phylum Arthropoda; class Insecta; order Orthoptera; family Tettigoniidae; genus Anabrus; species Anabrus simplex. The sequence goes on from NC_090266.1 coordinate 773,299,014, forward strand.
TCTCTGTCTCTGTCTCGCGATCTTCTTACTCTGAGTCGCTTGGGAACGCTATCTCCAGGGTCTTCACGAGTAAGTTCAAAATAGGAATTGCTTCCCCTTGGGGCTTACACGAGTAACCGCAAGGACTGCAGCTATCGAGCTCGGTGAGGAAATGAAGTATTAAAGGAAGTAGGTGAATGTTGTTACTTGGTAGTAGAATAACTAATGATGGCAGGAGTAAGGAGAACATAAAATGTAGACTAGCACAAGCAAGGAAGACCTTTCTTAAGAAAAGAAATGTGTTCAATTCGAGCATTGATATAGGAATTAGAAGACTTTCGTCTCGAGCTGTGCATTGTTTGGAAGGGAAATGTGGACGGTAACTAGCTTAGAAAGAAAGAGAATATAAGCTTTTGAAAAATGGTGTAACAGAAAACTGCTGAAGGTGAGATGGGTCGATCGAATCACGACTGAAACGAATTGGTGAGAGGAGAACGATTCGGAGAAATTTTACCGGAAGAAGACACAGAATGATACTACACATCATAAGGCACCCAGCACTTGGTCAGTTGGTTATTGAGGGAAGTGTAGGCGGTAAAAATGTCAGCAGTAGACCAAGGTATGAATATGACAAACAGATTAGAGTAGATGAAGAATGTATTAGTTATGTAGAAATAAAAATTTAGCACAAGATAGGGTGGCATAGAGAGCTGCATCAAACCAGTCTTAAGACTGATGACCCAGAAAAACATGATTACACCACTTTTAATAATAATAATAATAATAATAATAATAATAATAATAATAATAATGTTATTGGCTTTACGTCCCACTAACTACTGTTACGGTCTTTGGAGAAGCCGAGGTGCCGGAATTTAGTCCCGCAGGAGTTCTTTTACGTGCCAGTAAATCTACCGACACGAGGCTGTCGTATTTGAGTACCTTCAAATACCACTGGACTGAGCCAGGATCGAACCTGCCAAGTTGGGGTTAGAAGGCCAGCGCCTTAACCGTCTGAGCCACTCAGCCTGGCACACCACTTTTACCACACCCTGGGAGGGTGGTGGGTGTTGTATGTGTAGTACATATGGACCTTGCTCAGTTGTATGGACGGATGCACTTCATGACGTCCACCTTATGTGGAGGGATGTATTTATTACTTTTGTATGTTTCTGTGGTGGTTGCCAGCGTGGTATGTTGAATAAGACGAATACAAACGCCCACTCCCCAAGCCAAGGGAATTAACCAGGCGCGATTTGAACATCTGAACTGGTCGGGAATTGAACCCGGGATCCTCTGAACCGAATGCCTCAATTCAGTCAAGGGTCCAGGCGTTACACAAGTGCAACTAAGATTTACAAAGATGGATTATCATGACTTCACTGCTGTGACGACGGAAGATACTTTAAGCACTTAAAATGAGAAACAATAACCCCTAGTCTGTAGAAATAAAAGTGTATTCGAGAGGTGTGTAAATAGTATCTTAAAGATAAGTTGATGTGAAAGGATTATACCGCCATCTTGACCCACAACGACTTGGCTATGAACATGGACATTCTTATGGTTTTCGATTTGGACAGTTATTAGTAGGATGTGTACCTGATCTTGTTATATTTTGTTATGTTTGTTATATTTTATTATGAACGTTTACGTTTGTTAAATAGTCTGTTGACAGTGCAAGAGAAATTTGCTCAGTGTAGCTGTATCTTGTGCTTCGTGAATAAATAATTAACAGTTACGAAACTCAAACGTCAGCACAAAGTGTGCAGTTCATTTGACGAGAAAGGAATGGCCATTCCGAACTTCGAATATTCATACATTGGTGTTCTGTTTTTAAACTCTGCAGAGTTTTAGAAGAGTATAGCAAACCTCTCCTCCCCTTTCTACGGCCGCAGCTGGTTGTACATGATCATTTATGCCTGTTTTCACCATTGGACTGGAAGGGCGAAGTTAACTTCCTGCTCGTAAAGTATAAGAGAAATATTGCCCCAGTACTTCTACGTGAACAAATATGGCTAAAGAAAAGAGCCACTGCTGGATGATAATTTTAAGGGAACTGGCTGAACGGTAATTGCCATTCCCCATTATAGATCTTTCAGTAGGACATCAGCACCTTCACATGTTCACTTTATTTATGTTCTTCAATTGCCCAATGTGATTCGTTTTATTGACTCCCCAGTTACTGCCCATATGAAGACACGACACTTCTGTTTTGGCTGCCGCAATAGCTCGGACAGCTGTCTCTCAGTATACACGGTGTATGTGCCAATACGCATGTATTGCGTATTAATGGGACCTTCACCTCCTAACCATGCATTACATAGCAAGGTGAATGACCCGCAGCTTTGTATTTGAATAGGATGAAGATTAATATACCTGCAGTATACAGTATGCCAGCATTGTGTGTAATCTGCGGTCATAAGTAATGGCATGTTTCATGGTAATACACTCATATGATGTACATTTTCGTCATAGACTGTTATCTCTTTCATACTACAAGCCTGTGTGAGGGAACTATGAGTGTTCACGGTTCCTCCTTTACCTGCAGATTGGGACTTCTTCTTTTTCTTTTTCTTTTGTCGTTGTTGCTTCTGCTGTCACTTTTCCCCAAAGCCCGAAGGAGTTACGGGTACGATCTTTGTCTCACGTGTAGACTTAGCCCAGTTTTACAATCGGGTGCCCTTCCCGGCGCCAACCCTTCGTGGAGAGTATGTGTTTCATTGGTGGATGATAGTTGGGCTTGTTACATGTGAATGAAGAAGTGTGTATTAAGACGAACACAAACATCCGGTCCTCGAACTAGGCAAATTAGTCAAACACGGCCCGACCCGGCCCGTAATCGAAACTGGGACCTTCTAACTGAAGGTCAATATGCTGAGAGTTCAGCGAAGGAGCCGGATAATATGCGACTTCTCTTGCCTTTAAATCGTTAAAACCAAGTTTTACAAAGCTGTTCCATGATATTCTTATACTTCTCTTAACCTCTACAGCTCGTTATCTTTTTCTGTTAGGTAATGTTTACTCATTCATCCGCATCAAAAACATAGTCTCTTCCGACGTGTCCATGTCTCAAGTTACTTTTTATTACACAATTTACCGTAGCTACTTTATCCAGTGGGTTATTATTATTGTTATTATTATTATTATTATTATTATTATTATTATTCAACGCCCTTTTATTTGCTATAGATTCTGTGTGATGCTGGAGTGCAGGAATTTTGTCTGAAAATGGGGTTCTTGAATGTGCCAAGAAAGCTATGAAAAGAGTCTCTTTTATCTTAGCACTTTTACATCTCAAACCAGCCACACCGGGATTAGATCTCGCAGCCTCGGTCGTAGAAAGCGAGTGGTTCATCAAACTACGCTACGCAGTCGGTTACGTAATCTGTAATGTCGATGCCTATGAAGCCGACTTAGAGTGAGTGGGGATACCGAAATTACCGAAGAAACTCCATCCCACTTCGGCTTTCCTCGAGAGAAATGTCAAACAGGTCGACTGATATTCCAACCTGGGTCGAAAAACAGCGGAGAAAGGACGATGGCTGACGATCTAATCCAAGGATATCCCTAATAGCTTCGCATTAATCTCCCAGTTACCGACACAGTATTTAATCCTTGTCCATTGGGATACTGGTTTAATTTTCCACATACTTCTGATATCAGTTTTAAAAATTATTCATCGCCATTCTTAGGTGTCATTGGAAAACTGAAATGAAATGGTGAATGGCTTTTAGTGCCGGGAGTGTCCGAGGACATGTTCGGCTCGCCAGGTGCAGGTCTTTTGATCTGACTCCCGTAGGCGACCTGCGCGTCATGATAATGAAATAATGATGAAGACGACATATACACCCAGCCCCAGCCAGTACCAGTGAAATTAATCAATGATGGTTAAAATTCCTGACCCTGCTGAATTATCTTCAGTTCGTCTTAGGTGTGTGAATTTTTTCTTCAAGACGTTATTTTTCTTGTTACCTGAAAGTAATAATCACATAGGGTTAAGCCTGGGGGGGGGGGGGGGGGAATACGAGCCGGCCTAAAGCAGGCCTAGTTCTTGGCGATAACTTTTATTTTGCTAATGGTTTTACGTTGCATCGACGGTTTTCGTTGACGTAATGATGGGAAAGGGCTTTTTGTGGTGAGAAAATGGGATACCATAGAGAACCATATTCCAGGATGTTGGTGGTGGGGTTTGAACCCACCACCTCCCGAACGCAGGCTCACAGCTACGTGACGCGAATGTGCAGCCAATTTGCTCGATGGTGATTGCTCTACCGATGGAACACTTTGTGAATTTCCTGCAGAGATACAATCGCTGTGTTGCCGTTTCAAAGTCCTGATAGCAAAACGCAACGTTACGTTCTCTCGTAGTTAATTGAGGAAAAACGTACAAAACATTAGTACGTACCTATCACTATTAACTGTTCCCTAAACTACTCAGTCCGTCATACTCTAAGTGTTCGCCAAAAATTTCTCTTGTCATAAAGGAAATCCTCATGGTGGAGATCATATATTTCGGGTCTCCAGTATCGGCTATTTTTTGAATGAATATATCCATGTACGTGGAACCAAGATTCGTCGGAAAACAGAATAAGTTTAGGATCAACTTTTCTCCCATTCACTTACCGAGTTAGCTACACGTTTCATGGCGCGTTGCTCTGAGATAGTGGGTTGGGATCCCAACCGCAACAGCTCTGAAGATAGATTTCCGTTGTCTCCCATTTTCACCCCAAACAGATGCTGGAATCGTTCCATGACTAATGTCAGGGAGCTGTCTTTCAAATCCTAGGTCCTTCCCGTCTGTGCGTCGCCGAAAACCGTCTAATATGTTAGTGCGAAATCAAAGTTAAACAACCAACAAAAAAGAAAAATCCGTCATGCACGTCAAAAATCCATTAAAATTGTTATACTGGCTGTAGGACCATTCAGTTTAATTTCTTGTACCGTAGTAGGGGTAATAGGTGATCGGATTTGAACGTAATAATCGCTCGTGCCGAAATATAAGATATTCCAGTTTTCTGAGACACATACTGTATTTTTGAGACATGATGCTTGTGTTCTTTTCCGCGGTGTTGAGAGTGTTCTTCATCTTGGCAGACATCTAGCTTGGCGGGTAGCACAGACTGGATAGAAATACTGACCCGCAACACACTTTACCATAACAACTGAACGCTGTACTTAGGAGCGGAATTAAACGAATTACAATATAATTTTATAAAGTGAGTGGCGGACAGGATGTGCATGGTATTGTATACACTCATGAGTAATTGAATTAGAGATAACTGCCGTAGAGGTGAAATGGCGCTGTGCTCAGGCTGGCGAATGTAAAACGAGGGCGTGGCATGTAACAGCGAGGACGTCAGACCTCTTAGGGTTTTATTTATTTATTTATTCATTTAATTAATTAATTAATTAATTAATTAATTTATTTGTTTATTTATTTATTTATTATGCCTTTGTATGAGTAACAGTTGACTACAGGATGGGTAGGAAACGAGACCTCAGCATATTTGATCGCGGCCAGATTGTCGGCACCAGATGTACAGTATTGGCTAATCAGTCTCTGAAGTCATGCAGTTACCGGGCTTTCCAAGGGCCAACGTATCAACAGTGTACCGTGGATTCGGGCAAAACCACCGACGCCAAGGTCAAGTGTCGTGGTGTACGGCGGTTTGATGACAGGGGTCACCGTCGGCTAGCTCGGAAATAGTGAAGAGATCGGCCACGATGTAGCAGATCACTCGTCAATTCAATACTGGACAACAACGACGTGTGAGTAGCCATACCATCCAAAACCATCTTCTCACCATGGGGTACAGAAGCAAGCGTCCCATAAGAGTACCTGTCACAAGGCACGACGACTGACATGGGCGAAGGAACACCGCCATTGGACGCTTGAAGTATGGAAAAATGGTCGCCTGGACAGAAGATTCGAGGTACCAATTGGTACACGCCGAGGGCCGGGCACGAGTGCGATATCAACTACATGAAGAATTGCATCCCTCTTGCCAGCAGGGTACAATTCAGGTCGGTGGTATTCTAATTTGGGGACTGTTCACGTGAGAGGACCCCTGGTACATCAGACAAAGTCTCTCACCAGGAAGCTGCTGGCACCTCAAGCCTGTCGCTCCCAAATTATGGCTGACTGTTTCGATGAGCACTGCACGAGTGTGAGGATACTTGCTTGGTCCCCGAGGAGCCCCGATCTCAATCCCTGTGAGCACATTTGGGATGCTGTCGAGAGGGATGTGCGTGCCCTAAACCCTGCTCCGACAAATCTTCGTGGATTATGGGAGGGTGTGCAGCGATAATGGATCAGTATGGCTCCCTAACGCTTGCTGTCTTGCGGAGTCCATGCCACGCGACATGGTCGCCATCATCAAGGCGAGAAAGGGGTGCTACAAACTACAAGGCTGGCATCTCTAATTTAATTGCTCACGAGTATGTTCCCTGCAGGTATACTTTCCTAAGTACCAATTGAAACTATAGGAAGATTGTATGTTATGGGTATCTACGGGGTTTATATCTAGATACTACATGGAAGATGAATTATATTTTGATAATAATGAAGTCTTGTAAAATATTAAATGCGACGAGCCTACAGAACCATGCGCTCATTCTTTTTTTAGCGACTATATATGCATTAAGCCCTCTGTGGGAACTATACAAATAAACGGCTTTGAATGAATCCCACCGCACAGTGTCTGAAGAGACAACTTGTCGTTCTCACAGATTGTTTCAGACTTCCCGTGTATTGTTGAAAAGTTGGAATTATTATCTTGTTTCAAAACGAGGGCAGAGGAGCGAAAGGATGTGTTTAATCCCAAGGTATACGCGTATTTCAAGGGATATGAAAGTAAAGTGGACGAAAATGGCTAACATGATATGAATCTTAAAAACGATTTGAGCAACCCTTTACCAATACACTGAACTTTCATCAGTGCTTTAAAATGAAAACATAGTTTGCTTAGAAATTGTATTGTAATTGTGTTCTGGTGGTACAGGCAGCAATATATATAGTAAAGTACATTTCATGTTTCAAGAGTGAAGAAGCGATATTTTTAAAGTATGTAAAATACATCTTCCAATTTGAGCATTCCACGTTGAAAGAACACATCGAGAATATGTAATAAAGTCAGTTATTTGAAATTAGCTGTTAAACAATGGGTTTAGTGCAGGGCTGAGTGGCTCAGACGGTTGAGACGCTGGCCTTCTGACGCCAACTTGGCAGGTTCGATCCTGGCTCAGTCCGGTAGTATTTGAAGGAATCTCGTGTCGGTAAATTAACTGGTACGGAGACGCTAAGGTGCCGGAATGTAGCCCTGCAAGAGTTCTTATACGTGCCGTTGTACACAAGAAAGCTGTGTCCGTTGTGATCGTACAAAAATATTATAAAATGTTGGGCGTCAGGAAAATAATTCCCCATAAATTGAATATCGTTATGTGATACGGTTCATAACTCCTGCAAATAGAAGGTCATGGAGGCGCTAGTTAGACTAATTCATAGATGCTCGCAGACAAAGCTGAAAGGCATAACAGTCTATAATTACGATGTATGAATAATAGTAGCAACAGTAATGATTCCAAATGTGACTTTTCGCTGATACTAGTCTGAGTGTTCATAGAAAATCGTGCTGTTCATTACAATAAGTTATTTGTCTCACCCATAAAATTTACTTCATGTTACCTACAAGTTTTCCTCATCTTCCGGATTCGAATGAGTACGAAACATACCGAACCTGAGGCCAACGCCTTGCTACGCCGGCCGGCTAAGTAATTCTTGCTGCCTGATGCTGGAATTTGGATGGTGAGCTCGCCTGGAATGGTTTTGGCAGCAGCTACCTGCCACTGTCCTTCCTTTTCGCTTGACTGCCGGTTGCGTCAGCGTGCTTTGTTACCAAATCTTCAGACACTCGGCATGTGAGAACCAAAATCCCGCATTGTTATGTCATATACAAAGCGGCTGGAATGTAGGGCTAAAGAAATATTGTTGAGTGCAGTAATCAGGAAATAAAGAAGAAAATGTATTTTTCCACAACACTGTGTAACTTCACTGTAGTATCTTCTACTACTAGCCAGCGTATTGCATCGGCACTTTGAGTACATATCCTACAGATGTTAAATAATGAGCTAAAATGACACTGCACGATTTTGCATCGAACCAAAGACACTTCTCAGTAATTGCTCTAACTTCTGATTTACCATGACACACTATCCTACTCTGATGGTTTACTAACCACGGTTATATTAATGCAATGTTGGCCTGTATGACTTTGCTACGCGGTACGACTCTTGTATCTGTAGGCGTGCATTCAGGAGAAGTTGGGTTCGAACCCCACCGTCGGCTACCCTGAAGAAAGTTTTACGTCGTTCTCCATTTTCACACAGTCCAAATGTGTGAGAACGGTCACTACCTTACTAGCGTTAGCTCTTTTCCATCCCAGCATGGCCGAAAACCTATCCGTGTTAGTGCGGCGTTAAGACGCTACCAAAAATAGAAATCTTCATACATTAAAAGGGGCTGCCTGGTCGAGGCGGTAAAGGCATGCTCGGTTCGCCCGGAAGGACGTGGGTTCGAATCACCGTCAGGAAGTAGTAAAATTTAAGAAACGAGATTTCCATTTCCGGAGGTGCACATGGCCCTGAGGTTCACTCAGCCTACACCAAAAATGAGTACCAGGTTAATTCCTGGCGGCAAAGGTGGCCGGGCATAGAGTTAACCACTCTACCCCATTACGTGCCAGGTTACGAATAGTGGAAGCCTGTACCTTCCACCCCTCCAAGGGTCTTCATTGCCTGTACGGAGATGACTTTCATACAATAAATAAAACTAGCAGACGAGTTATGGTTGAGGAACAGAAGGTGATCCGTTGTTTCCGCTAACAATAATGGAACGCTTTGACAATGTAACAATATAGATTTTAAATCGAAATTCATTTATTACGAAAGATTACAGGCCTACTGTAGCTTACGAGTGTGTTAAACATTATTTTTGAATTAATATCCGTTAACAGCTGTTTTATTGCACCCAATGCCTTGTTCTTGTGAGGAATTGAAGCCGTTTAATTATTAGCAGTATTTTGCAAAAGTTCTCTCTGTGATGATTCGTCGTTCTGACCGCACGACACTTCGTAATCTGCAGGCCTTCGGGCTGAGCAGCGGTCGCTTGGTAGGCCAAGGCCCTTCAAGGGCTGTAGTGCCTTGGGGTTTGGGGGGTCCTCTCCTTGATGCCATTACATGACCACCCTGACGTACTTGACAAAACGTTAAGGAAATTAACAGTGGCAGTAGTTGGAAAAGATTGTCTTTGTCACTGCTGAAAATGACAAATAATCTAAAAGAGCATTAGTTCTAATAAATTGGTATATTGTAAATAAATACCGATTGAGAAATAGTGGGTAGTAGGTTGAATTTCAAGTCGAAATATTTATTAGGAATTCGTCAAAATCTTCTTGGATTTGTCTATTTATTTTATTTTTGCAAACATACCCTGAGAGTGAATTGAGTGAGGTCTACACTGGAAATCCAGCGAAACATCCTTTTTTAAATGCTATTTTCCTAGATGAACCTCAAAGCTCTAAAACCACTCTAATAATAATGGTGCTTGTCCCGTTAGTCTTGATGAGAATGTTGTATAGTTTCGACATAAGCTAAGCTTTCCTTATTTTAATACTACTGAGTCGCTAAGTGCGGCCAGTATCCGGTATTCGGGAGATAGTAAGTTCGAACCCCACTGTCGGCAGCCCTGAAGATGGTTTTCCGTTGATTCCCATTTTCACACCAAGCAATTGCTGGGACTGCACCTTAATTAAGGCCACAAACGCTTCCTTCCCACTCCTAGTCTTTTCCTGTCCCATCGTCGACATAAGACTTGTCTGTGTCGGTGTGACGTAATGTAACTTGCAAAAAAAAATCTATTGACACAATGGTGCAGCTGCTTTCCTAACTGCACTGTGTCAAATATCTCTGATACGCCATGAATCGCTCTTCTTAACCATAGATGCCTACGTCTTAAATGCGCATATAGCTGTACTTTTATATTTCCTCTGCAAAACCTGTCAATTTTCAGTTATTTTGGACGCATCATATATTTCTGATGCTGAAAGAAGAATAAATTAATAATAATAATAAGCATAATAATAATAATAATAATAATAATAATGGCTTTACGTCCCACTAACTACATTTTCGGTTTTCGGAGAGGCCGAGGTGCCGTAGTTTAGTCCCGCAGGAGTTCTTCTACGTGCCAGTAAATCTACCGACACTAGACTGACGTATTTGAGCACCTTCGAATACCACCGGCCTGACAGTGAGCAAGGATCGAACCTGCCAAGTTGGGGTGAGAAGGCCTGCGCCTCAACCGTCTGAGCCACTCAGAATTTAAATCAAAATTCATTTATTACGAAATATTATAGGCCTACTGTAGCTTACGAGTGTGTTAAACATTATTTCTGAATTAATATCCGTTAACAACAGTTTTATTGCACCCAGTGCCTTGTTCTTGTGAAGAATTGAAGCCATTTAATTAACAGTATTTTGGAAAAGTTCTCTCCTTGATGCCATTACTTGACCATCCTCTCAAAGATGGCACATAAGTGTCTGGTAAGACCCCAACTAGAGCATGGTTCCAGTGTATGGGACCATCACGAGGATTACTTGATTCAAGAACTGGAAAACATCCGAAGAAAAGCGGCTCGATTTGTTCTGGGTAATTTCCGACAAAAGAGTAGCGTTACAAAAGTGTTTCCAAAGTTTGGGCTGGGAAGACTTGGGAGAAAGGAGACGAGCTGCTCGACTAAGTGGTATGTTCCGAGCTGTCAGTGGAGAGATGGCGTGGAATGACATAATGAATAAGTTTGGGTGGTGTCTTTAAAAGTAGGGAAGATAAAGATCGAATTCTAGAGGACAAATTGGGGCAAATATTCGTTTATAGGAAGGGGAGTTAGGGATTGGAATGACATACCAAGGGAGATGTTCAGTAAATTCAATAAATTTCCAATTTCTTTGCAATCGTTTAAGAAAAGGCTAGGAAAACAAGAGATAGGGAATCTGCCACCTGGGCGACTGCAGATCAGTATTGATTGATTGATTGATTGATTGATTGATTGATTGATTGATTGATTGATTGATTGATTGATTGATTGATTGAAGGGTAGAGCGCTGGCTGGCTGTCTGTCTGTGCCCAACTTGGCGGGTTCGATCACAGCTCAGTCTGGTGATTAAATACGCCAACCTCGGCTTGGTAGATTTACAGGCACGTAAGAGAACTCATGTGAGACTAAATTCGGGCACCACGGTGTCTTCGAAAACCATAAAAGTAGTTCGTGGGACGTAAAACCCATATCAGTATAACATTTTGACAGGATTTGCCGACGAAATCTTATAAATAAAGTTGTTCGTGTCTGTTTGTCTGTTTGTCTGTTCCACCATCACGTCGAAACGGCTGGATAGATCTCAACCAAACTTCATATTTAGAGTATACTCATCCCGGGAAAGGTATCGGTATGCATATCATTTTAAAATCTTTGAAAAGACGGGGGTTTTATAGGAAAACCTTTTTCTCTTATACTATTATAGGCAAAATATCGAATTTGTCGTATAAGGACGAGACAAAGCTCAATTTAATCCCCTTGACTCAAAGAACAAAACTCGGTAAGCCCTATGGGCCCGAAAACCATGTTTTAAGGCCCTAAAACCAACCGTTACGGAGATATTGGCACCACACTACCCCTGCTCTAGGAATCGGACAAAGAAATGAACTGTCGTAACCATGGCAACGTCAGCTCCAGGACTGTAGAGCAGTGAGATTATGTATGTACGTTTGGGCATAGCTGCCAACCAAAATTGGTACAAATAAGACTTAATATCTGGAAGAAATATACTGTTGTGTAAGGCACTCATAGGACTCCTTTGGGCGGGGATGGAAAGGGGGTGAACTACGAGTATAAAAATATTACTATATATAGAAATGGAAGTGTGTGTGTAAATAACACATCTCCTCCTAAACCACTGGAGCAATTTCAACCAAACTTGGTACACGTATTACTTACTATCGGGAGATGATCACTGTGGGGGGTAAGCCATCCCTAGCGCCCTTAAGGGGGAGGGTCAGGGGGGGTAGTTACAATAATAATCGAGAATAGTGCCGAATTCATAGTTTTCGGGGTCATTGAGTTGAAAAGTAATACTCTAGAATTTTTTAAAGTCCAGCCCCCTTTTAGGTGGGGAGCAAAGGGGGGGAGATATAGAAATAATTAAAAACAGTTTCGAATCCATAGATTTCAGGGTCTCTGAGATGAATAGTATTAGTCCGGATTTTTTGCAAGTTCAAGTGGGGAGCGAAGGGGGTGAGATATAAAATTAATCGAAAAACTACATATAAAAATATTATCTTCTTCTTCTTACTATGTATAAAAATTGATGTATGTGGGTGTGTGGGTGTGGGTGTGTAAATGACACATCTCCTAAACCACTGGAGCAATTTCACCAAACTTGGTACACTTATCAATTAGTATCAGGAGACAAACCGCGTGAGGGTAAGACACCCCTAGCACCCTTATGGGCAGGGGGCGAGGGGGGTGGTATAAAAATAATCTAGAATATTATCGAATCCATAGTTTTCGTGGTAGCTGAAATAATTAGTGACACTCCGAATTTTTTTAAATTCGTGTTCAGCCCCCTTTGGGGTGTGGGTGAGGGGGAGTGAGATATAAAAGTAATCGAAAACAGTGTCGAATCTACAGTTTTCTGGGTCACTGAGATGAATGGTGACAATCCAGATTTTATATCTCTTAGTGGTGGAGGGCGGGAGGGGGACAGTCTCATTGACAGTTGAAATCCTGTACATCGCATCTATAGTGCGATGGCTAAATACATATAGTTATCACTTATTAATTTTTGACAGGATCAAATACTTCCCAGTCGATTCGAGCTTCCATAAGGACGAAGTTTTACTCGAAAATTAAATAATCTAAAACTTGAAATCAAACACATCTAAATAATTTTAAAACTACATAATAGATCATAACATATCAATCTGCAAGTCAAAAAGGAATTCTATAAAAATTCATATCACACATAACTAACTGGTAAATGCAAATCTTAAAGGTAAATATTCAGAAACTAACCGGGCAACGCCGGGTACTACAGTTAGTATATAAGTAATTATCGGGTGATACGGGGGGGGGGGGGGGGCAGCGATCACTCCACTTTCTTAATATAATGAGAAAAGCTATTATTAGCACCTTTTCTAGTCCACGAGTGAAGTATTCAGAATAATTTAAAATCAGTGTACAAGGCTACAAAATTTCAGATAATTGCTTGTAATGAAAAGTAGTAAGTTCGACAACACTACATTACCTTTCATATTTCTTTCGCCACTAGGTTAGCTCTAAATAGTATTCCCCCATGCTCTGTAACATACTTCTTCCACTTTTTCTAATATTACATTGCCCGCTGAAACATACAGTACTTCATCCTAAAAAACATTCGAATCATTAATATTTGTATATAATTGCGTATTTTTGTAAAGTGTTTCGTGTGAATATTTTCTATAATGGAAATATGATAGGGTCACAGAATTTACCATCGTTCCGTCTCCCATGCCCGTCCACTCACATCTACGAGCAACACGTAACATTAAGAAAATATCATTTACTTTGACTGGAAAAACATCGGTTCATTTCAAAGCCAAAAATACCGGGCGAGTTGGCCGTGCGTGTAGGGGCGCACGGCTGTGAGCTTGCATCCATCTGTGTCGGTGCGACGTAAAGCAACTAGCAAAAAAAAAGCCAAAAATCCCCTGCCGTTATGATGTACAAAATTGAAAATAATTTGGTTTATTCTAACACAGTATGCAGCACGAACTACGAAATCCCTAACAGTCACACTAGATAATGTTAAGAATGATGTAACTTCAAAGCTTTTCACTATATCAAAAACGCTAATATAACACATGTAACATTGCAACATATCTGTAAAAAAAACCACACGCTCAAGCTTAAAATTTACATTATATCACGATAGAGGTCCAAGAAAAATTCCTAAACTTATTACTCTATAAAGCCATTTCATCCTTGCCTTCCAACTATTCTACACCTTCATCAATCAATCAATCAACTCGTAAATTCTACGAAGTAGGCCTATAGCTACAATTGTTTTACGGAATTCCTCTTTAGAGGTGCGCAGTGCACTACCAAAATACGTAAGATAAGTCTCAGAAACCGAAGCCTTCAAGCAAAAGGTCTCAAATAATTTAAAGCAACTGGATATGTAACTTCATTTATGATTTTTATTATATTCCCTGCTGCGTGTAAAGCACATGTACTGCACCAGCATGAGCCTTAGGTCAGGTTCATTTTCACAAACAAAGTGGCATCGTAGAGTAATAAGATTAGCATGGAATGTATTAATCGTGCTAAGGAGTGAAAGGCGTTGAAATCAAAGGTCTGTTTTTTGGCGCATACAATGGAAGCAGAGTCAACAAAGAGGATGCGTCTGGATGAGTTAGGCGTTAATGATATTCGGATAAGTAGAGATAACTAGGAAGAGATAGAAGATTATAAAGAATCCTTAACAGGTGTTAAATAGGGGAGGGCTGGGTGTGGGTTAGGACTCTTCGTCAGAAATACTATTGCACGCAACGTAAATGAGCGATTGATATGGGCAGATTTAGCTGTTGGAGAAATTAGAACAATAATTGTCTCAGTCGACTCACCGTGTGAGGGGGCAGATGATGAAGAGGTTGACAAGTTTTATGAAGCACTCAGTAACATCGTAGTTAAAGTCAACAGCAAGTATAGAATAGTGCTATTGGGTGATTTCAGTGTGGGATTTGGAAACAGAACTGAAGGATACGAATAGGTGATGGGTAAATGTGGGGAAGATATGGAAGCTAATAGGAATGGGAAGCGTTTACTGGACTTCTGTGCCAGAATGGGATTAGCAGTTACGAATACATTCTTCAACCATAAGGCTACTCACCGCTACACAGGGGAGGGTAGGGGCACCAGATCCATAGTAGACTATATCATAACCTACTTTGAATTCTGGAAATCTGTTAGGAATGTGCGGATATTCCCTGTATTTTTTTATAATACAGGCCACGGTCTGGTCTATAGTGAACTAAGTTATCTCTAAGCCTAGGATAGAGAAAGTGAAATCTGCCTGCAGACGAATAAGGGTAGAAAATCTCCAGGACGAGGAAATTAGAGAGAAATACATGGATATGATTAGTGAAAAGTTCCAAATAATAGACAGTAGGATATAGAAGGAGAATGGGTAGCATACAGGGATTATTACGTTTGAGCAAGTGAAAAAGATAGTAAATAAAGTTAATTTTCATAAAGCAGCAAGAATAGACGAAATTAGACCTGAAATGGTGAAGAATAGTTGCTATTTGCTTTACGTCGCACCGACACAGATATGTCTTATGGCGACGATGGGATAGGAAAGGCCTAGGAAGTGGAAGGAAGCGGCCGTGGCCTTATTTAAGGTACAGCCCCGACATTTGCCTGGTGTGAAAATGGGAAACCACGGAAAACCATCTTCAGGGCTGCCGACAGTGGGGCTCGAACCCACGATCTCCCGATTACTGGACACTGGCCGCACTTAAGCGACTGCAGCTATCGAGCTCGGTAAGAATAGTTGGAAGGCAAGGATGAAATGTGTTTATAGAGTAATAAGTTTAGCACGGAATGTTAGTAAGGTACCTTCTGATTGGACGAAATCAGTAATTGCACCTATCTATAAGCAGGGAACAGGTAGGATGGCAACAGCTATCGAGGTGTTTCCATGATCAGTATACCAGGAAAGGTTTTCGCTGGCATTTTGGAAAGGAGGGTGCGATCAGTGGTTGAGAGTACGGTACGTTGGATGAAAACCAGTGTGGTTTCAGACCACAGAGGGGCTGTCAGGATCAAATATTCAATACACCCCAGTAGCTGAAAAATGTTACGAGTGAAATAGACATTTATGTTTCGTAGATCTAGAGAAGGCATGGGACAGAATACCGAGGGAAAAGATGTTCGCCGTACTGGTGGACTTCGACCGAGCGAGTTGGCCGTGCGGTGAGGAGCGCGCAGCTGTGAGCTTGCATCCGGGAGATAGTGGGTTCGAGTCTCAATGTTCGCAGCCCTGAAGATGGTCTTCCGTGGTTTCCCATTTTCACACCAGGCAAATACTGGGGCTATACCTTAATTAAGGCCACGATCGCTTCCTTCCTATCCTAGGCCTATCTGTGTCGATGCGACGTAAAGCAAATTGTAAAAAAAGAACGACTGGTGGTCTATGAGATCAAGGGTAGATTATTGAAAACCATCAAGGCGTTTACATTGACAATTGGACTGCGGTGAGAATTAATGGTAGATTGAGTTCTTGGTTCAAGGTACTTACAGGCAGAGGTTAGATGATAATGCAATTTTTCGCCATTGTTGTTTATAGTTTACATGGATCATCTGCTGAAATGAAAAGGCGTATGGCTTTTAGTACCGGGAGTGTCCGAGGACATGTTCGGCTCGCCAGGTGCAGGTCTTTTGATTTGACCCCCGTAGGCGACCTGCGCGTCGGTATGAGTATGAAATGATGATGAAGACGACACATACACCCAGTACCCGTGCCAGTGAAATTAACCAATGATGGTTAAAATTCCCGACCCTGCCGGTAATTGAACCCGGGCTCCCTGTGACCAAAGGCCAGCACGCTTACCATTTAGCCATGGAGCCGGACGATCACCTACTGAAAGGTATAAACGGACAGTAGCGGCGATTGGGGGGGGGGGGGGGGCGGTCGCCCTGTTTGTGAAAGCCCTGTTGTCTTATCAGCTAATTCTTTCATTTATTTTCTTTAATTATTAACACAGTTACTTGAGGGGCAGTCGTTCTATGAGAATAAGGGTAGATTATTGAAAACCATCAAAGGCGTTTATATTGACAATTGGACTGCGGTGAGAATTAATGGTAGATTGAGTTCTTGGTTCAAGGTACTTACAGGCAGGGGTTAGATGATGTTGCAATCTTTCGCCATTGCTGTTTATAGTTTACATGGATCATCTGCTGAAATGAACCGATATGTGTAGCACAACAGCAAGTAGTGGGAAGGGTAGCAGCGGTGTACTTTTTGCCAAGGTCATGGACACTTAAGGTATGATTCACCCGTTTGCCGCGCGCATTCGTTAGTCTGGCAGTATCTTTAGTTTTTGTTAGTTTCTTAGTGTGTAGTAAAGTACTAAATGATTTTAATTTTATAATCATACCAGACAGGAGAAGTGTCATCAGATTTTCAGCAGAATGGTGTTTATACCCTATCCTAAGAAAGCCGGTGCTGACAAGTCTGAAAACTACCGCATCATTAGTTTAGTATCTCACGCCTGCAAAATTTTAACACGTATTATATACAGAAGAATGGGAAGACAAGTTGAAACTGAGAAAAGGGGAAAGATCAATTTGTCTTCAGAAGAAATGTAGGAACACGTGAAGCAATCCTAACTTTACGTCTGATCTTAGAGGATCGAATTAAGAAGGACAAGTCCACATACTAGCTTTCGTAGATCTAGAATAGGCATTCCATAATGTTGATTGGACCAAGCTACTTGAGTTTCTGAACGAGAACGAAGAATGATCTACAATCTGTATAAAAATCAGTCTGCAGTGATAAGAATCGAGGGCTTTGAAAAAGAAGCAGCAATCCAGAAAGGGGTGAGGCAAGGCTGCAGTCCTTCCCCTCCCCGCGCTATTTTTCAATGTTTATACAGAAAAGGCAGTAAAGGAAATCATTGAGGAGTTTGGGAAGGGAATTATAATCCAAGGAGAGAAAATCAAAACCCAGAGATTTGCTGATGATATTGTTATTTTATCTGAGACTGCAGAAGATCGGGAGAAATCGCTGAATGGTATGGACAGAATCTTGGGTAAGAAGTACAAGATGAAAATAAATCCGAAATAATAGTAATGGGGTGCAGTTGAATGAAGTCAGGTGATGTAGGAAATATTAAAGTAGGAAATTAAGTCTTAAAGGGAGTGGATGAATATTGTTAGTTGGGTAGTAAAATAACTAATGATGGAAGAAGTAAGGAGGACGCAGACTAGCACATGCAAAGAAGACCTTTCTTAGCAAAAGAAATTTGCTCACTTCTAACATTGATAAACCAACGGGCGTAGCCATGTTGAAACACCGGATCCCGTGAGATCTCCGAAGTTAAGCAACATTGGGCGTGGTCAAGATTTGGACGGGTTGCCACGCGCTGTTGGTGGGGGATAAGGGAATAGAGGAGCGGAAAGGAACTGGCCATCCTACCGTACGTAAACTCCGGCTCAGGAGGCACACCTCTGCGGAGGTTCGGACCTGCCTTCGGGCAGAATACACCCTTACCGTACCTTACAACATTGATATAGGAATTCGGAATACGTTTTCGAAGACTTTCCTATGGAGCGTGGCATTGTATGGAAGTGAAACATGGACGATAACCAGCTCAGAAAGAAAGAGAATAGAAGCTTTCCAAATGTGGTGTTACAGAAGAATTCTGAAAGTGAGATGGATAGATCGAATCACGAATGAAGAGATACTGAATCGAATTGGTAAGAGGAGATCGATTTGGCTAAATTTGACGAGAAGAAGAGTTAGAAAGATAGGACACATCTTAAGACACTCAGAACTTGTGCAGTTGGTTTTTGAAGGAAGTGTAGGCAGTAAGAATGGTAAGGGTAGACCAAAGTATGAATATGACAAGCAGATTAGAGCAGATGTAGGCTGCAGCAGTTACGTAGAAATGAAAAGTTTAGCACAGGATAGGGTGGCATGGAAGCTGCATCAAACCACTTTATGGACTGATGACTCAAACAACAATCACACCGTACTTCTTTTTAATTGTAATTGTAATAAATGTGTAAGATTGTCCCCTTTGTAAAAGTTTTATTGTACAGTACTGAATCAAAATCTCAAAAAAATATTATTACTGCACTTAAGTTGGTAAACTGTCAACCTTTACCTCTCTGTGGAAATTCGCTCAGAGAGCATGAAAAACTTATTTTGTAGAATATGGAGTCTCTCATGGAGTATAGGTGAAGCAGAGGGAGACTCGGATGACGATTGTTAGTCACGGTTTCTAATGATTTAAATATAAGAGTTATGAAATTAAATGGACCAGAGAGCTAGTTACAAATAGAGGATTGTGGTGGAGTTTAGTCAATTCATGGAGGCTTGCAGACTGAATGCCGAAAGACATAACAGTCTATAATGAATATGTATGTATGTATGTATGTATGTATGTATGTATGTATGTATGTATCTACGAGGGCGAATCAAAAAGTAAGTTACACTTCCAGGTTATGGCGATTTATGAAACCATCTACACATAGGCAACATGGCTATGAAAACGTACTATGTAAGTTCACTTTTCCCCATAGTCCTCAAGAGACTGTAAACATTTCTCAGAACGGTCAACCAACTTTTCGATTCTGGACGCGTAGAAATCACCTCCAGCGCTATGTAGGCCTAACCAGCTGGATACAGCTGATTTCACCTCCTCATCGTTACGGAATCGTCGTCTACCGAGTTCCCTTTTCAGCTTACCGAACACGAGATAATCGCATGGCGCTAAGTCTGGACTTTATGGAGGATGTTGCAATATCTCCCACTTGAATCGCTGTAGTAGTTCGGACGTTTGGCGGGCCGTGTGAGGTGTTGCGTTATCTGCAACGAAATCACGCCGGTGCTCAATTTTCCCCACTGCGTTTCTTTAATTGCTGTACGCAACTGGTTGAACGTTTGACAATACGGAGCCGAATTGATTGTCGTGCCTTTCGGCATAAATTCCACGTGCAGCGCACCCTCCGTGTCAAAGAACACTGTCGCCATTACCTTTCATGCTGAAGGTTGGACCTTGGCCTTCTTTCGTGATGTTGATGTGGTGTTCACCCATCCCAACGATGTTCTCTTTGTTTCGGGGAAGAAGTGGTGGACCCTCGTTTCATACCCTGTGATGATTCGCCGCCGAAACTCGTTGCCGTCCACAGAATACCGTTGCAAGAATGTCAGTGATGATTGGAAACGTTGTTCCTTGTGAACATCGGTGAGCAGACATGGGACCAATCTTTGATACAGTTTACGAAATCCAAGGTGCTGGTGAACGATGGAGAACACACTGCCATACGAAAAGTTCAGCATGCTGGCGATTTCCTGCAGTGTTATGCGCCGATTCTCTCTAATGATCCCATCCCCACGGTCAACATTTGCAGTGATACTGGACGTTGCGGCCTGCCTTCGCGATATTCGTCCGTGAGATCCGTGCGTCCGACGTCAAATTGCTTACACCATTGTACAATACCTGGGCAAGAAATTGCACGCTCACCATATACAGCAGTGATTTCACTATGAATGTCCCTGCAATTCAGCCATTTGGCCCATAGAAATCTGATGGTTGCACGCAACTCGAATTTGGAGTCAACAACCAGTTGACGCGCCATTGAGCCTAGCCCGCTCTTCCCACACAACACGACGAGATACCACACCAACGTTCCTATCGGACGTGTCAGCAGTTACTGTAGCTTGCTCCGCTCTGGCCACGGTCACGACACACAGCGTGCTTTCGCGGCAAGTTAGTGTAACTTACTTTTTGATTCACCCTCGTATGTATGTACATACGCTGTACGTTTCTTGAAGTTATTCAGAAGATTTATTCGACAAGTACAGAAGTGATGTTTCTTGTCAAACACTTTTTAAACAAACTAATAGGTCTACCATACAAACTTTAATAGTTTGTTAACTATCTAGTAATTTTAATGCCAGTATTTTCACTTTGCTACCATCTTTATGTTTAGCCTTAAAGCTTGAACCACGTAGTCTGACACAGAGTTTATAGATGAGCATGCTTGAAATTCAAGCAAGGAAATTTCCTTGTGATTATCATTTACTGTTAATTTGCGTATGTTAATCTTTGCACACAATGCGTATCTACAACTTGGACTTATGAATGATTGATGTTGGTAATGTAAAGTCGTTTGAGGGAAGACGAAACTGCTTTTCTGACAAGTTTTGTGAAAATGAATTAATTATATGTGGACACTTCCTAACGTGCATTTTGGTCAAGTTTAACATACACAGAAGCTGAACTCAAGGAACAGAGTCAAAATGATAAAATGTATAGATTGGTGTAAAATGAAATTGAATGGCTTAAGCAGGCAAAAACGTCATTTACTCCAACTTCCTTCTCATGTACGATACTAATTGGAAGTATTACTGTTACTGAAGTTATTGATGCATAGCACTTTCCTTGTTCTTCTGTGACTTGAACACACTGACTCTAAGAAGTGATTATGCATTTCGCTTTTTATCGTGGTTTGAACGGCTCACTTACGTAAAGGAATTGTCTGAAAACTTGTCTCGTGTCGGTAGTTTCTTCCCTGTTTCTTTGTGATAGAGGCAGCGCGCATTGTCACATATCTTCACGTCGCAACCCACATAAGCTTTCTCTACCTGCCACAGCCGAGCACAAGACAATGCCATGCTTACCTTGTGCTCACAGACAAGACTGGCTTCTTAAAATATGAAGAATGTCCACTATTACCTCTTTTAATTTACGAGGTACTACTAATACAGCAAGAAAACGATGTATTGAGCGTGAGGCTTGATATTCAAATCTGCAGGAAAATAAATAAATAAATAAATAAATAAATAAATAAATAAATAAATAAATAAATAAATACATCATTTTCTTGCAGCTCCTCGTGTCAATATAGGCCTGTTAATTTGAGATGTATTAAATAGTCGAGCCCAACCCGTATTTCCCACGTCAATTTGAGGCTCCTTACCACTACACACTAGTACCCAGTTCATTAATAACTGTTCACCCATAATTTAAATTGAATTAAAATTAGCATTCTCTCTACGGCAAGAGTGCTGAACATACGGCCCCTGCCCGCGAGGGAAATTTATATGGTCCCCTGGCCGAATTTGAAGTTTCAGCGTACGAATTTCTTGGTGACCAGAAAACGTGGAAAACAAGAACTTTGTTTTCATTTACAGAGAAAGGAGATAAATCTATAAGAAAAATCTCTAAATTATTCTTAGTTTTCATCTTGATGTGATGTTCCCATGCTTTTACTGGGCCGTAGAAAATTTCTAAGACGCATAATTCACTTTAAAAGCCGGTAAGAATTACACTTTCCCAATTCGTTAATTGGAATTGCAACTGCAGCGCTTGCTCGAACAATGAAAGGTGTGCTGTATTATACTTCGGCTGTCTTGATACATCCATAGGAAATGGCCGGTTTACATCCGTAAAGTGGAGGGTTGGTTGTGGTTTACTCTGAACATAATGTTCTTTCTACCTACTGACCTTTTAAGGCGTTGTAATATTTTGCTTGTGAAAACGTCCCTTTCCAAACGTAGAAAATTGGCCAGTGAATGCCGTATTTTTAAACAAAAATGTACTGGTGATTATTTTTGTATCGAGAACTGTGGAAAAATTATCCGTTTCATATGTAAAGAAAATGTTTCAGTTCTTAAAGAATACAAAGTCAGCCGTCATTATGACTACGCACAAATCTTTATATACAGTAATAAATATGATGGAGTATTACGGAAAGAAATGATTTAACATTTAATGAAAGGTCTCACCGTTCAAAAACAAATGTACACAAAACATATCGAGGAAAATATGGCTGCAGTTCGCGCTAATTATTGAATTGCCCATTTATTAGCCACGAAAGGGAAACCACTTTCTGATATGGAATTTGTGAAGAACTGTATGCTTTCTGTAATATAAGACGTGTGTTTCGAAAAGAAGAAACTGATAAATTCGGTCAGCTTATCGCGGGGCACAATGATGGGAAGAACAAAAGAACTCAGGTTAATTTGTGCTCACATTTGCACACAAAATCAATCATTCGATTGCTTTACGTTGGCCTTGAATGAAAGTAATAACGTCCGTCATACAGCGCAACTTTTAAGATTTATTCGTGGCGTTGACAAAGCGTGTGAAATTACTGAGGAACTGGCATCTTTCAGATCATCCATGGAACTACAACGGGCGAGGGCCCGTTCCTCCAACATTGAAGGATCTCAATTTTGTTTTTACAATTTACTTAACGTCGCGCCGACACGATAGGAATGGACTAGGAGTAGGAAGGAAACGGCCGTGGCCTTAATTAAGGTACAGCCTGGTGTGAACATTGGAACCACGGAAAACCATCTTTATGGCTGCCGACAGCGGGGTTCGAACCTCCTAACCGCTCGATTTAGAATGGGATGGATTGGCATCTATAACAACAGATGGAGCAAGGAATATGAGTGATATAAAAATCGGATCAATTGGAAGAATAAGGAACGAACTTACTAACAGAAATTCTGAAATACCTCTGGAATTTACCCTGCATTCATCCATCAACAAGTGCATTTCTGTCTACTCCTTCGTCCCGTTTTCCTGTTACGGGGGTCGTGATAAGGCGAGGTGAAATTATACGGCGTGTTTTACGACCGGAGGCCCTTTCTACGCCAACCTCAATTGAGAAGCTAATGAAGATGAAATTTTAATGGCGCGTAGCCTCCGGAGAGGCCTGGTGCAGGTCTTTTGATTTGACTCCCGTAGGAGACCTGCGCGCCGTGGTGGGGATGGAATGATGATGAAGACGACACATACACCCTGTCACCCAGTCACGGGAATTAACCAATTATGGTTAAATTTCCCGAACTTGCCGGGAATCGAACCCAGGATCCCTCTGACCAAAGGCCAGCACGCTAACCATTTAGCCATGGAGCCGGATATGAAGATGAAAGGAATGATGGTGAATAAAATTGGGTAAAGAGGTGGAAAGAATCGTCTGTGCCATGTGAATAGGAACTCTCCCGACAGTTGCCTACAAGTGAAAATGGTAAAACACACAGCACCATTCTCATGACAGCCGACGGTGGGGTTCGAACCCGTTCGCCTCCCGAATGTAGAACTTTGATTCATAGCTATAGCGCGTTAAAACCTGCGGCCACTACGCTCGGTATTTATTTATCAATAAGTGCTTTGTGGAAAAGTATTGAATTTACAATATGTAACGAGCACAGTGACATATATAATTAATTCTGTTCGATCACTTGGAACCAACCATCGTTAGTTCCAATGATTTCTAGCTGAAATTGATTCCGAATATGGCGATGTAATTTATTGTGGCGAGGTACGCTGGCTTAGTCGTGGTGGTATTTTGAGACACTTCTTTCAGCTTCGTGAAAAAATAAGCACATTTATGAACATGAAACAGAAAATAGTGGCAGAGTTGGGTGACGAGGATTGGATGTGGGATTTATAAACATGTGTAGACTTCACGCAACACTTCACGATTTTGAAGAAGGCATTACAACGGAAAGGCAGGCTTTTAAATAAAGTTTATACACATGTGTCAGGATTCCAAGTAAAATAGAAATAATTTTGCCAGCAATTATAGAAGGGCGAGTTGCCACACTTTCCATGTTGTACTGAACACTGAGAAGTGAACTCAAACAATCCAGTCCCTGAAAGTTTGTAATATAATCACGATACACATGTATCTGTGCAACTACAACTGGAATTAACTGAACATCAATGTTATTCCCAGTTAAAGGACAACTTCGCCAAGTGAAATCTTATTAACTTTTGCAATGAAAAAGTTTGCATCTACAGGGTGTAACAATAAGGCAGGCCAAACTTCAGGACACGTTCGTCACACGTAGAATAAAATATTTTATAAGGATATGGGTCCGGAAACCCTTCATTTCCAAGTTGTAACTCGTTTTCTACACCTCTACGTTTCATGGGAAACATATAGGAACGGAACGTACCAACATTACACTATTTCTTAGCCGGACTGAGCGATTCAGACGGTTGAGGCGCTGGCATCCTGACCCCACCTTGACAGGTTTGATCCTGGCTTAGTCCGGTGATATCTGAAGCTCGAATACATCAGCCTCGTGTCGGTAGATTTACTGGCATTTAAAGAACACAAGCGGGACGAAATTCCATCACCTCCGCTTCTCCGTAAAACGCAGAAGTAGTTCGTTGATTAGAGATTATGAAAGGTCACTAGTGATCAGATTTCGTCTCAATGGTAAATAAAACATCCATTTCTTTTAACTTGAGTCCTCTCATTGTACACAATAATTTTCATTACTGAAACCTGCCCCTTACCTAAGCAAGCGACGAAGAACCTACAGACGACCCTAGAGAAAGATCTCACGCCGATTTGCTGATAGGTAAGGAAGGTAGGTATCCTTCGAGGGGCCTTAAAGGGTTCAATATTGATTTTGCAATGCCACTTTGCGAATTTCTGTTTCACATTGGTTCACACATGCCGGATTTGTGAAGTTTCTTTTGGTTAGTATTAAGCTGTCGTTAAAAAATATCAGATATATGTAAACAATGTGAAACAGAAATTCGCAAATTGGCATTGTAAAATCAATATTATTAATATTCAACGCTATTTGATGAAGATCGTGAATAAAGATGTCCTAAGTTAGAACCCTGTTGTACACCGGAATTAACAACCTACCTACAAAAAAAAGTATTTGGTTTGAAAGTACGTTACAAACTGTTGCCTACCAGGCAGGTAGGAAGAAACTAGAGTCAAAAATGAATATGTTAACCCATAATTTGACAGCTTGCGTAACAATATTTTATAATCCAGTCTGTCAAAGGCTTTTGAAAAAACCTGTATAGGTCGTATCTACCTGCCTTTGACTGTCCAGTGCATTATAAATATTTTGGGTAAACTTTGTAAGGTTAGTTACAATGGACCTTCCTGGATAAAATCCGTATTGATGAGGGGAAATGTAGTTTTTAACCTTTCTGAAAATCGTACAGAATAGTCATTGCTCAAAAACCTTAGCTGTAGCGTTTATTATAGGAATTGGTCCATAAAACTCCACTTTGATATCTCCTGACTTGAGGACCGTACAAACCCTGCTTAGTTTCCAAATGTCCGGAAAGATTCGAGGTTTTATAATTAAATTATACATGATACATTAAGGTTTCTTTAGTACTTCAGCACAACCCTTCAATACATATGGTGGTATACCGTCGGGACCAATTGATTTACTAGGCTGCTTTGCTGCTTTTGAATATTCATTTTCATCAACATTAAGGATGGGCAAAATATGATGTGTTTCTAATATATCCGATTCTGTAATCGAGTCACACTAACTAACTAACTAACTAACTAACTAACTAACTAACTAACTAACTAACTAACTTTTATGGTTTTCGGAGAAGCCGGAATTTTGTCCTGCTGGTGTTCTTTTACATGCCAGTAAATCTACCGACACGAGGCTGATGTATTTGAGCTTCAGATACCACCGGACTGAGCCAGGATCGAACCTGTCAAGTTGAGATCAGAACGCCAGCGCCTCAACCGTCTGAGCCACTCAGCCTGGCAACATGGGATGTGCCCGGTAAGGCTATAATTTCCGTACAAAGTTGGAAATTCTGTAACTCGTAAACGATCACCACAGGGCATATGTTCGTTCATAGGGTCATTTTGTGGGTTTTTTAGGGTGTACTCTCCACCCTCGATTACTTTCTGCATAGTATGTGTTGAAAGATACGTTAAGTACAGAACAAAAGTGGCCACCTGAATGCCGGTGGTAACCGGACCCCATATCTTTTCGATTTCTCTTCGGATGTTCTACTGAATGAGCTGCGGTGAGCTCGGTCATTCTTGTTGTGTTGGCAGGCTTCTCAGCTACAGGTCTGAGAGCATCCGACACGAAATCGGAACGATGTAGGTTCGGTTCCCTCCGGTGTCCGGTTGACTATTTTTATTCTGTACGTAAGGCATCTTCGGCACGTAGAGCTCAGCCGGGAAGTGATGACACTTACGCACGGGGTGTCAGTTCAGTCTGTAACAAGCTGTCCATCTGGTAACTGCACTGTTGCTGTCTCTCCGTCAACACTCTGTGATATACCTCCCCACCTACAAACACACACATAGGTACTTCTCCTTCCCTGCTAACCAAGCTCACTCCGCGCGCACTTTGATGCCACGATATTCCGGTCGAGCTGTACTACAGTGTATGCACTCGACACGACCTAATAAACTAAAAATCTATTTCAAGTACAATCCTGTCGTAAAACTTTAATGTTTAAATTTGCATTGTTCTCCAATAGAAAACCTTGTACTTTCCTGACCTTGAAGTGGGATGAATTTCTCATAATATGTAAAAGCAAGCAAGCCTAGACTGCTTACTGCAAGTGTTTTAACATTTCACCGACTCAGGTACTTTGATGACGATGGGATATGACAGTGATAGGCCTGGGAAGGAAGCGGTTTTGGCTTTAATTAAGGTACAGCATTTGCTTGGTGTGAGAATAGGAAACCACGGAAATCAATCTTCAGGTCTGCCGATAGGGTTCGAGCCTACCATCACCCAATTGCAGGATCTCAGGGAGATGACACGAACCGCGTAGCCAACTTGCACACTCAAGCCCGAATTCCGTCTTAAGTCAGCCACTGAGCCTACAGTTTTGTATAGAATCCCAACCTCTGAGACGTGACTTTCAATTTCAGAAATCCTGAACGGGATTCGAACCATGGCTGCCTAAGTGAGAAGCTAGCTACTCATTCAGCTGTCACGCCCGCCTTGATCAGAGTGTGTGGTTTTGGAAAAAGGCAAACACATAGATGAATGCTGCTCTGAAATTAGCGGTGCTGTTTATGTTAAGAGATCTTACATTCGTTTGTTTTGATAGTGTTTCAACGTCGCACCAACACATCGAGGGTCTTCGACGACGCAAGGTTGGGAAAGTTAACGACTGTGGTCTTAATTAAGATATAGCGCTAACATTTATCTCGTGTGGAAATTGGAAACCAGGGGAAACCACTTGAGGGCTGCCGACGGTGGAAGTCGAACCCACAATCTCCCGAATGCTTCGCATGGTTAATAGGAACTGATAATGCATGTGTAACCAGATGTAGAAATACGGAAGTTAACTCGACGTAATCTCAGAATAGATGTAAATGGAAAAGTTACCAGGAACAGCACCTTGAGCATAAAGTGACTGTTTCCTACCAGGGCAGTGGTAAAGAAGGGACGTCGTAATTAGTATCTCATCAAGGTGGCCGTTAATGCATATGGGAGTTATGAAATGGTAATTCACGTCCTTGTGGTTAGGATTCCACGTAAAAGTGGAGGGTCGTGGTGTGATCACCACATCAACAGTCACGTAAAACTAAACTTCCCTGCTCTGCTTCCTAGTAATTTGTGGTGTTGGTGTTGGTATTGGTATTTTCATGGCTAGCAATATACTGGACGAGATAACGGAGTTGTTATACCTCGTGTGTGGTGAGTATGATTCGAATAATAATGTTCTTGTTTTACGGCATGGGCCGTGTAGCCGTAAGCTTGCAGTCGGGAGATAGTAGTTCCGAACACCACAATTGGTAGTCCTGAAAACAGTTTTCTGAGATTTCCCATTTTCACATCAGGCAACTGCTGGGGCTGTACCTTAATTAAGATCATGGCCGCTTTCTTCCCCGTCCTAATCCTTTTTTATTCTGTCATCGTGGAAAAGTCTATATAATAATAATAATAATAATAATAATAATAATAATAATAATAATAATAATAATAATAATAATAGCAGCCCGCCTGGTGGCCATTATCATTAAGGTGTTGAAGTCTAAAGGTCTGACACCGTGGTTAGCCGGTTCGAGTCCCTTTGGTCAAAAAAATGTTCACCATCATGGAAGGTACTGGTATACAATTATTTCTAATCACTAGATTGATTGCTAATAGCCTGGATTAAATTCCAAACCTCTCGGCAGTGCTCACATAGAGTGTGGGCATATGACGCTGTTGATGGTGATTCATCCATCGGTTGGGAACGTTAAACCTTGAGCAGACCCCTTGGTGCTATTCGACAGGAGTAGGCTATGTGCCGGGATCGCGTTTCACCCTCTCTCTTCCTACTATCATATTTATCACGCCATTCACTTCATCTCATGAACTCCCCCGAGGTTGACTTCACGAATGGCATCGGTCGTAAAAACTCCCCACGACAGATTCATCTCGCCTCATACCCGACCCCGTAGAGGAACTGGACAAGGGTTGGACAAATATAATAATAATAATAATAATAATAATAATAATAATAATAATAATAATAATAATAATAATAATAATAATAATAGAGTAGTTCGGCCTCTTTGGAAACCTTATATAGGTCTTCCGAGGAGACGCCTATGGGTAGGGTTGCCAGGTGCCCCTTATTATAGCCTAAGGGATTTCCCGTATTTGAATGCCTGAAGTACTGTCCTGTTTTAACAGCATACGGGACATACTTTTGTTTGCATATTTAAACAACTCACTTCTGCCATGGTAAAAATGATCTGTTTACAGCAGCATTTACCGATCCTCATTTCAGTTCATTATCTACAGCTAGCGATTCTGTACCATGATCGGAACGTGTTGTCGGCGAGCGAACCCCCGGTGCCGAGCCCAAACGTGGGACTCGTGGGAGCGAGACACACAGGTTTATGTCAACGCAACAATTAAAATTAAAAACAAATGAATGATGACATAAATAGATGTTCAGCAACTCTGATAAAGTCAGAAATTCAAGTCTCACTCAGTTTTGATCATAATTGTCAGAAATTTCTTGACTTGATTAAGGGACATTCAGCATTACTGGAAAGGGCTAGAAGCGAAGAAAAAAATATGTTTAAACTTTTTTATGTAGAAAATGAAACAGCAAAATACTGTAATAAAGTTTGTCTCTTCAGTGTAATTATATTACAGTAAATTGTTTCTCATTGCTTTATTATTATTATTATTATTATTATTATTATTATTATTATTATTATTATTATTATTATTATTATTATTATTACAGAGCCTCCGTGGCTCAGACGGCAGCGAGTCGGCCTCTCACCGCTGGATACCGTGGTTCAAATCCCGGTCACTCCATGTGAGATTTGTGCTGGGCAAAGCGGAGGCGGGACAGGATTTTCTCCGGGTACTCCGGTTTTCCCTGTCATCTTTCATTCCAGCAACATTCTCCATTATCATTTCATAGCATCTATCAGTCATTAATAATCACCTTGGGAGTGGCGACCCCATCGTACTAATAGCCTATATATGCTTCATTCATTACATTCCTCGCCCTGTCCGACTCGTTGGCTGAATGGTCAGCGTACTGGCCTTCGGTTCAGAGGGTCCCGGGTTCGCTTCCCGGCCGGGTCGGGGATTTTAATCGCTTCTGATTAATTCTTCTGGCTCGGGGACTGGGTGTTTGTGTCCGTCCCAACACTCTCCTCTTCATATTCAGACAACACACTACACTACCAACCACCACAGAAACACGCAATAGTGATCACATCCCTCCATATAGGGTTGGCGTCAGGAAGGGCATCCGGCCTAAAACAGGACCAAATCCCCATGTGCGACGCAGTTCGCACCCGCGACCCCACAGGTGTGGGAAAAGCGGTAGGAAAAGAAGATTACATTCCTGACCCGGTCTCAGATTGGAAAACAGGTTGAAGGTTTTTTCAATAATAATAATAATAATAATGCCTTAACATCCCACTAACTACTTTTACGGTTTTCGGAGACGTTGAGGTGCCGGAATTTAGTCCCGCAGGAGTTCTTATACTTGCCAGCATATCTACCGACACGAGGCTGACGTATTTGAGCACCTTCAAATACCACCGGACTGAGCCAGAAACGAACCTGCCAAGTTGGGTTCAGAAGACCAGCGCCTCAACAGCCTAAGCCACTCAGCCCGGCTCTCTGTGTTTTCTTGAGCAAATGTCGTTATGTCGTGTCGACATGACCTGTCTCTTGTTGGCATTTCAAAAACCTCGCAACCCTACCCATGCTTGACCTGCGTGTCTATGAGAACGGAGCCCTTCTTACGATGAAGGCGGCACAAATACCCAGTCCTCGAGCCAGAGGAAATTACCAATGAGGGTTAAAATCACTGATCCGGCCGGGAATCGAAAATGATGTGCATTACCTATCTATCCTCCTTATCTGCTGTAACCTGTAATATAATGCGTGCCCTTTGTCATCACATGTTTAGGTCACATTGATGAAAACTATTTAAATACTGTTCGTTTACACTGAGCATAAAAAAACTTTAAGGCACCAGGCTGAGTGCCTCTGACAATGGAGTGCTGGTCTTTTGAACCGAAGTTAGCGGATTCGATCCCAGCTCAGTCCTGTAGTATTTGAAGGTCCTCATATGCGCTTGCCTCATACTAATAATTTATCATCATCATCATCATCATCTGTTTACCCTCCAGGTTCGGTTTTTCCCTCGGACTTAGCGAGGGATCCCACCTCTACCGCCTCAAGGGCAGTGTCCTGGAGCTTCAGACTCTTGGTCGGGGGATACAACTGGGGAGTATGACCAGTACTTCGCCCAGGCGGCCTCACCTGCTATGCTGAACAGGGGCCTTGTGGAGGGATGGGAAGATTGGAAGGGATAGGCAAGGAAGAGGGAAGGAAGCGGCCGTGGCCTTAAGTTAGGTACCATCCCGGCATTCGCCTGGAGGAGAAGTGGGAAACCACGGAAAACCACTTCCAGGATGGCTGAGGTGGGAATCGAACCCACCTCTACTCAGTTGACCTCCCGAGGCTGAGTGGACCCCGTTCCAGCCCTCGTACCACTTTTGAAATTCCGTGGCAGAGCCGGGAATCGAACCCGGGCCTCCGGGGGTGGCAGCTAATCACGCTAACCACTACACCACAGAGGCGGACATCAATAATTTATTTGCATCTAAAAGAATTCCTGAGTGGCAACATTTCGGGACCTTGGCGTGTCCAAAAACCGTAAAGGTAGACAGTCGGGCGTAAAATTATTATTATTATTATTATTATTATTATTATTATTATTATTATTATTATTATTATTGAACTCTTAAGGTATTTTGCAAATTCGATGGAGATCGGTACCAGACCGTCGTCCCTTCCACCGGAATGTGTAAATCTTCGTTGTTAACAGTTCTTGAACGCATAAGGAAGAAGTTTAATGTTACGAACATCCCACAAATAAATACGCACAGTTTTTGTTAATGTTCCTTCTATAATTAAAACTTAGTTGCATTTGGCACTCATCCTTGTTCGAGTGGCTTGGTCAAATTTCGTGAACATTGATGATAGAAGACGCAAATGTTACTAACGTTTTGCCAAATTTTAAGAGAGAATAAAATAGAACAAATGGACGGGAACGGTAAAACTATTACGTTTTTATGTGCTTTACGACGCAGAATGGGGGAGTAACTTCCACAGACTTGTACGCAGTATGCCACGTAGGTGTCAAGCTGTGATAAAGGCTTATGGAATACATGTAAATGATATTAAAGCTCTCAAACTCTGAAGAAAACTAAACTCGATGTCTAGATGAAACCACACCGGGCGACTTGAGTGGGACATTGATGATGATGATGATGATGTCTAGATGAGCGGCTATTCCAAATATTTTGACATGGTTCGGGCATTTAAGTTTGTTCTGTAAAAATGAATGAGAATCAAATGTAAGGATAGTATAATACGATGCATGTGTCATAATTACAATGGTTTAAGTTTGTTTATGTTGTTGAGAATTTGTTTTACGTAGCACCGACACAGATAGGTCTTATAGCGACGATGGGATAGGAAAGACCTAGAAGTGGGAAGGAAGCGACCGTGGCCTAAATAAAGGTACAGCCCCAACATTTGCCTGGTGTAAAAATGGGAAACCACAGAAGGCCATCTTCAGGGCTGCCGACAGTGGGGTTCTTACCCACTATCTCCCGGATGTAAACTCACAGCTGCGCGCCCCTAACCACACGGCTACCTCGCCCGGTTGAGCCCGTTTATTACGAAAGATCAGTAGAAGCCCTATTTAACGTTTTTATAGGGACCTGGGTTTTTAACCTTAAACGGGAATTTACCTTAAATCGAGGTTTCAGTAGAAAGCACACGTCTTCCAGAGATGTTTCCCCGTAATAACATAAATTGTGCCATCATACATTATTTACACAGTGACAGCAATAAAACAAGGATATATCTACCCTACACACTGTACTGTATTTACGATTTGTGCTTAATTTTGACAGATTTTTGTCGGTGAATGCAAAACCGCTTCGGATTAAGGTTGTTTTTATAACGTTATACTTGATTTTCCATAAAAGTCGGGAAAGATACCAAACTCGCACAAAAACATATTAAAAGAGGTATGAAACAGCAATCGGTTTGTTTAAACATTTTCGCGAATGTTTTCCAAGCAGCGGCTTACTCATTAGCACGTATTTCCTAATTTCAATAGTTTGAACACGCGTATTCAGTTTCATTCTTAAAAGTTATAGTAGTATCACTCCAGAGGCTTGTGACAAACATTTCCATTTTCTTACTTCAAACGGCGACAGCTAACCTAGGTTTACCGCGCACATATTGCGAAAACATATTTAAATCCCCCTAGCCTCCGTGGCTCAGGTGGCAGCTCGCCGGCCTCTTACGGCTGGATACCGTGGTTCAAATCCCGGTCACTCCATGTGAGATTTGTGTTTGACAAAGCGGAGGCGAGACAGGTTTTTCTCCAGGTACTCCGGTTTTCCCTGTTATCTTTCATTCCAGCAACACTCTCCATTCTCATTTCATTTCATCTGCCAGTCATTAATCATTGCCCCAGGGGAGTGCGACAGGCCTCGGCAGCCGGGACAATTCCTATCCTCGCCGCAAGTTGGGGGCTTAATTCATCCCATCCCTGACCCGGTCATTGACTGGAAAACAGGTTGTAGGTTTTTAATTTGTAGCCCCCTGTAGAATTATGATAACCTTTTCACTATCAATTTACACGGGAATAGCCTTCCTGAAATTAGTTATGCACACTGCTGTATCGTCAGAAGAATTAGTATCAAATTCTTATTTTATTTCAGTGCGTAGTATTAAAATTAAGCAATCGTTTGCTTCAGCCTTTATTTCTACGGAGTTAACACCTGCTGGTATTGCACTTATTCATCATCATCATCATCATCTGTTTACCCTCCAGGTTCGGCTTTTCCCACGGACTCAGCGAGGTATCCCACCTCTACCGCCTCAAGGGCAGTGTCCTGGAGCTTCAGACTCTTGGTCGGGGGATACAACTGGGGAGAATGACCAGTACCTCGCCCAGGCGGCCTCACCTGCTATGGTGACCAGGGGCCTTGTAGAGGGATGGGAAGATTGGAAGGGATAGGCAAGGATGAGGGAAGGAAGCGGCCGTTGCCTTAAGTTAGGTACCATCCCAGCATTCGCCTGGAGGTGAAGTGGGAAACCACGGAAAACCACTTCGAGGATGGCTGAGGTGGGAATCGAACCCACCTCTACTCAGTTGACCTCCCGAGGCTGAGTGGACCCCGTTCCAGCTCTCGTACCACATTTCAAATTTCGTGGCAGAGCCGGGAATCGAACCCGGACCTCCGGGGGTGGCAGCTAATCACGCTAACCACTACACCACAGAGGCGGCATTGCACTTATTGCGAAAACATAATCCCGATGTTTGTTTGTTTACACGAGTCGGGGCAAAGAGAATGAGTCGCAGTTGTGAGGAGACCTCACGCTCGCTCAAGATCAACTCGCTCACGCGTAGCGAGGAATCGATACGAAAGATGATCGATCGCATTCAATATAAACGCTGGAGTAGAGTGTATGAATATTGATAACGGATAAAAAATAACATGCCCGAATTTGCCCGTAATAACGGATGAATCGATAAAAAGGTTCTCATTGTAACCGAAGGATATTGCACAGATTAATATAGGAATTTTCGAAGGTCATAATAACATTATCATTAAAACGGGTGTTCTCTTCTGCTACAGCGGCCGCCGTCGGATGTGTATCTGATTCTGACATCTCACTTTAGCCCTAAGTATCCGCGCTCAAAATTCCTCTTCTGCCTTGAAACATCCTTAGCAAGCTTATGACGTCTTTTCCATAGGTTCTTAATGTCCCATAACCAAAACGAATAGCAATAAATATTTGAGAATTTTAACATGTCCTTAACGCTAAATGCGGGTTTTGCCCTGTTGTGAATTACGTTAAATCGAATATAAAATTGTATTGCTCTTATGGAATAATTTCGGGACTGGAAATCTCCTCCGTTAAATGCGGGTTTACGTTAAATCTAGGTCACGCAAAATCGGGGTTATGCTGTAGTTGTAAAAGGAAGGCGAAATGGGGAGTAGTGAGATCTGCAGCAACGCTGTGTTGAACAACGCAATCAAATTCTCCTCGCCACAAGTGTTCTTACATATGCTTGGACAGGTCCAAATCACACTTTGCACTGAATTATTATTATTATTATTATTATTATTATTATTATTATTATTGTCCGACTCGTTGGCTGAATGGTCAGCCTTCGGTTCAAAAGGTCCCGGGTTCGATTCCCGGCCGGGTCGGGGATTTTAACCTTCATTCGTTAATTCCCATGGCCCGGGGGCTGGGTGTTTGTGCTGTCCCCAACATCCCTGCAACTCACACATCACACATAACACTATCCTCCACCACAATAACACGCAGTTACCTACACATGGCAGATGCCACCCACCCTCGTCGGAGGGTCTGCCTTACAATGGCTGCACTCGGCTAGAAATAGCCACACGAAATTAGTTAATTAATTTATTATTATTATTATTATTATTATTATTATTATTATTATTATTATTATTATTATTATTATTATTTTGCTAGGGGCTTTACGTCGCACCGACACAGATAGGTCTTATGGCGACGATGGGATAGGAAAGGCCTAGGAGTTGGAAGGAAGCGGCCGTGGCCTTAATTAAGGTACAGCCCCAGCATTTGCCTGGTGTGAAGATGGGAAACCACGGAAAACCATATTCAGGGCTGCCGATAGTGGGATTCGAACCTACTATCTCCCGGATGCAAGCTCACAGCAGCGCGCCTCTATGCGCACGGCCAACTCGCCCGGTATTTATTATTATTATTATTATTATTATTATTATTATTATTATTATTATTATTATTATTATTATTATTATTATTATTATTATTTATGGCTATTTCCCTGCTTTGCTGGCGAGACCTAGTGCTTGCAATGCGCTGTCTCTCCTAGTATGGGCCATATATTTTTTTATACTTCTATTGACCTGTCTCACTCTTATTCTAGGCTTTCACAATTTGAAAGTGGCTGAGGTATGAACGATGCCAGTAATGTCATTCCATTTACATCCTCTCCTTGTTATGAATGGTGTGAAAATATCCCTCACATGGTCGGTTGGTGCCTGAATTTCTGTGAGCTTGACAGTCTAATATGTAATAGTAGGTTCTGGCTCGCTGAGGAAAGTCATGTGAAACTACCAACGGTAGGGCAAGGGCATTTCTGCACCAGAGCGGGCGATTTGACTTTAGCTGGGTCGGAATTTTTGATTGGTGCAGCGTCAGCAAGGTCAGTGATCTCTGACGCTACCAGGTCAAAACGTAACCTAACAAACAGTCTTAACCTAGCCTCATAGGCTCCATGGAGGAGCCAATCGATCAGGTTAGTGACCGGATTTGGGGGAGAGGGGCTCCTTCTGCACCATCCCGCGGTCCACCAAATATTGGGAGGAGAGAGAGGAATATCCCCGTGGACCTTCCCTCGGCACACCAAAAATTTGCCGGTCTTCTTATTTGTCCTCCCCCTCAGACTTGATGAAGCCGGTGAACAGCAGAGGTCATCTGAGAGAACTGATGACTTGTTTTTTTCGGGTCGCGGGCGGGGGGGGGGGGTGCGGAGGCAGAGTGCGGAACCCTCGCGTGGCGATCGACTCTAATCTGCATCGCCTACATGTACAATAAACAATGTTGTACAGCATAAAATTGGAACAGGAGTCGTAGAGAAAAGTTTATGCAGGACTGTTATTTAACAGATTAGCTCCGGCGAGCTATGGTTGGCTCAATGTCCATAAAACTTAGAGCTAACCTGAGAGGCGCAGTCTGTCGGTCCCTGGCCTTTAGTTCCTAACTAGTTTGATCTTGGATAAGGTCGGTGGCATTTGAAAATGTTTAAATGCAGCATTTCCATGTTAAAGAACTTCGACTTCTCGGTGGCTGTTCATAACGGTAGCAGTTAAAACGGACGTTAAACTAATAAGATTACATAATTTCTTTAATGTCCGTTCTAACCGCTACCGATATCGTTAGACGCCAGAGTGTCGTGAATTTATCACGCAGGAGTTCCTTAACGTTCCGGAAGCCATTGACACGGAGTTGTCACATTCAAGCACCCTCATATCCCACACTCTGTCTGTGGGGAATATATGATCAACGACTTAACGACTGCTCCATTTAGGAGTATTATTATTATTATTATTATTATTATTATTATTATTATTATTATTATTATTATTATAGCTTACAGTAGAAAAATCATATATCATCTCAAAGATTCGACGAAATGGCCATCAGCTACACTTTATTTTTTAATTCCCAGGCAGATGACGCTTACCTTTAAAATTGCCCCGTAACACACAATCTCGAATTCTTCTTCTTCTTCTTCTTATTATTATTATTATTATTATTATTATTATTATTATTATTATTATTATTATTATTATTATTATTATTATTATTCCTCAACCTAACCCACACCGTGCTGGGGTCATGAGTGTGAACTGTGTCAGACATATGGGCTTGGCCCTATTTTACAGCCGGATGCCCTTCCTGACACCAATCGTATGGGGAGGGATGTATTCACTGTTGCGTGTTTCTGTGTCGGTTGGCAGTGTAGCGTGTTGTGTGAAGTGAGAAGCAAAAACAAACACCCATTTCTCGAGTCAGAGGTTAAAATTCATGGCCCAACCAGGAATCGAACCCAGGGCCCTCTGAACCGAAGGCTGTTACGCCGACTATTCAGCCATCGAGCCGAACTAACATCTACGAAGTATGGATTGTGAACGTCAGCATGATATGTAAAGTGGAAGGAATGTTCAGTCACTTTATTGTAGTCTTATAATAGGTTTTATGTACCTATTGCATGTGGTGTCTGCAAATTCGTAGGTGGTTTGTAATCACAGGCTGATTGTAGAAAGGCGCCAAAATATCCCTCTTTATTCTCATAGCTCTAGATTTGAGTCTGCCGGGAAATAAAATTGTATGGATAGATCAGTAACCCTGGGCTCTGGACATCTGGCACTCACCAGAAACGTTACGCGAACTGAAAGTATCACGGAGTAATCTCAACTAGAAGGGGTCCAGTCGCACATCACTTGGATAGTTGCTGCTGTATTCGAGGGGCTTGGAGCACTGACATCGTTTTACTGTGTGCATTAGTACGATCTTAGTGGGGCTCGGTTAGTTGTTGTTCTTCTGTTTTCAAGTTTCCGGGTTCGATACCGGTTGACATCGCTGATATTTGAGGGTGTTCAAATGCTACAACTCGATGTTGTTGACTTGCAGTACGTTAAAGAACTCCTGTAGAATACATTTCCAGCATCCTTACGTTTCTTCAGATCTGAAACATTTGTAGAGACTATAAACAATCCGCAATATGATTGTGTGAATCTGTAATTAATGGAGCTAAGGTCGGAAAGGAAGCTTGCATGTTAGGTACTACCGTGGCAGTCGTTCTGCGTTGAACTAGGAAACTACGGAAAATCACGAATTGTTCTTGGTGATTTTTGACAGAAGATTAGCATTATGAAATTTTGAACTGGGAAGACTTGGGAGTGAGAGGACGAGCTGCTCGACTAAGCAGTATGTTCCGAGCTGTCAATGGAGAGATGGCGTGGAATAGCATTAATATACGGATAAACTTGATTGATTGACGTTCAGGAAGGGTGAGAGTGAGATTTTAAATCGCTTATCAACTCAGTTGTTACCTGAGACAGCAAACGTTCGCGTGTTTATATGATCCTGACCAATCCTAGCAACGATAGAAAATGCATTGGTGACCGGCTTCTTGATGACTACGGGAGTTATTAATACAAGGCTTGCCCAAATGAAACAGATACTTAAATACGAGCATCGTTATTCTAAGAAAGAGAACATTGCGCATGCTTCAGTGGATAGCAACTACGTATGTCAGGAAGAAATCTGGTATCGTCGGAAAGTGTGCGTGCGGAAGCAGAGTTACTAGGTACGGTTTTACCATGAATTCGTCAAAAATTTCCCAGCGTCGGTTATTTAGTTTATTGTGGCCGATGGTATTAGCGGAGCCGACATTTATCGTATGGTAATGAGTGTGTATCACGCTGTATTGTGTTCGGATGGTACTGTACTGAGAATTTCAACACAGACGAGTAAGGACGTGCTAGAACCAGGTCAGGCACAGTGGACAGCATGGTGAGAAAATGAACAAAAAAATATTTCAAGGGATGCCATTTCGTAATTAATGGTGAGTCCAAGAAGCCATTGAATAATGGTTCCGCGACCAAACACGCGCTCGGGGTATCGGTCATCAAGTGGACTGTTTCAACCAATAAGGCGACTATGTTTAGGCAGATCGCACCCATACGTCACCCTTTACTTCCTGTATGTTCAGGAATTGAAATAATAAACTATTACAGAAACCAGCAAAAGTCCCACTTTCATTTCGGCAACCCTTATAATCTGCCAACCGTGGTTTTCCATTTCAACATTAGGCGAATGCTGGTGTATTTCTCGAAGTCACAGGTGCTTCCTTCTCAGTTCAAGGACTGGACATTTTATTTATTCATTCCAGTTACGAAAAAACCCGATCTCCATCAAGGACAGAACTTAAACTACCAGGTACGACGTTAAGTACTTTGATACAACTAGTATATCCGTCTATCTCCACCGCCTTCCCCATATCTTGACAGGGTCACATGTGGACCTGGCACGGTTTTACGGCCCGATGTCCTTCCAGATGCCAACACTATGTGGAGGGATACATTAACTAGGCCCTATTACGTGTTTCTATAGTGCATGGTAGTGTGTTATTTTGTATGTAAATGAAGAGGTATGGCACCCAGTCCTCGATTCAGAGGAATTAACCTGACGCTGCTAAAGTAACCGGCCTGACCAAGAATCGAACCCAGGACACCCTGAGCCGAAAGCCACATGACTTATTAGGGACACACTTTGATATAATTTTGCTCATCCTAAATATAAAAATGCTTACAGATTAGTATGTGTGGTACCTATTTGATGTAAATAGGGATTCGTAACTGTACATTTCTGCAACGACATTCGCATTTTACAATTTGTTGTATTTAAATGTGGTAAAATATGTTTTGATATATCCAGCACCATATTTTCTTGAGTTTGATATCTGAGAGTGAATGTTTTAAGTTACCTTGTAATATTAGTTCCTCACATGCTTGGATATTTAAGGTGAAAACTGTATTGAACCCTTCAACTTACCATTCCATCGTTGGTCGGCCACAGCTGCTGCAGTAGAGCAATATCGAACTCCTAAATCTTGGGGTCGTAGCGGGTATATTTCGATAACGATCTTGACCAAACGATGGGGTTCAGAAGAGAGCCTAACTACTTGAAATGAGGAGCAAATATCTGCTTAATAAATTTTATTGAATTATCAAACTGTAAAAAATGATGTTATAAAATCATTCATCAAAAAAATTTAATTATTTAACATTTAAACATTGCATTGCGTGAGTGTTATCTTTTACATTTATCGAAGAACATTCTTCGGAGGAAAGTAGAAAATATCACAAATTAGTGGACAGCAGAAACTAGAAAAACGAAAATAAAACCTGAAAATCGGGCACCTTTTGATCCAAGCGATAATTGAGAATGAATCCACACGATCCGTGGAAAATCTGACCTTCAACAAGTAGAATTCCAGATTTACATTTAAGGTTATCCACCAGTCAAATACCCTGTCGGATATGGGAACACCCGCCGAATGGATCCTTAATCGAACCAAATTGACTAATAGTTGCTTTGGATAGGTTGCGAAATACTACTGGAAAGCATGGTGTTCACTACAAGTTAACAGCAGCAGCCATAATTAAAAATAAAATTCCACCATGTATTGTCATCTCGTGACACCCTTAAGTTATGGAATAATCCCGATGCTGAAACATGCATCACCCAAACAGCTGTTCAGAAGGAACCAACAACAACTTGATCCGAGAGGATCTTACGTTACGTCGTTCTGAAGAAACAAAACTGCGAAATGCAGGAAACACTTATTCATCATGCATTTAGAATAAATGCTAAACACTGATGTTAAAGAAAAAGTGATAAATCACTTGAAAAATATTCTTATAAAACCAACTTTCAGGTTATAAACGGCCATGTTAAGTTTAATAAACTTACAAGTCCAGATGATAAAATAAACTACAAAAAATACAAAAATAATCTAAGGAATTCTTTCCATTTCAACAAATGATGACTACCATTACAAATCCGTCTACTTATGTTTGTCCCAATAAACTAACTACAAGTTATCGATAGACCACAGTCTCACAAAATGAAAGAATGAAAATTGAAAATAAAATAATTCCCAGCTGACGAATCGAAACCGCAATCGTAACTCGAGTCTCACATAAATAAGCTAAGTGTCCACACGCACACTATCAAAGCAATCGGAAATCTGAACGACAAAATAATTAAGTTCGGAAATAAATTAAAATACTAAAGTTCAATGAACTCAAACGCGCGTGGCAAACAGCAGTAATAATCAATCACCGTTAGCTCAGTATCCAATGCTGGACAACCCTCACGTTTATGCCACTAGTGGTTCCATAATCTTATGTAAACTCCTTTTGGCTAGTAAGGATTGTGCCGAAACATGGCCTCAATATTACTTTGCTAACACTCTTCGCATTACATACACTACTGCAAACACTACCATCGTTCATGTCACTTCGCAAAAACACCTAACCTAAGACTTTACTATATACAGACGATACCCTAATCCTGTCGTCGAGCTTACAGTGTCTACACACCCTAACAATAACATCTATATACACACGCAGCATCCTAAACCTATCGTCGAGCGTGAATGGGGATGTCTACTCATCAGTACACTCGTATGATACGCGTAACGTCCTAAATCTATTGTCGAGCGGAAACTGGGATGTCTACTCATCCTCTAAAATCTCAGGCGAAATCGTAACTTCAAACACACTCTCTGATATTTAGCTTGAAACCTTGTAGAAACTATAGCACACAATGAAACGAATCTTGCCACAGAATGAACGCAATTCTGGAAATGCAACTAAGTCCCTATCTCGTCAATAAAACGAAAAATGAAAATTAATAACGCGCGGCTACTCAATCCACGACTCAAACACGATCTCGACATACGCAGTGAAGTTTGGAAAAATAACAATTAATTTCAGCACACGTCTAACTTTACGTGAATATCGCATAAAAAACTTATCACTATCGCAAAAATCCACACTAATTCTAGTGTGAGGCCCAAAAATCGCCTATCATCTCACTGTTCCAAAACATCTCTATCCACGAAATATCCAGTGAAGCGAAATTCATTGAATCTACACAGCCAAACTATCACTTTAATGACGTCCAATATCTCATCCCACAATGTTTCCGATTTAATGATAATCTGTCTCGTAATATAAAAAATACACTGAATGGAAATTTGTTACAACAGTTAAATAACACCAACCGTGTTTTCAGAATGTCCTTCTATTCTTGAGGTCGCTTACTATAGCATGAACTATGCTGACTTTACATAAATCGTCATTTGGACTTAACTGCCAAGAGCTACAGCCTTCTACAGAAATTGTTTATCATGGGGACATTCTCGACTTGAAATCATAATTGGCGTTACAACGCACTCCTATCGAATCTGACCATTATCCAACCAGTCAGCTGTTCCGGATTGCTAACTAAACCTCATATACAGCCTGCCTCAGAAATATCACATTTAATATACAGTCAGTCTCAAAAATTCTTCGCCATCGACAAATATAGCCTGTCTCAAACATTCTTCTCCATCGCCTATCATCACGGCGGCATTACTCATGAAATACAGACTTCCTATGCCTTCAAAGTCTACACAACTATTCTCTCAACATATCATTCCGACACAATCCATTTCTTCCCGTTTCAAAACCCTTTCAAACCTCGATACTCCCATGACGAACAATTTTATAAGAATCTCTTCATTCACTTTATTACATCTTTCGGACCTCAAGGACAATATAACATGCCGTTATTTCTTATATCACCAAAATACACGGCGTCACAAAAATTAACTTCCCACGAATAAATATAACTTTATCAGACTTCACTGGATTTCGAAAACGAACGAAAATCTTACTCGACATTTCTGTTAAATACATGTTTTAACATAGAAAAATTTTATCCTGCTATAAATATGATTATTATTATTATTATTATTATTATTATTATTATTATTATTATTATTATTATTATTATTTCACTTCAATTTTTTCTGAACTCATAGGATATTCACCACGACTACATTATCGTTATCACATTCCTAACTTTAATCAGTATGAACAATATCTCAAAGTATTTTAACACATCATTTAAACTTCGCATTTTACAGTTTCTCAACGTGAATTTTACTGCCCTGAAGAGTTCCACACGACGACCAGAAATATAACATTTTCGCCTGATCATTATTAAATACTAATTCGACACACGCACTCAAAAAGTTAATTGGGACAAACAAATTCTATCTACAACATTAATACAAAATATAGACAGACCTGCAAAGTAGTCATCTTGGAGATTCCGGCTACATTTTAGCCAGCTGATCTCAGATTCAGCCCCTCATGTTTGCAGAATACATCATCTTATAGATTACTTAAAAATACACAGATTTTTACACTCGCTGTTGATTAACAACACAAATGACGCACTTTCTTCGCTTTAAAGCATGCAATGAACTTCCCTCTCTGCTGTCGACTGCGACTGTCTCCCAGGACTCTGTTCTCGTTCACCCTAATAATAACAGGTGTTTCAAAAGATAACAAAATCAGACCTGTATTTGACTAGCCTCCAAACCTCCCTTGACAATTTCAAACACACAGTGTAATAAAATGAAATCAGCTACATATTTTAAGTAGAGATCTATTGCCTTCACGGTTTTCATCGGCGGAAGCTCAGGAAAATTTCTATCACCATCAATTAAACACTCTACTTGAACCATCCATATGAATATATAACATAAGTTATTTTTAAGACACAAATCCCGCATTTTCTTGTAGACGAGCGACGT
Source organism: Anabrus simplex (assembly GCF_040414725.1). Lineage (NCBI taxonomy): Eukaryota > Metazoa > Arthropoda > Insecta > Orthoptera > Tettigoniidae > Anabrus > Anabrus simplex. The sequence goes on from NC_090266.1 coordinate 773,343,109, forward strand.
GGGTTCCACCGTCCAGACCTTCAGACAGAATGTGTAAATGTAGGTGGAGGGGATTCCTTTTATACCCTCTGAGGGGACGCTACCCTGATTATGAAGCTTGGTGGTGCAATCTCCTAATTCCACATCCGCTGGACCAATCTTCTTGAAAATTATTCCACAAATTCAGACAGAATTATAATTCAGTATGGTGTAATTTTTATATTTTTCCCATACTTGTAACGGGCGTAATAAATTTATTTCTGACATGTAACTTCGCGGGATTTCTTCAGACATGACCTCGGCACGTGTCGCAAATCCGCGAGTAGGGACGCCAACTTTCCTCCAGGCTTAATTGCATTTAAATTCACCCTGTGGATTCCGTCTTCATGTAATGTTTATTAATAATTTCGATCCTTTATTCCTGGATTAACCATGTCGCCAAAATCTCTCGTTGTGAAGGTTTTTCCAAAATTGCTAAATTAGTCAGTACTCGATATCAACCGAAGTATCCCGGCATTTCACGAGAGGGTGGCTCGCTCGTCACGGTGAGTTCTGTTCCCACGGAGGGAGCGAGACTCTCGAAATAAAACATGGCTACTCTCAAAAAAGTTATTTGTAGCTGAAATAAATATCTGCAATTATTTTTCACCGTAGAATTATGGGTTCAGTATTGAACAGAGGTACCCATTTTGAGGATTATTTGCACATCCTGAGGTAAATTTTTGAGTAGCTTCATTACTATACACAAAATTTCATAGGAAGTTAACCTATAAACTTCAAATAATCTCTTCAGAGCCATCACCTGTATAACTTCCAAGTTATTTATCAGTTCGTGTATAACATGACGCTGTTGGCAAACGATATTTTTATTGTCATTTTATAACGGCTGGTTAATCCTCTGCCTCAGAGGTCTACAACCATTCCTGTCAGTAGCTGCATTGGGTAGGCAGGAAACAGAAGAGGTCCACATTAAAAGGGATTAACTTAAAATAATTTTTAAGAATTCTTTGCAAGCTGTATTAGTAAAATAATTAACACACATTAGTGTGTGAATACGTTCGTAGAACATTCGAGGATTTAATATTTAATGCTACACTTGAAACTGCATGTTGGACATAATGTTCTTCGGTTTTGATTGCAGGTTTCTGTGCATTTCAGACAGTATTTTAGAACAGTGGTATTAAGACACGTAGGCTATTTTTATAACAGTTAAGAATGATTACATTGTTTATTTTTCTTTTAGTTGCAACGTAAAAATATCATATATATAATGTACTTATCGAGGACCGGTCAAAAATCGTTACACGGACCGCATCTGAGCCGTGGGCTGTACGGGATACTAGTAAGGTGATTATACAGGCAGGTTGTAGAATGAACGCACTTTTTCTCTGAGTCTACACGATATTTCAAGTCGCTAAAAAGAGCAACACAATCACTTTGAAGTGCTCCGTGACTTTTAATAAGGTGCTATCGCATCATTTGGTTGGAGTGAGCATGGAATAAAGCACTTTAGGATATCCGCCGGAAGTCGCCATGGTCCGGGGTCGAACCGTTAAAATCTGGCTTCCCAACCCTATTGCGGAGCTCACTGAAGAAAGTGGGTGCGTGTGACGTGGCCAGCCAGCAGGAGCTATCATAAAGCTGTAACTAGAACTCGTCACCATAAAGAATTTTCCACTGGTTGTAAAATTAATTGCTAGTTTAATTGCAGCCATAACAATATGCCAGGCGCGGTTCTTGATTTCCGGCTGAACATTTATTGTCCTGTCACTGGCAGCTATAACACAACATACTGAAACAAATTAGCAACGAATTCGAACTGCCGTTATACTAAATTTTACTACTATCTGGTCTTGCAGTTCACTTTCGACGGGTGTATTGTTAACGACTCTCACTTCAACATTGTTAGAATATTACAAGAAGTTTGAACACTTACGAAAAGCAGTTGAGTTATTCTCACAGACTGGAATATTTGACGGCTAGGGATATGCTGTGACAATAGGGACTAATAGGCCTACCAGTTCTGTAATTTGATATATAGTGCTCTACAGACGATAGAAATATTACCAAAGCAAAACAACTTATACGTTTGCAATCCTCTGGATGAAAAATAACATTTCACTGCTAGGAATATCATGTAAGTGTACAGACTAGTGCAACTCCATATTTCATTTTGGTTCTCGATTCACACTGCCGGGGGGGGGGGGGGGGGGGGAGTTGATAACCTTGTGACATCGTCGCTGGCTTCCCACCTAGGCGGCCGCAGTTCGAATCCCGTGCAATGCACTTGGGATTGAGAAATGGAAATTCACGTCCCTGAGGTTCGGATGTCGCGTAAAATTGGAGGTTGCGTGGCTATGATCACGATAATAAGTCAACTCACTTGAAACTGCATTGTTTGCTTTGTCTTGGCATTCCTTTGACATTCAAACCCCACTCAAGAAGGATATATTTCGACTTTGAATTTTTCTATTGAATGAAGTTGTCAATAATAATAATAATAATAACAATAATAATAATAATAATAATAATAATAATAATAATAATAATAATGGCGTGTAGTCCCCGGAGAGGCCTGGTGTAGATCTTTGGAGTTGACGCCGTGTAGGCGACCTGCGTGTGTGTGAGGATGGGGCCCTACCTAATTTGAATTCTAATGCTGAAAACGGCACGAACATCTAGCCCCCGAGCCATAAGAGTTAACTAATGTAAGTTAAAATCCCCGACCCGGCCGCGAATCGTACCCGGGACCCCTTGAACCAAGATCAGCATGCTAACCATTTAGCCATGGAGTCGGACATAACAATAATGTCCACCTCTGAGGTGTAGTGGTTAGCGTGATTAGCTGCCCACCCCCGGAGGTCCGGGTTCGATTCCCGGCTTTGTCACGGCATTTGAAAAGTAGTGCGAGGGCTGGAACGGGGTCCACTCAGCCTCGGAAGGTCAACTGAGTAGAGGGGGTTCGATTCTTATCTCAGCCATCCTCGAAGTGGTTTTCCGTGGTTTCCCACTTCTCCTCCAGGCAAATGCGGGGATGGTACATAACTTAAAGCCAGGGCCGCTACCTTCCCTGTTCCTTGTCTATTCCTTACAATATTCCCATTCCCCAAAAGGCCCCTGTTCAGCATAGCAGGTGAGGCAACCTGGACGAGGTACTGGTTCTCCTCCCCAGTTGTATCCCTGACTCAAAGTCTCACGCTCCAGGACACTGCCCTTGAGGTGGTAGAGGTGGAATCCCTCGCTGAGTCCGAGGGAAAAACCAACCCTGGAGTGTAAACGGATTAAGAAAGAGAGAAAGATAAGAATAATAATGACATTCTATGTAAATTTTCTTCGACAGAAATCGACCTTAGGAAACAGTGATATGCCAGAATTTACGGTGAAACTGCTCCAGTCACTCGCACTTCAGTCTTCTAAAATTTCCAACTAACAGGATCAGGATTTGATGATGCTATCTTCAACATACGAGGTGAGTGCCCCAACCAAACCTCTGTGCACTTAAAGCGTAGGCCCACCGGGCGAGTTGGCCGTGAGGTTAGGGGCGCACAGCTGTGAGCTTGCAATCGGGAGATCGTGGGTTCGAACCCCACTGTTGGCAGCCCTGAAGATGTCTTTCTGTGGTTTCCCATTTTCATACCAGACAAATGCTGGGGCTGTTCCTTTATTAAGACCACGGCCGCTCCCTTCCAACTCCTGGCCGTTTCCTATCCCATGATCACCATAAGACCCATGTGTGTCGGTGCGACGTAAAGCCAATTGTAAAGAGTAGGCCTACCTTTAGGATACGCGTACTGTATATTGTTCACTACACGCTATTTATTATTATTATTATTATTATTATTATTATTATTATTATTATTATTATTATTATTATTATTATTATTATTATTATTATTATTACCACATGTATTTATCATTCCTTTCAATACTACGATGTTTAAGAGATCATTGGGCGAGTTGGCCGTGCGGTTAGGAGCGCGCAGCTATGAGCTCGCATCCGGGAGATAGTGGGTTCGAATCCCGCTGTCGGCAGCCCTGAAGATGGTTTTCCGTGGTTTCCCATTTTCACACCAGGCAAATGCTGGGACGGCCACGGCCGCTTCCTTCCCAATCCTAGGCCTTTTCTGTCCCATCGTCGCCATATGACCTATCTGTGTCGGAGCGACGCAAAGCAAATGGCAAAATAGTTTAAGAGATGCCGGATTTTTTCGTTGAAAGGGATTCTTCTAACATGCCAGTAAGTCGGAGACGAATATTTCGCATTTACGCTCTCCTTAAGAGTCGGAATTCGATTTCACAAGTTTGAATAAGAGAAACTAGCGATTATTCATCCCCGTCACTCAACTGGTCCTATTTAGGTTTAATATTATTTTACATACTTTGGAATCTCTGAGAATTCCATATTTCATGCGAGCAATTATGTAGTTCTGTGCGGCTGTTGATATCTTGATCACAGCCACGGGACCTCCAGTGTTTTACGTGGAATCCGGGCAGTAATTTTTCTTTTCAAAAACCCCACGTGCATTGACCGGGATTCGAACTACGGCCACCTCGATGATAAGCCATTGTCTATGCTACATTGTTATCACGCCTCCAGATCTAGTTGGAGATGAACACCAAAAATGTATTCGGAACCTTTCATTCTGTCAAAGAAATGCAATTTACATTACACGACGGATACCAACTACGACGTGAAACTCATGAATTTCTTTGAGAAACATAATATTATACAGGACTTTCTAATTATAGAATACAGTAATGTACTTTCTGGAGAAATTTCATTTGGGGCACGTGTTAAATCCAAAAAATCCGTTACATTACATTGCTGTAGGAAGTAATGTTGAGTTTTGAAATCAGCTCGAATTTGGCTACAAATAGACATAGCATCGAGACTGTATAAGTGACGACCTTATTGGCCTAGTCGCTTAGTCGTTGGTTGAGCCCGGATTTTTATGCAGAAAGAAGTTGGAATTCCAGGATAATATACAGTTATAAATTGTACCGGCTCTAACAGACAAATCCCCTAATATTTATGCATTCATCATTGCAAACCCATTGTACTGGTTGGACGACACTTGCTAAGTTTGTATACTATCGCATTTCTGCATGGAAATCGGGGCTCTAATCTTTAGCCTTCTGTTTACAGGATAACGGGTGAGATCTGTGGCCTGTAAGAGTGTTCAAATACGGCAGTTCCATGAGTCTGACTTCCTATATGTTAAAGAACCTCCGACATCTGTTAAGACACTGAAGTTAGCATTTACAACAGACGTTAAACAAATATTAGACGGGCTGGGTAGCTCAGACGGTAGAGTACTGGCCTCCTGAGTCCACGTTGGGGGAGGGTTCGATTCGGTTTCATTCCGGTGGTGTTTGAAAATGCTCAAATACGCCAGCCTCGTTGTCTGTAAATTTACCGACACGTAAAAGAACTTCCATCCATGGCTGTGACAATATGGAAGTTGCTGGGGTATGGGTAGTGCTGAATAATGACATTCAGAGCATGACTAGTGCATCTTAGTGTTATGAAAGGTGCTGCTCATAGGGTCAGTCGTGCTGCAATAGTACTTTATGACCCAGTGAGGAAAGCAATGGCAAACTACCTCACTCCTCATCTTGCCTAGTACGCCTCATTTTGGTGCTGCCATTGGTTTTTGGGGTTTCCTTATAACCGCATAACCTTTGGTGGTGCTATTTGAGGATCCAACCAGCCTCTGGCCTGATAACCTAATAGACAGACAGACAGACAGACAGACAGACAGACAGACAGACAGACAGACAGACAGACAGACAGACAGACAGACAGAAGAACTCCTGCGGGACAAAATTCCGGCACCTTTGCGTCTTCGAAGATCGTAAAGTAATGTGTGGGATATAAAACCAATAATAATAATAATAATAATAATAATAATAATAATAATAATAATAATAATAATAATAATCAGCATTTACAAGACTGTTAAAACTCGGAGGAATGGTCTGTTTCATGTGGCAATAGAAAGTAAAAATACTAGGAATTTAGAATTTGTACATTCAGATTTTCTTCAAGTAGCCCTGATAGAAGAAATGGTATTTCCCTTTGCTCGTAGGCGATCCTAGTTTTGCGTCATAAGGGGACATAGCCAACGAGCAATCGTCTTCTTGGCACTGCATAGAACTCTAGGAATCGCATCAGGTCCGTACGTGACATAAAAAGTTAAAAATCGTACTGTTTCATCCACATTGCTGTAATTATATGGGGACTAAAATAAGCCACCTAGCAAGCAGCCAAGCTGTTTGTGATTATTACTAGCCACAGGGACTGGTTTTACGCGGAATTTAAAACACATGGGCGTGATGTTCCATTTCGAAAATCTCGCATTCATTGGCCGGTATTCGAACAACAGCTACCTTGATGAGAAGCTAATGATTGTCACTGAATTCGAGATACAAAAGAAAACTATTCCATCTGTAGTTTCCCCTCTGAATGATGATCACCATTGCCGATAATATACTCGATCCATCCGAGAAGAATCTCTGTAATATAAAAGACCATCGTGACCGGAACGGTCATTAGAACCTGATCTGGGTCTCAAATATGCCATTGGACAGCATATTTGGCCAGATTTTAGTTGAGATAAAATCCAAACAATAAATTACAGCACAGTTACAGAACCTGCTTCATATTTGTGGTGCCAGTCTTTGGGCTTCATGTTTCGAACCACGGAATTGTCTCTGCTTGGCCCAACATCAAAGAAGACAGCTCATTTAGCGGCGACTCACGTGGGCCTGGCTTACCTCTTCCCCTAAGCCGCCGGAAGTGACGACATGCCCGCCAACACCACTCTATTACTGCCCTCTGCACTCCCGTTCACTGACTGATCAATTGATTGACTCAATTGCGCAGTGGCCGGTCGCCATCTTAAGGATGCTGTGTCATACTGGACGCGTGTTGCTCGTCATTAAGGTAGTGCCAGTCCATGTTCGGAAGATGGCTATGTCTTCATACTTCATGGCGTACTTGCTAAGACCTGTACCATGAGATTGCCAGGGAGCTAAAGTTTAAATCTTTACCCTTGGGCCAGATGCTCTTCCGAGTGGAATTTCCTCCAGGTTCTCTACAATAGAATGTTGAGGAAGAACTTTATTTCAAGGCAACTTTCTTAAACCTTTGCAATTAATTAGCCCACTAGTAAGGTCACCGTAAAACCTTCATTATCAGACAGGTTTCAAACTCGCAAGAAAAATATCAGGCTAGCAATATAAGAGCTGGGTTGAAAGATTACTCTCGTACTTTCATTGTCAGTGTCCATATGGCGAGTGGATAATACATATGTAGTATCTGAATCCCAGACGCTGTCTAACCGAGACAGTTAAGGCGTGCTCGGTTCATCCGAAACGTCTTGGGATCGATTCCCTGTCAGGACGTCTAAAAATTACAAACGAGGCTCTCACAACTCTCTACTACGAATAGTGGACGTCTTTGGCTTCCACTCCTCCAGGGGCCTTCATGGCTAATGTGGAGATGGCTTCGCTTTTCTATCTATTTCCACCTCATATTGATTGCTTGGGGATATGAGACAATTCAGTATCCACTGTCTTGCAGTTATAACATTTGCTCTACCAAATCTCATACGCTTATATTGAAAGCTACGCATGATTTCGAACGGCCGGACAAAGTGGCTTTCTGAGCCCAAGTTGGCAGGTTCGATCTTGGATTAACCCGGTGGTATTCCGATCTGCTCAAATACGCCTGGCTGTTGTACGTAGATTTCAAAAGATTGTACGTCCCACTAAAACCTTTAACGTTTATCAGAGACGCCGAGGTGCTGGAATAATAATAATAATAATACTAATAATAATAATAATAATAATAATAATAATAATAATAATAATAATAATAATAACAATAACAATTAATAATAATATTTTATTATTAACCGGGCGAGTTGGCCGTGCGCGTAGAGGCGCGCGGCTGTGAGCTTGCATCCGGGAGATAGTAGGTTCGAATCCCACTATCGGCAGCCCTGAAGATGGTTTTCCGTGGTTTCCCATTTTCACACCAGGCAAATGCTGGGGCTGTACCTTAATTAAGGCCACGGCCGATTCCTTCCAACTCCTAGGCCTTTCCTATCCCTCGTCGCCATAAGACCTATCTGTGTCGGTGCGACGTAAAGCCCCTAGCAAAAAAAATTATTATTAACTAATAATAGTTAATAAATACAAATATAAATATAAATAAATATAAATAATTAATAAATAAAATTAAATAATTAATAATATTTATTATTATTATTATTATTATTATTATTATTATTATTATTATTATTATTATTATTATTATTATTATTATTATTATTATTATTATTATTATTATTATTATTATGCTTTCGAACTAAGTGCACTTCGGTAGATCCGAGAATGTTTCCCTTCGTTGGTTCGTTCCATGAAATACTCTCTTCCCAGTCGTTACTAATGACTGGGAAGTCTGGCTCCATGGCTAAATGGTTAGCGTGCTGGCCTTTGGTCACAGGGGCCCCGGGTTCGATTCTCGGCAGGGTCGGGCATTTTAACCATAATTGATTAATTTCTCTGGCACGGGGGCTGGGTGTATGTGTCGTCATCATCATCATTTCACCCTCATCACGACACGCATTTCGCCTACAGGAGTCAATTCAAAAGACCTGCACTTGGCAAGCCGAACTTATCCTCGGACACTCCCGGCACTAAAAGCCATACGCCATTTCATTCCATTGACTGGGAAATAAAATTCGTTCATTTCGTAATATTAAACATGAATGGGAAAAGTTTAGAACAGGACCATCTAAATCATGAGACACGAAGCTATCCCATGTTCCCAGTTAGATACCAAACGTCACGTCATGAAGCTCTACAGGTCCCAAAAATTTGCCTTTTTTTACTGTACATACGACTCATTCATTGTATAAACATTGTCCTACGTACGTACAGTGCATTGCCTTCTTACCGTTACGGCAGCGTGTTCATCATTCAAACTGTGTACCCTCCCTGAGAGTAAATGCTTCTTAACAATAGCTCTGTGTACTCTTACACATATTTGGTGGAGCCTCCGATTACGTTTCGGGTAAACAATGTGTACGCCAGTGAGGTAATTGCACTCTCACAATGAAGACAGACAGCTCGAGCAGTTTTGTGTTACCATTCTACTCCGAGAGCATGTCTGAATAAATTTTATATGTTTGAACAGTAATATTCCTGCATGGGTATTATGTGATTAACCTGATTACTTTGGAATACTTAATATAAAACGCCCTAAATATAAGATAGCCATCTCCGTGGTGTAAGCGCAACGGACTGCCTCTTATTCTGAGGCTAAGATCTTTGGCTGTATGTTTTACCTCTCAGTTTTGAAAGCCTGGTCTTCAGTATTCGGTGCACGGGTAATTAAGAACAGAGCACTATATTAAGTTTATATACGCACTACCAATCACGGCATAGAATACGCAGCTGAACGTGAAGACCATTGCTAAGCTAATCATAACAATCCAGAGCGGCACACTGGAAGAGAAAATGTTGTTGGAGGCGGGTTCAATCTCTGGCTCATTCGGGGATTTTAATCCTGGACTGAGGACTGGAACGGGATTCACTCAGCTTCTTGAGACCAAATGAGGAGCTGTCTCATGTGAGAGTTAGTGGACGTGGTTAAGAAAACCAAGCAATATGGCTGAGAATGCAGTTACGCTGCCCACGTAACATACCACGATCTACAGGGCAGTAGTCGTCTTGTCAGGCCAAGACTCTTCACGAGCTGTATGGACCGCAGAGTTTTTACTTTAACCACGGTAGAAAGATAAACAAGAATAAAGTATAGCCTTATCAGTAACTCATCGCCTGTGAAGTAGGCTAAATAAACTATAATTAAGATTTGTTGACTTGCCTTGTACAGTGTTATTAAATACATTTTAAAAATATGCCTTCTGAAGACATATCAAACTTTAGGTCTAAACTAAATATTTCTCATTACTTCTTCTACAAGTGAAGAACCCATGATTTATTTGATCGGAGTTCCAAACCACTTTCGCCCCAATACTTATCGTATCCACTTAGTGATTAATAGGGCACGTATTTATAGGCACTGAAAATGCTTAAGAGGTGGGTAAAAAAGCACTGAAAGTTAGAGAATTAGGCACTTAAGGGCACTCAAAATTCAATAGATAGTCACTTTAAAAGGCACTAAACATTTCATAAATTACACAAAAAGTGTGAAAAATTAAAGAAACGGGTACTAAATGAGACAAAATGGATTGTCATAACACTTATATTTTAATTCCCAGTATACTTACAGTACTCCATCTAAGGCATCCTCCAAACAACTAATATTGTGACTGAAGTAACAGAAAAATCAGTAATGTTCTATGTTCTAAAATAAATTAGCCTATTTACGAAGCTAAAGTATGCATTAATATTTACATTTTCATTGCAAAGCAAAAAACGCAGTCGTCTCCGTACAGGCCATGAAGGCCGCGGGAGGTGTGGGAGGTAAAGGCTTCCGCTATCTCTAACCTCGGCACTTGCTGGGGTAGAGTGGTTAGCTCTATGCCCAGCCGCCTTTGCCCCCAGGAATTAACCTGGTACTCATTTTTGGTGTACGCTGAGTGAACTTCCGGCAGTAAATCATTCCTTCTAAGCGTCGATTCATGGGGAATGTCCCTTTTGGTATATTTTTCAAGAAATCTCCTGAAAATTGGATTGTTTACTTTTCTCTAAGAAATATCGGCGGCTACCATTGAGGCAGATAATTCGGAAGAGAATTCGTCACGGCCTATGTTAAGTATCTTAGGATAAGAAAAGGAAGTCTGGTGCCACGATTTCTTCCCAGTTTTTTTCCTGATGTATGAATATCTATTTGTGTTGTTTCAAGTTATATATTTTTGACATTTTATCAAAAACAATGGTGTCGTTGAAACTATTAATTGAGTAATGTGCCCAAACAACGGTGGTAATGTAACAGTTGATTTCGACACATTTATTAAAAGTAAAATAGAATGATACAATAATAAAAGAATACCAAAACAAAGTTTTAAACTTACTTCTTTCACATAAGCCTGGCAGAAAATTGTTCTTCCATCTGAGAAAAAGGACGAATCAGTGGCAATCCATTGCTTCAATAACACTCTTCTACAACTATTCTCCCTTGGCATTTTCACCTCCAGTTTACTGCAGCGGACGTGCACAATACTAATAAATACGGAATGACCTTATTTGTGCTTAAACAGCCGTTTGAAATATAGTAAAATCCCTAGAATTAGCGAATCACTCCATTCCCTGTTGTCCCTCTTATGTGGGAATTCTATAATAATTACTGTCCACAACGGCGCTATCTTACCAGTTTAGCATGCCATTAAGCAAGTTCATCCTTTCATGGTGTAAGATCTCAAATTCCACAAGTCGGCAGCAAGTGTCAAGCTCTCGAAACGTTTACGTTACAACTAAGTACTAAAAGAGTATGGCGAAAAGAGGACAACATATCTAAACAGGCAGTTTTAGGCGCCAACGACCAAAATAGGCACTAACGTATCAAACAGCAATTTATAGGTACTATAAAATTGCAGTTTTAGACTCGCAGCATGAAACGGGTTTATAACTCAAAACCTTTCAGATCAAAGGAATAAAACAGGCAAATAGGCAAAATCCCCACTCAAGTGATTAAACACAAAATGAGTTACCTTTGGACGGACAGTAGGGCACAATGTTACAAATTAAGTTGCCGGATGGTTCCAAAACTTAATTTCACAGACTGCTAATATTATAAACGTATTCAAGCTCTTCGTGCTTTTTCAGTGGAACAATCGCGAGCGTTTTATCCCATTAAGGCACTGGGCTCCTAACTTAGATTGCCACACCTTGCTAGTGCGCCATTGAGACACCACTGTAAGCATCTTCTCCAGTCCAATGCCATACTGGGGCAAAACACTGGCAATTTCAGCTGGGATCGAGCTCGCTATTATGGAAAGGACGACTCACCATCTGCCTCATCGAGATCGGTAACACTACAGACACAGTGTGAAAACATTTATACTCCACGTGAGGTAAGCAAAAGAAGGCTATCAGGTTCATCACAGTGTTCCCAATGTCCTCCAGTCAAGCTGGTAGTGTGGATTCAGCAACTCGTCCGCTTATAGGACTAGGTCTGGTGGCATAAAGCTACGTATAAGTAGAGCTGCGGACCTCAGAGGCACAGTTGGTTAGTCGTTGTATTTCTGTTTTCAACGTAGTGGGTTCGATCTCGGCTGAAGTCGGCCGCATTTCAGCGTGTTTAAATGCGATCTCTCCATATTGCTGGCTTGTGGCACGCTACAGAACTCTTGTGGGGAAACATTCCGACATCCCGTGGTTTCCTAATATCTACAACATTTGAAGAGATATCAAACAAATGAAATGTTTGCTGTGCTGCTCCAACATACTAGAGCGAAGGCACACCCCATTGCTCCCCCAATTAAAGAGAGAAGAAACGAAGTACTTAGATCTAAAAATTATAGCCAACTCCACATGACCTATTTTAGTTCATATAGAATATTATCTGTGTTTTCCTCTTGCATTGTTATTGGAATAATACTGAGCGGAGCGGCCGCTCTTTTTAACGCGTGGGTTCGAGCCCCATCGTCGGCTGTCCTGATTATGTTTTTCTATGGTTTCCAATTTTCATTTCTAGAAAAATGCCGGGACATCTCCAATGCATAGGCTAGAGACAACTCCTTCCACCTCTTTACCCAGTTTCATTCACCATCACTCATTTCGTCTTCATTAGATCCTCGTGTGAGGTTGGCGTCAGGAAGGGCATCCGACCGTAGAGACATGCCGTATAAATTCATCCCACCTCACCCCCGACCACGTACCAAGAAACGGCACTGAGGAATAGAGAAACAAACAACCACACACACACACACACACACACACACACACACACACACACAGTTGTCATTGGAATATTCCATATCAAATAGACTATATTGGCAATACATCTACCGAGAACCGATGCAAGTATTTCAGTAACTAAAACTGAATCCACGGATTTCGAGATGTGAAACATTCTGTAATTAGGAGCATGTGTATGAGTCGTCAAAACCTGTAACTCGCCCAGTGGTTGACGACAGGCCATTACCCCCTGTGAAGCTGCTATAATTGGGCTATTAAATAAAATGATTCAAGCTATACGAAGACTATACTCGTAGAAGATCTGTATGCGGAACTGGAATGCATGGTTACAGTGAGGGAAGGCTTAGTGATGAGACACATACATTTCAATACGATATTTTCGATAATGAGGGAAAGGAGGATAGGACAAGCTCATGTCTGAATAATAGATAAATCCCTGACCTTGTTTTCGCAGGCGACCTCCTCCTCCTGTCTTGGACATCAGTTGGTGCAATACAGTATCAAGAAACCTGCTGAATATTGCGGGAAACTGAATTTGAAAATTAACGTTTAATGAACAAAAGTAATGTTTTTTAAAAGGAAATAAATTAAAGAAAAATGAAAGGTGGTGGTTATGAGTAGAAACTGAAGTAGTCAATAAAATTGTTGTTGTTGTCTGGGTCATCAGTCCATTGACTGGTTTGATGCAGCTTCCATGCCATCCTATCCTGCGCTAACCTTCTCATTCTTCGTAACTACAGTACTACACGTACTCCAATCTGTTTATCACATTCATACCTTGGTCTACCCTGCCGCTTTTACCGCCTACAGTTCCCTCGAAAACCAACTAAACAAGACCCGGGTGCCTTAAGATATGTCATATCCTTCTGTCTCTTCTTCTGATCACATTTCTCCAAACCGTTCTCCTCCCACCAATTCGATTCAGTATCTCTTCAGTTGTGATTCGGTTTACTCATCTCACCTACAGCATTTTTCTGTAACTCTACGTTTCAAAAACCTTCCATTATTTTTCATTCCGAGCTCGCTATCGTGTATGTTTCACGTTCATACAATGCCACGCTCCAGACAAGTCTTCAAAAACGTATTTTTAATTCCTATATCAATGCTCGAAGTGAGAAAATTTATTTTCTTAAGAAAGACCTTGTATGCTTGTGCTAGTCTGCATTTTATGTCCTCCTTACTTCTGCCATCATTAGTTCTTCTACTACCTAAGTAACAGTATTTATCTACTTCCTTTAAGACTTCATTTCCTAATCTAGTATTTCCTGCATCACCAGACTTCATTTGACTGCACTCCATTAACTTTGTTTTGGATGTACAGTATTTATTTTCATCCTGTATTCCTTCTCCAAGACTGTGTCCATACCATTCACCAATTTATTCAGATTTCTGTAGACTCAGATAGAATGAAAATATAATCGGCAAATCTTAGTCCTGATTTCCTTTCCTTGGATTGGGATTCCTTTTCCAAATTCCTCTTTGATTTCCTTTATCGCCTGTTCTGTATAAACATTAAAAAGGAGGGTGGCAAACACCGCATCCTTGCCTCACTCCTTTCTGGATTGCTGCTGCTATTTCATATCCTTCGATTCTCATCACTGCATCTTCTTTCTCGGTATCTGATCCCGATCACCTTCAAAACACAAATAGCTTGGTCCAATCAGAATTATCAAATGCCTTTTCTAGTCCTACAAATGGCATGTACGTACGCTTGTCATTCGTAATTCGATCCTCTAAGATCGGACGTAAAGTGAGGATCGTATCGGGTGTTCCAAAATTTCTTCTGAAGCCAAAGTGCTCTTTTCCCATCACAGTTTCAACGTGCCTTTCCATTCTTCTGTAAATAATACACGTTACAATTTTGCAAGCGTGTGGTACTAAACTAATGAAGCGGTAGTTTTCAGACTTGTCAGCACCTGATTTCTTGGGAATAGGTATAATACCATTCTGTCGAATATAGGATGGCACTTCTCTTGTATCATACATCTTACACGCTAAATGGAGTAACTTCCCCATTCTGGTTTCTCCTAAGGCGGTCAGTAATTCTGAGGGTATGTGATCAATTCCAGATGCTTTGTTCCTACTTAGGTCTCTCAAGGCTCTGTCAAATTCTGACCTAAAAATGTGGTCTCCCATTTCACTAGCATCAACAGTTTCTTGTTCCAGAACCTATTTTCTAACTCTTTTGCTTGATAAAATTGTTGAATATATACCTGACATTTTTCTGTCTTGTCCTCTTCCCCTAGAAGTGGTTTTTCCATCTGAGCTCTTAATATTCATTCACCTAGTTTTCCTTTCTAACCAAGGTTTCCTTTACTTTCCTGTATGCAGCACCTACCTTTCCTACAAGCATATAACCTTTGACAACCTTGCACTTCTCTTTCAGCCATTCTTCCTTAGCTGATCTGAACTATCTCTCTACTATGTTCATTAATCCCCTGTATTATTTTCTACACTCTTCAGTGTTTGCATTGTATTGTCGCCGGTTGTCAATCGAGTCTAATATTTCCTGAATTAGCCATTGATTCTTGCTTGATCTTACCTTTCTTCCTAACTTTTCTTCAGCAGCCCTACTGATCTCATTCTTCACGACTGTCCACACTTCATCTGTTGTATTTCCTTCAGCCTTTTTATTTAGTCCTTGTGCAACATGTTCCTTGAAACAATCCCTCATACTATTTTATTTCAACTTGCATAGGTCCCATCTCCTCGTATTCTTTCCATTCTTCAATTTCTTGAACTTCAGATGACTTTTCTTGACCACCACGTTGTGGTCATAGTCCACGCCTGCTCCTGGGAACACCTTGCAAATCAACACCTGGTTTCTGAATGTCTGCCGAATTATAATGAAGTCTATTTGATATATTCCTGTGTCTCCAGGTCTTGTCCATATGTACAACCATCGTTTGTGGTGTTTGAACTAAGGACTAAATTATGATAGGTGCAGAATTCAACCAGCCGACTTCCTCTTTCATTCCTTCGTCCCATTCCAAATTCTTCTATATCATAACCTTCTATTCCTTGCCCTACTACTGCATTCCAGTCTCCCAAAACAATTAGATTCTCGTCTCCTTTTACATATTGTATTAAATGATTCTTTGTCTACCGCATCAACCACATTCAGCAGATGATGAAGAAATCGAAAGAATTAGTACGCATATAGACCTGCACTATTGTGGTGGGTATTGATTTGGTGTCTATCTTGACAACTAATATTCGTTCACTGTGCTGATCGTAGTAGCTTATCCGCTGCCCTATTGCCTTATTCATTATCAAACTAACTCCTGCATTCCCCCTGTTTGATTTTGTTGTTGTTGATAATTCTGTAGTTGCCTGAACAAATATCCTGTTCTTCCTGCCGACGTACTTCACTTTTACCAACTACATCTAATTTTTGTCTACCCATTTCCCTCTTCATATTCTCTAACGTACCACAACGATTCAGACTTCTAACATTCCACGCTCCGACTCGTAGAATGTCAGTATTCATCTTCCTGATTATTGCCCCCTCCAGTATAGTCCCCACCCGGAGATCTGAATGGGGGACTATTTTACCTCCGGAATACTTTACCCAAGTTGAACCCATCATCAGTACATCATTTATACAGAGAGAGCTGTATGTC
The DNA here is from genome assembly GCF_040414725.1 of Anabrus simplex. NCBI lineage: Eukaryota > Metazoa > Arthropoda > Insecta > Orthoptera > Tettigoniidae > Anabrus > Anabrus simplex. Next base: position 773,359,605 of record NC_090266.1, read on the forward strand.
CTCGGGAGTTAGTTACGGCTGTAGTTCCCGTTGCTTTCAGCCGTATAGCAGTATCAACAAAGCTAAGCCATGCTAAAATAGTATTACAAGGCCATATCATTGATGGACCATTCGTTAGTCTGGTTTCTCGACAGATACCCCTCCGATATGGTTGCACCTGCGGTTCGGCTATCTGCTTGATTGGGACGCGCAAGCCTCCCCACGGCGACAAAGACACATGGTTCACAGGGGAGGATAGAATTCTTAGGAATTATAATAACATCAAATGGGATATGGAATCAACAAATAATACGAGCCAAAATGAAAGGGTTGGCCTAGCACGGTATCTCTGGAAAGGAAGATGCCAAATACTGGTTATAAACTGCATAAAAATATTTTAAATACTCTTGTAATATCAAGAGCATTGTATAGAGCAGAAGTATGGGGGTGTTAAAGTAAATAAAATAGAACTAGATGTAATTAGTAATAAATTATGCAATAATAATGGATCTACCAGAATGTACGGCTAAAAGCGGAGTACTATGTGAGGATATAAGTATACAGGAAGATATAGCTAGAAAGGTACACTGGTTGAGATTAAGAAGGGGAGACGGGAGGAAAAGATTACATTTAGCATACCAACATCAGATGAAAGGTTTAAATGATGATTACTGGCTAATGAAAGTTAAAAAGATGCTTGACAGAACACGAATGGAAGACTACTGGAATAAAGAGGTTCAGAATAAAGGTAAGAAATTGTACAAGAAAGTAACGGTTAGAGTGAAAGATATTGAGAAACAGATGATTATGGCGGAATTTAAAACTAAAAGAACATTATCGGAATTCTGAGAAATTATTAAAAATGTCATAACAGAAAGAAAGAAAGGCTTCCAGTGGGGTTATGTAAGGATAAGGGTCAGAGAGAGAACTAGGAGGAAAATCATTGTTTATTTTGTGTATAAATAGTGGAAGAAGCGCATCTATTGAGATTTTGTAGGGAGACGGATGCAATTAGAGTAAAATATCTGGGTAGGGAATATAAAACAGAATTCTGTACAAGTGTTAAATTGTTAAATAAGGAATCTGTACACCGGTAAGAACAGCAACATCTTGTGGATGAAGAAAATAAGAAAGAATAAAACAAGCACAAACAAAAATAATGAAGGATAAGATACATGTTTGTCCTAGAATATGTAACACTGTATTACATCTTGGACAAAACGAAAAAACGGGCTGGTAACGTGTATAATGGAAAAAATTACTAATAGGTACTAATAGGTAAGAATAATATTTAATGTAATAATAACTGAACAGGGTGTAACGAATATAATGTAATGCATATATCAAACACATGGATTGCATTAAGTTTAATGCGCTGTCCCCATTTTAAGGCGATCCGGAACTAGGGGATGGGAGTATTCTTTTCTAGTGGAGCACCTGATGTATAAACAGCTTTATCTATTTAGATTTCAGTTGTTTTATGTCTCTAGAAGATGAGGGCTGTGGCGAATTGGTCGTAAGACGTTCATTGCTGGAAGATGCAACTTGTAAAAATTTGGATTTTATAATTCAACCTTTACAATACTGTAATTGTCTTTATTAAAAAGACTACGTTTCACGAGTATAATTTAATGTCACTGCGTTTCACGAGTATAATTTAATGTAGTCTTTTTAATAAAGACAATTACAGTATTGTAAAGGTGGAATTATAAAATCCAAATTTTCACAAGTTGATACTTTGACAATACCGGCTCTAATATGAAGTTTATAACGTACAACGAAGATGCAAGCAGTTCCAATTATATTATTATTATTCTCGTATCAGAAACATACATGTTGTACACAGTTACAATTACTATATTACATTTGCCCAAAACTTGGCCACTTCCAATGCGTTTTTTGATGCTTGATATACTTCATCTTCTGCTCAGGAGGCTGGACATAGTCGACATTGGAGCATATGTTGGACGGTCTGGTCTTCTCCGCAGTCACATTGGATTGTTTCTTGATCTATGTAGCCCCATCTTGCCAAATTAACCTTGGATCTGCCAACTCCAGATCTCAGTCTATTCAGGGACTTTGTCTTGGTCAGGAGGTAGAGTTTCAGAAAATCCTATCCAGCCAGTGGGAAGGTAGGATGTAGCCCTCTATAATATTGCAACCTGGCTTTTTCAGTAGTGGTTCTAAGTTTCTTCGAAGTTCTGAGAAAACTCTTCCTTGATTTCAATCGTTGAAGATGCGGTTCATGCCCATGTAGAGGATGGGTCTTTTCCTGCTCCACTGTCTTTATTTCCTTGTTCGCAGCTTTTTCTCTTCGAACAGAAGGAGGTGCTATTCCTGCAAGGTGGTAGAGCCATTCGACTGGAGTGGATTTCAAGCAACCTGTTATAATTCTGCAAGTGGCGTTGAGAGCTATGTCCACCTGCTTGGCATATGTTGAATTATACCAAACAGGACACGCATACTCTGCCTCAGAATAGCATAGTGCCATTGCAGAAGTTCGGATGGTTTCAGGTTGGCTACCCCACTGTGATCCGGCCAGTTTCCGTAAAAGATTGTTCCTGGTGGAGACTTTCAATTTGCAGTTCGTGCAGTGCTTCTTGAAAGTAAGATATCTGCCAAGTGTCACTCCTAGATATTTTGGAGACTCAGTGTTCCAGTCCGACCCCTGACCATACTATCTTTAACTTGCGAATAGCTTCCCTGTTTCTCAGATGAAAAGCTCACACTTGTGTCTTTGAGGGGTTTGGTTTAAGCTAGCAGTTCCAATGGCTGTGTAGAAGAAGATGGTGTTGAAGACACTGCAGTATTTTCTGTGACAAATTTGGTTTTGTCTGCTTGCGTACATTATTCGAAAAGACGCGTTTAACGAACTGTGGGGAAGGTTTATACCGGGTGAATTGGTCGTGCGGTTAGAGTTATTGTATATAGTCTTTTTGTTAAAATGGTTAGTTTCGAATATTTTTTTACATTATGTATATGTGTCTTTGACATTTTTTGTAAGGGTGTTCTTATGTGTACCATACAAATAGCTGTAATTCCGCACGTATTGGAAAACTTGATATGATCTTTATATGATCCTTTTACTCGAAGTAGCCAGTACTAATGTCTTCCAATGAAATGAAATGAAATGAAATGAAATGTCGGATGGCTTTTAGTGCCGGGATATCCCAGGACGGGTTCGGCTCGCCAGGTGCAGGTCTTTCTATTTGACTCCCGTAGGCGACTTGCGCGTCGTGATGAGGATGAAATGGTGATGAAGACAACACATACATCCAGCCCCGGTGCCATTGGAATTAACCAATTAAGGTTAAAATCCCCGACCCGGCCGGAATCGAACCCGGGACCCTCTGAACCGAATGCCAGTACGCTGACCGTTCAGCCAACGAGTCGGACATGTCTTCCAATAAATGTGCTATTCTTCGTTAAATACCCTCTATAGGTCATTGCTCTGTCTTCCAGAAGTTTGTCGCTTCATATACAGTACTGTAGTTCATTCCAGTGTTCATCCCTTTATGCCAATCCCCTAAGAGTATGCAATTGGTGCAGCTGTCCAGTACACAGGGTTGCGTGACACTCTTAAACAAACGAACCAATCTTGCAATGTTTAAAAACGGTTTTAAAAAACGAAGCATTTTCTTATTGAACTGAATTAAACCTTATTTTGGAATGTTGTAACACCATTGACCCCTACCCTCAACATTGCCCGATTTACGTGGTGCAAAGAACATCGAGCTTGGACCGGGGAACACTGAGACTATATGCTGTTGACGAACAAGACAGCGTAGAGCATTTGTAGTGTCCGACTCGTCGGCTGAATGGCCAGTGTACTGGCCTTCGGTTCAGAGGGTCCCGGATTCGATTCCCGGTCGGGTCGGGGATTGTAAACTTCATTGGTTAATTCCAATGGCTCGAGGGCTGGGTGTTTCTGCTGTCCCCAACATCCCTGCAACTCAAATATCACACACAACACTATCCTCCGCCACAATAACACGCAGTTACCTACACATGGCCGATGCCGTCCACCCTCATCGGAGGGTCTGCTAGAAATAGCCACACGAAATTATTATTATTTGTAATGATTCCCAGAGTGTTCCATGTGTTTCATCGAGGTTATGAAACAGGCGATGTGTACAGAGATGCCATCTTTTAACAGCGATTAGAATTCTGTGCACTGTTCCAGTACTGCAATTGTCTGCGCGTGAAAGACAGGAAATGCTGCAGCTTTTACTTCACGGGAGTAGAAGTTTCATTCAAGAAGTTTTAAAGGCTTTATTAGTAACTTTAAAAGGATGTATAGCAAAACGTAGGTAAACAGTAGTATATGTTTAAGTAGGAGGATTTATCGTGCAAACAAAAATAAAAAATCTTAAATTAATCACTATAAAACACGAAAACAAATAATCCAAATACTGTGTTTCGCTAATTATCACAGAAATTCATAAAACATTTGCACAAAATAAATAACAAAATGGCCCTGTACTCGATAAAACGTATTGATCTTCATTGAGCTATTTTCTCAATGCTTGACGTTATTGACCACTGCATCATAGCCGAAGCACCACTGTAAGGTGCATATTTCCAAGTCGATTCCTAAAAAAATATCTTGCCAATTTTATTACTGAAAATAACTGTTCGTACATGAAAGTGGAGCCAAACAACCATTGCACTATTGCAGCTACGTTACGAAGTATAACAGTTTCGGACTTGCTATTGTATAATAAATGGCAGTTCATGATATCGTACCGTAGGACAATGGTCATTTTAATGCAACGGGAACAAGAAAGAAAATAATGGTGAAATCTATGACCACGAAATTGAATTCACAAAATCGTTTACTGAACTCGTGTGAAGTGCAGACAGTATATACAGTATGCATACTTATGATAGAGGCCGGACGTTCAGGCATTTATTTAGCTACAATAGGCAGGCAAAGAAGCACGTAAAATTTAGGAAATCGGCAGTAAAATAAGCATTTATAATGACAAAAATGGGCTCTAGAATAATAAATATGGTTTAATGTAAGCTACGTAATGCACATCTGCATCCCATTTTACTACTTAATCTTACGTCCCCCTGTGGGAGGGGGTGATAGAATAACATCAACGCTATCCCCTGCCATTCGTAAGAGGCGACTAAAAAGGGACAAGAGGGGCTCTCAACTTGGGAGTGTGGGTTAGCGACCACGGTTCCCCAAGCTGAGTCTGGCGTTGCTTCTACTTATTTGTGTCAGGTTCCTGTCTCTTATCTTTCATACCCGAACTCACTTATTCAACTCTTATTCTTGTACGACCCGACGGTATTAGATTTTCGGACCTTAGGGAGTTTATTATTTTCACACCGTTCGTGGCCCTTTCCTTTCTCTTGCCGATAACTTCTTGAGAGTTAGACCTCTTCCATTCTGCTTCTGATTAGTGTTAATAGAAGATGTTTACCAAGTTGTTCTTTTTCTTTAAAAAAACCACCACCGTTTAATCTTACGTAGCAGGAGCGGGACCTCGTAGCCCTCTCGACCATTTGGCTTGTGGAGTGAGTTTTCAGTAGAGATTTTTGTAATATTAAAATAAATGATTTTTTTTATCTGTTAAGTTAAAATGAAATTGCCTTCTTTATTACTAATATAGTACATTGGAATCTTATTTTCTTTTCTTTCCATTGTTTAATTTTAATATATAAATAACAGGGTAAAATATCCACAACAACTTAAAAGAGGCAAAAAAAGGCAAAATAAAAACTGGTCCTAGCGTTCCCAAACGTACGGAAATAGGTTTGTGTCTATTTGACAATTCGATATAAACACCCAAAAAAAAAGGCATTTTGCCTAACTTCCTGGCTCTACATGACGTTAGTTTTCTCGTCAGACCAGTTCTCTGCTCCGAAATGGTGAAAATTGTTCGCTGCCTCTTCCCTTTATTTGGTGGTGCAACTTGATATCATCTTAAATGTTCTGTCAAATCTCTTAAAAATGAAAAATTATTACACATGGGAACAAGATGGTTCTTTATTCTCTTTACACTTTATTTCCTCAAAGATCTCAAGTGATAATTTAACATCTTCCCTCGGCTGAGCCACTGAACTCCAGTGAAATGCGGTTTATCTCCTTACTGTGTCAATACCACTAGTAAGCAATTTGAATTCCGTGGTTTAACCATTGGTTCCCAATAACGTGAACTGCTTTTGACTAAAAATATATATTTTCATGACGACATTTTGGGGACAATAGTTTTGCTGGCGTGCAAGGTAGAAACCGGGGTAAAATATGCTTCTTGTCTTTGCAGTTCAGTTCTGAAGAGAAGAGATTTACGACGTTTTCTTTGAGTTTGAATAGGTAATACGGTATCTCTTCATGGAAACACAAATTGTGGTCACCATTAAGACGAAAAGTGAAGTGGTATTTGGTGTTTTAAGATCCAAAACATTCAAATTATTTCTCGCACTTATATGGAAGTGAATATAACTTACGTTACAAGTGATAAGCTTTAACAGCTTCATTTCATGATGTCCCTTAGGGGACGAAACATGCACTAGATATAATAAATCATATATTGTATTGAATAGGCGGACCGCTTAATTATAATATTTAAGTTTATCTTGAATATTCATTGATTGAATAACATCCATTAAGTTCCGAAAAATATCAAATGTGACCGATTTTATTGCGTTACGGAATTTTCTTTCGCTGCCTGTGTAACTCATATGGTCCGAGCCCAAATTTGTGGTTTCAATCCCAGTTCCGTTTGAGGTCAACCAAATTAGAATAACAAATTTGTTCCAAACGTCTTCCTGGTGTACAAGAAATCAACCGATATGTATAGTAGTCTTGTGCTTCCTGTTTATCTCTGCGAATAGGGTTACAAGACGCCCGGAAAATCCTGTATATGCCATACAATTTAACCTTCTGTCCGGCATCCGGGAGAAATTTCTTAAAATTCCTAAACGTCTTCCATTATTCAGTGGTTTAAACATTTTATTTTCCTCTCACGAAAGAAAGAATAAATATTTAAGTAGCTTGACCACAAGGACATCTGTCTTTAAAGGGGAAATAAAGTTTTCCAGGCGGTTATTGTGGCTGCAGGTAGTAATGTTATGCCCAGCTGTATAAGTTAAACCAATTTCTTGATCAAAACAGTGAAACGGTGTCGTCGAATGAGAAGTGGGCAAGATATTTTACTACTAACAAGTACGAAATCTGCCATTGTGAGGTTGTTAAAAATTGCGGAATACTTCTTCACTAATCCTGCACATAATGAAGTGGGTGTGTTCATTGATTTCCGCTCAATGTACAGACACTCCGAAGGTTATACTTTTTTAAAAAATATAATTTCAAACATTTAAACTGTTCTGAGTTTTGCAACAAATCATTGTCTCTTAAATATGAACGACGTTTCTCAGTAAAATCAGGACTGACAGTATATATAACTCCTCGCCAGCCCCACAGTGTAGGGGTAAGCTTGTCTGCCACTTACCCGAAGGCCGCGGGTTCGGCTCCCGGTCAGGTCAAGAACTCTTTACCTGGACCTGATGGGTGGTTCGCGATCTACTCAGCCTGCGTGATTGCGTGATTATAATTGAAGCGCTATTATCCGGCGAGATAGCGGTCCCGGTCTACAAAGCCAAGAATAACGGCCGAGAAGATTCGTCGTGCCCACTACATGGCATCCCGCAATCTGCAGGCTTTCGGGCTGAGCAGCGGTCGCCATGCCCGTTCAGGGTTGTTGCGCCATGGAGCTTGGTTTGGATACATTAAGTTCTTGGTTCAGAGTACGAGAAAAGGTAGTATGTAAGGTTCATTTGTCGAAAGGCATGGATTAGTATGGTGGCTTCAAGCATTATTTTTAATTCTAGACAGGTTCATTTAACACGAAATGTTCTCAAGCTCTTAATTACAGGAAGAATGCGCACTGTGAGATGATGTTACGCCAATGATCAGGGTGTAAGTTGCAGGCTGTGGAGAAACATGTTGACACTTGAAGAGGAGTACAGTATGATATGTTAACAAAGTGATGACTGGAAGAAACAAGATCAAATTCCAGATTGAATATACAAAATTAGAGGAGATAATCATTTCAAATAGGCCTGCTTTTATTACGTATTTTCTCAGGATGCTAGGATAAGAAGAGAGATCGGATGAGGTGTTGTATAGCTAAACCGGTCATTGAGTTGAAAGTTGAGCTACACACGGTCACAATTTCAGATGCTGCTGCTTTTGTTTAGATGACTTAGAGATGAAGCTAAGGTGAGAGGGCGCCACGTCAAGTCAGGCATGCATAAGTAGCCGGCCGTTCCATTGTCTATGGGAACAAAGAACGTGTTCTCCTGCGTTGTAAACACGTGCACGGCTTGTCGAGGAACGGATGCGACATCCCCTGCAATTAGCACCTCTTGACAGTAGCAGCAGCACCTAGCTCTAGAAGAACCACCCCAAATGCAGATGTTCGAAGAACTGTTCACCGATGCAGCCTCTCCAAGTCGCCAGCACACTTCGTTCGTGCTCTATCTATTGTTGATAATAATTGTTTATCCTTATGTCCGTCTCCATGGCTAAATGGTTAGCATGCTGGCCTTTGGTCACAGGGATCCCAGGTTCGATTCCCGGCAGTGTCGAGAAATTTAACCGTAATTGGTTCATTCCGCTGGGACGTCCACATCATCATTTCATCCCCCCATCATGACGCGCAGGTCGCCTATGGGAGTCAAATCAAAAGACTTGCATCTGGCGAGCCGAACTTGTCCTCGAACACTCACGGCACAAAAAGCCATATGCCATTTCCAGTGTTTTCCTCTCATATTATCATTGGAAAACGTACTGTACCCTAGACAGGATGCTGATAATTTACAAAGAAAGAAATGTGAAAAGTTGATTTTGTCCAATAAATTTACCGGTAATAGAATAGTTGGAATCGTTACGGCAGAATGTTGTGTAGTTGAGTATACTTTTCCTAAAACCAACATGCATTAACCTTAAATTAGATGAATGCATTGCGCCGGAGGGAAGCAAGGGGGATACGTGTCGTGGGTTCAGGATTTCAGGAGGCACGGAAGTTTAATGGAAGCCCAATGAAAAACGCCGGCTAAAGCAAACTGACCCTTTCCCATTTTAGAAAAAGTGGTTAAGTGTAAGAGAGGGCCGTGAGCCCTAACTTCGCAACATACAAAGGCATAAAATAAATAAATAAATAAAATGGAGTATTTATCTATTTTGTCGGTAAAATATAAACTGGCTTCAAACATGAACTTCTCGGATGTTGTAGCTGATTTTGTGAACGTCGAAGTGAGAAAATCCAGGATGCCGCTGATATTGAATATATAATACCACATCACTATTCCATTAGATATGAATCCTCTATTCAAAATCTGCAGTGGCACAGTGGAAGAAATTTACGATGCTCATAATTATGCGACATTAATATTAACTAATAATTTTTGTATTTTATTTGTTTTCAGTAATATATTAAATTCAGTTTCAGAAAGAAAAAATTGATATCCTTAAGCGTGTGCCCATTATTGTACAAATGTCATTTGATTCTTTGCATTGAAGTTGAAAAAGAGAGTCCACCATCTCGATTTATCATGGGGCCCAGAATATATGCCGGCAGCCCTGCATTGCACTACATAGAATTGGCCAAAACCGATAATGAGATTTGTACTATTCTGTTTGTTTTCTATGAATTATTAAAAACTTCTAGCACCTTGGGAAATTTTAAGGGCGCATTTAGACATTGGAACGTTAAATGAATACACTTATTATTTACTGAATGTAAAGACAGTATTCTAAGACATTTCTGTAAAAGGATTCGCTTATCGTTGTTTTTCATTATACACACAAATGCCATAACGAATTTCTGGGGACATTTAAACTGCTTTCGTTGAAGTACCATTAAATCGATCATTTAATAATTTTATCAAGAGAGAGTGGAAATAGCACTTCGGCTCCTTGACTGAATGGCCAGTGTCGTGGCCTTCGGTTCAGTAGACTCCAGGTTCTATTCCCGGCCGGGTCGATGATTTCAGCCGAGTCTGGTTAATGTATCTAGCACAGGAGCTGGGTGTTTGTGTTTGTCTTAATACGGATCTTCATTTCCATACAACACATCACATTGCAAATCACCATAGAAACACACAATAGAAAATGCACCTCTCCACATAGGATTGCGTTAGGAAAGACAACTGGCTGTAACACTGGGACAAATCTATACAAAGTGTCGAACCCTCGTAACTGGAAAAAGGCCAGGAAGAAGAAAAAGAATGCAATTTTATATTTAATGGCATACACATATAAGATCTCTTTTTAACATTTAAAGTAATAAATTACTCTTGCTTTCTTTCCGACTCCTTGGCTAAATAGTCAGCATACTGGCCCTAGATTCAGACAATACAGTTTACATACCTACTACAAAAATGTTGTACTAACTGTAGTAGCATATTTCACTTAAAAACTCGTATCTTCCTGAACTGAACATTTTATTGATTCTTCTAGATAATTTACCGTATCACTTACACGGATGTAGGTTTTGCACTTATTAGGGAACTCCATTTGACAAGAGACCTTTTTTGACAAAAATCGCGACAAAAAATAGTGCCTGTGTAGTCTATACTGCTAGGCGGTCAGGGGTAAATAAACCACTTAATGATTTAGGAAACAAGAAGAATTTAGTGGAGTAGAGTAAGGAACGTACAGTACGCAAATACATTCGATTAATCGATCATATTTACATGAAGGGGAAACTCTTCATCCTCGTTATAGTAAGAGTTTTTAATATTGATGTCCGTGCAATTGAAAAATGAATATATAGGCTTATGGAGGAAAGGAAGGGGAATAAAACTTTCATCGTTGAACTGAAATATCCATTAAAATGGCGTTCGTTAAAACGACATTTGACTGCATTGATGGTTTGGGTTCAGCCATAAAACTATTACAATGGCTGCTTCTATCGTATGTTCAGAATATTCTAACGTGCTTTCTTCTTCAAATCCAGGCGAATGCTGCGATGGCACTTCGTGTGCTATTCTCGTCCAGAATACGAAGGAAATTCATTGTTAAACATTTCCTTACTGTGCGTACACTGATGAGCCACACTCACCCGAGAACATTCATCGCGTCTAGATCGCGGAGAGATAAACGTGACACTCCTGAAGCATGGTATAACCAGCGTCAGAATGGTAAAAGTGGGTGATCTCTCCTAATTCGATGGAGGCAAATTGTAATGGCACGGCGCCTTAGTACCAGCATCTCTGAAACGGCACGACTGCTCTTATGTCGCTGCCGTGAACACGTATCGAGAAAGAAGCCGTTCATTAGCGAGCGCAGCACGGTGAGAATACTAGAATTTGCACGTTCGTATCTTAAGAGACCGTTGGAATTCTGGAAGAAGATTATATTTTCTGATGAGACCAACTTCAAAATCTTTGAGTCAGACGCGTGAGAGTTTGTGTAGCGTAAGCCAAAGAAGAACTTGACCCTAAGGGCGTAGTGTCAACCATAAAACATGGGGGAGAATGTTATGGTGTGAGGGTGTATGAACGATTCTGGTGCGGAAGAACTGGTTGTTATTATGGGTAACATGGATGCCAGAGGGTATGTGAACATATTCCACGCAGACGTGTTCACTTCCAGTGTTTGTACTGCTTACTACTGCTTGATTGGCCAGGCAGGAAAGTAGAGGGGTGTACTGCATCACAGCAAGCAAGTTGTTTCTGTCCTGGGCAGAACGAGAATTCCCGTCCTGGCTAAGGCGAAATACGATCGCTCGGTTGTGTCCCATTTACGATCACTCCCATTACAGAGGAAAAAGGATCGTATCCCATTTGCGATCACTGCAAAATTATCAGTAGCCTACTCCAGATAACCGTGTGATAAAGCTAGGCTCACAGATTCTCCCAACCTGAACTTTTTTCTGAGGTAATAATTAGACTATAGTTATCAACATACTTATGTCAGCTGTAGACATCCACCGTTGATGTATTTTTTGTTGTCATTTGCGTGCTTACTTACGACATGGAGTACATTGAGTCGAATAGAGGCAAGCATTGTGCTTTATATAGTAGATACTCTCACAGAAATGTACGGGAAACAGAAGAAATCCCAGTGTAAAGGAAGATTAGTGCGTCAAAACCATACAGTGGCTAGAATGATCGGTCACCAGTACATTCTTGACGAGTCGAACTTGGACGTAAAGAAAGCTACATTTCGAGCGTAGAAGCTATCGCGCCAGAACAACAGTGCGCCAGTTCCTAAGATATTTAACGAAGAAATCCAGCCTTTACTAAACAGGGATTACGAATACGTTACAAGGATGCCGCAGTTATAAATTAAACATAGTACGCTGTACCGAAACAGAAGCCAGGAGTACAAAAAAAGTCAAGAAGTCCGAAGAGGTTGTTCTTCATGAGGAAATCCTAAAACTGTCTGACGGGGAGAATTTTCTCCTGGCCGATGATGGTGTGAAAGATAGGTTGTTGGTGTTCAGTGGAGGCGAAGTAAAGGAGATTTTGAGAAGAGGAACGTCTTTCTTCATGGACAGGACATTCAAAAGCTGCAGTAGTCAGTTTAACAAGTTCAGTGTCGACCTTGGAAGCACAGAAGATGAAACAAACGTTGCACCAGTCGTCATTGCTCTTCTTCCTGACAGAAAGAAAAAAAGAAAGAAAGTTATTTATGAATGTTACGATTACGTCTACGAGAATTGCCTGATTGGCAGCCTGAAACGGTAAATTCTGATTTTGAAATGTCGGCTATCTCAGCCTTATCTTCAGTTAATTTCGCCGGATGTTATTTCTTTTCATTTTACGCAACGTCTCTGGAGGAGGGTTCAGCATATCGGTATGACTACACAATAAAAAGAAGACGAAGACGTCAGATTGCACGAATGTGTGTGCTGCACTTGCTCTTCTCATGTCTGAACATTTTGAAGATAGCTGGCTATATATCCACGGGCAAGCACCAGAAGAAGAAAAAAGTTCGTCCAATTCCTGACTACTTCGTGGACCAATTGCTACAAAATCCTGAAGTGTCACCTGAATTACGGAACTGCTACTGGCAACGTCATAGGATGAATAATTCAGTTGAGGGATGGAATCACAAACTGAACAGCCCGACTGGAAGACCACACTCCACGGTGAACGACCTCATCAAGTACTTAAAATGTCAAGCTGAGAAATCTAATCATGAGATTCTGAAGATGGACTTGAATGTAGAAGGAGTAAACAACAAAGGGCTGAATAGGGAATTGGGTGCAACTATAGCAATGATTACTGGAAGGTACGAAGGAGATTCTGACGATGAAAAGTTTCCTACGACGATGCCTTACGTTCTGATACTTGCCTAATGCAAAACGGGCAATGAGGTCTTCAGGTGAAGGCCGAGCACGGTTACCTGTGCGGGTCCATGGTGTCCGTGGGTCATTTGATCCCCTTTCTTGAAGCTGGGGCGAGGCGACAAGACAGACTGGGGTCGTTGACCTAGATGTTAGGCCCCTTTAAACAACAAGCAGCATCATCATCATCATCATCGTCGACAAGACAGACCCACCTCAAAACAGTTGAAGTGCCTATTTACGAAGAAGGCACGTAGTTCTGGCTGGCGCTAACAATGGACATTTTCGCACTATCATAATAGAATTATTATTTCTTAAACTTATTTTAATCTAAATATTTTCCTAAGACTTAATTTTGGAATTTTATACATCTAATCCGAGCGTACAGATAAAATTATAATTTTATTTATATAGGTAAAATTAGGCTGAGTGGCTGCGCGTATTAACGCGCTCTGACTAGGGAACCAAGCTCTGCATTCGGGGAGAAGCGTGGGTTCGAACTCCACCGTCGGCTGGCCTGAGAATTGTTTTCTGTGGTTACCCATTTTCACTTACAGGCAAATGCTGGGACAGTTCCTATTCATAGGCCACAGCCGATTCTTCGCACCTCCTTACCCACTTTCATTCACCATAATACATTTCATCTTCATTAGCTCCTCAACTGAGGTTGGTATCAAGAAGGGCATCAGGCCGTAGAAACAAGCCGTGTAAGTTCATCTCATCTGCCATATCTCATAGCTCATATCTCTCATCTCTCATACCTCATCAAACTGGATTAAGGGGTGGACATACATACAGATAGATGAAAGTAGGTTAATTATATTTTGAGCAGTTGTTTGATTAACGTGTCAGTTTGAATATTTTAACAGTTTGAGCATTATTTAAGCATTTATTTAATAGTGTCCCCTATTGTATAATGGGGAAAAGAAACTGTAAATTTACTGCTAAGTTAGAGATGAGGTACACTTTGTTTCACAAAGCGTAACCCTGTCGAGGAAGCAGAGTGTTACATCAAAAATCATTGTTTTGAATTTTAAAACTGTAAAATTCAACGGTTTTAATAATTCTCCTTTTGTCCAGCCTTTTAAAACTAATTTGACCGCCTTTACACCCACAGTTATCTGGTAACCCTAAATAAAAAGTACATTTGGGTCTTATTTAGTCAATATTTGTCTGTCCCGATATTAACGCATCAGGCACTAGCGGTAAACATAAGTAATTTAATGACTTTCATCATCAGAATCCTAGCACGTAGTTTCTGCAAGTTACTTGAGGGCTGTCTCTTTTACGATTTGCTTTACGTCGCACCGACACAGAGAGGTCTTGATGATGATGATGATGATGATGATGATGCTTGTTGTTTAGAGGGGCCTAACATCTAGGTCATCGGCCCCCAGAGAGGTCTTACGGCAGCGTAGGAATGGGAAGGAAGCGACCGTGGCCTTAATTAAGGGAAAGCCCCAGCATTTGCCTAGTGTGAAATTGGGAAACCAGGGAAACATCTTCAGGGCTGCCAACAGTGGGGCTCGAACCCACTGTCTCCCGAATGCAAGCTACGTGACTCAAATCACGCGGCCACTTGTTCGGTGAGGGTTCCCTGTACCAGTTCTTCCGGAGGGAGTTCCCTCACACCAACCTGAGTGTTTGTAAGTTATTGTATTCTCACTGATATGAGTGATCGCAAATGGGACAAAAATAAATTAGTCTTGCATTCTAACTGAGTGATCGCAAATGGGACGACACCGATTGCTCAGTACTGTTATTGATATGGCGGAGCCTATAGGCGAGTATGATTGTAATTGATTGTGCTATCAGTATTAGATCAACATGGCAAGTGTGCTCCGCTTTTTGAAGTAACATAAAACGTCCTGTCCCTGTGCATTTAACGAGCTACCCGCCCCGGCTTCGCATGGGAGCAGTTATGAATTTAAGGCGATAGGCTACGTTTAACCGAGGACTTAATATTTCCTTGTGTACGACATTGGTAGTTTTTCCCGGCAGTGAAAAAGAAAAGATTTCCTTTTGATGTAACACGCGAGAGGGACACGTAAAGCCGTCCAGGAGAAAAACATTCTCCACCGAGGTCAACTCCACCCACGCTAAGTGTCTAACCCTGTGCTTTGTTTATTGTCATGACAAAGCAAACTCTAACCGGGAATTGGATTCGTTTGAAATCAAAAGATAAATCTGAAGGAATCACAGGGATTCTCGGCATTAAGACAGTTTCTCCTGTGCCACAGCCGGTTAAAGTATTAGCTTCAGTCAGACTGTTTTTCAAAGTTTTCAGTATTAATCGCGTCCAGTTGCATAACTGGCGGGTGTAGGTTACGTACCAATATAATAGGCACCTCCCTTTTCAAGATCAGCTTCTTGGTGGCAAGTCGGAATGATGTAAAGAATTTTGAAATTCTGTAGGGTAACGAACAACTCCTTCACTATCGAATACTGTGTCAACTGTGTAATATACTTGAATCTGGGCAGTGAATTTAGAGAATGATTACTCCCTTTGTCTTTGTGAAGTCATTCTTTCTCTGTTCTGCTTCAATCGAGAATCTCTCTGCTGGTCACTTTCATTGTTACGTGATAAACGCACATTTCTCGAATGCAATATTCCACGACCTGTATTCACTTTCCGACTCGGCATGATGGGTTAAATTTGATAGTCCGGCCCCATGGCTAAATGATTAGCATGCTGCCTTTTGTCCAAGGGTCCCATGTTCGATTTCCAGATGGGTCGGATTTTTAACTTTTCTTGATTAAATTCTCTGAACCGGGGGGCTGGCTGTTTGTACCATCTTCATGATTCATCTTAGGTGTGGGGGGGGGGGGTGCCTCCATCCCCACAGATTAACAGGTCGCCTGTAGGGTGTTAATTCGAAAGACTTGCACCAAGCCTCCCCGGAAGCCACACGCCTTGTTATAGATTGTATATGCATAACGAGAAGTTACTAGAATTGTTGTATCTTAGCATCTGCAACAAGATGTTCACAGACGTAATTTAAAAAAAGTCGATGTGCATGAAATTAGCAGAAAAACTCCAGGCTCACCCCCTCCCCCAATCTTAACTCGACTGTTTAGCCTGTGCAAGGAAGTATTCATAGACGGAATGAAGAGAAGCCCAGGTGCACCAAAATTACCAGGGAAGCTCCAAAGACACACACCCCTCTCCCAAATGCGTATATCAATTCGACAGTGTAGCCTGCGGAACGAAATGTTCACTGCCTGAATGAAGAAACGCCGAGGTGCATCAAATTACCTCGGAAACTCCAAACAAACTGTGGAACAAAATGTGTTAACAGAAGGAATACAGATAAGGCCAGGTGAATCGAATTAATAGCGACAACTCGCAACATATCCACTCGTCTCTGAAGTCTAAACTCAACCGTTAGCTGCTGGGCGAAGCCGTTGATAGCTCCGAAGGTACAGATGAAAATCACGTACTGTAAAGGCATTTTTAATCTACATTAGTTACTTGAGGTGATTAAACAATTTATTCTGATAAGGATTAATTTATTAATTTAAAATTTGTTTTAAAATTTGACTTTTTACTACAAATTGTTACATAAAAACAGTATGCACTATCAGATATGTATTAAGTATATATATATATATAAAGAGAGAGAGCCTCCGTGGCTCAGCCGGCAGCGCGCCTGCCTCTCACCGTTGGGTTCCGTGGTTCAAATCCCGGTCACTCCATGTGAGATTTGTGCTGGACAAAGCGGAGTTGGGGCAGGTTTTTCTCCGGTTCTCCGGTTCTCCGGTTTTGCCTGTCATATTTCATTCCAGCAACACTCTCAAACATCATTTAATTTCATCTGTCATTCATTAGTCATTGCCCCAGAGGAGTGCGACAGGCTTCGGCAGCCGGCAGAATTCCTATCCTCGTCACTAAATGGGACTTCATTCATTCCATTCCCGACCCGGTCGAGTGACTGGAAACAGGCTGTCGATTTTCATATATATTTACTGTCGCGGACTATTTTGTAGAACTTGTTGTGTTGAACAGTTCTTACCCTCATAGAATAGACGTAGTTTTAACGGTTTGGCCACCGTGACCTAAAAAGACGCACGCACGACCGTTTTCTCCTCTGCTTGCTTCACTGAAATCGTTACATTTCCATATTTCAGTATGGAGATTCCACGGAAAAATGAAATGACGATATCATCTAAAGTATAGATGAAAATTACGTATTGTAAATGACATTTTAATCTACATTAGTTACATGAGGTGAATAAACAACTTATTTTGATAAGGACTAACTTATTAATTTAACAAGTTGCCTTCTAAATTTGACAGAGGTTTCCTTATTGCAAAGTGTAACATAAAAACCCTTATAGTGGGCTATGTGTTGAAGATAGATGTATGCTGTCGCTGAGTTTTTGCAGATCTTCTTTATGCAGAACAATTCATACCCACATAGTATAGATATCTCTAATGGATTAACCAGCATAAGCTAAAAAGGCGCACGGACGGCCGTTTGTCCTTCAACTTGCTTCACTGAAATCGTTACTGTTCGGCTTCCTTTGACCATAGAAGAATGTTTCTAAACATAAACCTTTCTCGATAAATGCTTTATAGAATGGTGACAACTGCATCAAAATCCATCCAGTGGTTTTCGTGATTAGCTGGCACAGACAGACAGACAGACAGACAGACAGGCAGACAGACAGACAGACAGACAGACAGACAGACAGACAGACAGACAGATGGGATCAAGGGCATTATGTTATACTAAGATATGTAAAGATAACAATTATACGTGACAATGTGATGATGGCGATGCAAGTATCTACACAAAGTTACTGAAGATATCTCAAAACTACTAGATTATTACATCTGTGTTTTAAATAATCATAACTTTTATTCTATATACGGTATATAAAATCCATTTATGTCTATATATAATATTCGCTGTTATTAAATAAACAATAATACACCTCCACAGAAAAATTAATAATGACTCATTTATACTTCTTCTCTAAAAAAGTAAATTAATAAATACAGAAATAAATAAATGAATAATAACTATACCAGGTGATACAGCTGCCCCTATTTTTTCCCAAACATATGCAACCATCTAGGTTAGTCCTATCTTCGCTACATTTTGTAGCAATTACGTGGAGTTAAACCGACATAGACTTCCGCGCACAATGCAAAAACGGTACAAGAGGCACTAAGTGAGACCCATCTCAAAAACACTGTACCGTTTTATGTAGAACAGAGTACAATACTATAGTCATTTTTACGAAATACTACTGTATCATATAAACGTGACAGGTTAGGACCAAGTACGAACATGTCAATTCACTGCCATTTTGCGTAGTCTAATCACATGGAAATTGATAGAAACGTGTTTTATACAGTATTTTATAATCTATGACGCAAATGCTACACAACAGATGTGACAGCTTGTGCCATGTAATTACTAACGTTAGAGCGTTCAATAAAGTTATACAACACGTTAGTAACTTTCGAAGCGAGAACTTTCGCTCTCCTCGTGAATACAGAGTTATAAGTTATAAGGGGTTAATTCCCGCGCTTAAAGTAGCTGCGTGGAATTATGCATGGTACATGTACGTGGAAGCCACCTCTGTGGTGTAGTGGTTAGTGTGATTATCTGCCAACCTCGGAAGCCCGGGTTCGATTCCCGGCTCTGCCACGAAATTTGTAAAGTGGTACGAGGGCTGGAACGGGGTCCACTCAGCCTCGGGAGGTCAAATGAGTAGCGGTAGGTTCGATTCCCACCTCAGCCATCCTCTAAGTAGTTTTCCGTGGTTTCCCACTTCAACTCCAGGCAAATACCGGGATGGTACCTAACTTAAGGCCATGGCCGCTTCCTTCCCTCTTCCTTGTCTATCCCTTCCAATCTTCCCATCCCCCACAAGGCCCCTGTTCAGCATAGCAGGCGAGGCCGCCTAGGCGAGCTACTGGTCATTCTCCCCAGTTGTATCCCCCGACCCAATGTCTCACGCTCCAGGGCACTTCTCTTGAGGTGCTGAGGTGGGATTCCTCGCTGAGTCCGAGGGAAAACCAACCCTGGAAGGTAGACAGATTAAGAAAGAAAGAACATGTATGTGGATAGACTATTTGGAGCAGAGAGGGCTCAAACCCCTCTTGAGTCACTCGTCTTTTAATTTTCATTTCGTACTCGCCTAGGCATCCTCTATGAAGACTTGATTTTTCCGAACTCTTATATATTCTCCTAAGCAAGTTATAGTATATAGACATAATAACTATTGTCACGTAAGCACCGACTATGGACAAATGCATTGTGAATATCACCTGAAAAACATTATGCGGGACTCATCCAACTAAGTAATAGGTATATCTCTACGCTTAAGGACTGGTTGCATCTACCCAGGGTTAAGAGAGACACTGTGGTGTTTGCAGCAAGGTAAACCTGTATGCACATTCGAGTTCAGAACTTGTAAAATACAACAGTTTAGAAGCGATAGCCTAGATTATTCCTTTAGCACAGAGTTACGAGACCGACTGTTTGTAGCCTGGAGTAGCTACATGGTGTTAATCACAGCCAGCACTCGTACATACATTCGTAATGAAGGTTTAACTTCCTGAAGTCTCAAAAGACATTTTTCACCTTTTCAAAGAAAGCATACATAAGAAAGGAATAATAACATGCGACCTTCATATGGCAAACGCCTACAACGAACTCGCGGTCTAGAAAGCCAATAATGATGGCCGAGAGGATTTATCGTGCTGACCACACGACACCTCATAATCTGCAGGCTTTTGGGCTGAGCAGCGGTCACTTGGTAGGCCAAGGCCCTTCGGGGCTGTTGCGCCATGTTTCGTTTCTACAACGAATGAAGCGCACTGCACTTATTGCAAACATTATGACACACACATTCAATCAAGCAACTGCGGACGTTCGACTCGTAGGGCACCTAACAGAGCACGGCGTAATCTTTGCAGCAAATTGCGAACACCTATTGTACGGTTGGCGCAAAAGAAAATATTAAGCATTCACGGGATAATTATGTGAATATTGCACTACTTTATGGGGAAGCAGGCAGAAATCACGGGAAGCCAGACGCTTGTATCAAGAACGATATCCTGTACGAAGGCAGATACATTTCGACGTGTTGAAAGACGGTTGCGTGCAACGTGGTCATTTCATACATTAACCCTCATTCGTTCAGGATACTCTAGTGACGCCTGAAAATAACGTGGAAGCTGTTCAAAACGCAATTGCGTACAACCCGCATACAAGCTCACGGGTCATTGGAAATGAACTGAACATCAGTCATGTATCTATCTGTACTACCATAAATTCCACCCCTACCATCAACAACTACAACACGAACTTGACGGAGATGACTTTCAAAAACGGATTAGAACTTTCGCAATGGATATTGCAAAGAGTTGAAGCTGACGCGGATTTCCTAATGGACATTCTCTTTAGTGACGAATCCAGATTTCACAACAGAACTGTTAATCCTTACACTGGTCGTTGGCAGTACGGAACTACTTGGATAAGACATATCCTGGACGATGGATTGGACAAGGAGGTCCTATCACATGGCCGGCTATATCACCTGATCTTACTCCACTATATTTTTTCCTCTGGGGTTATATAAAAGAACGAGTCTATAAACAGAAATGAACAGCCTATAAATATTTGCTCCAGTTTAGGACAGTCAGGAAAAGCAGTACACCCCAAAAACATATTTTCTCAGCAGCCAATCCTTCGTTATGTAATGCATTGTAACGGACATATAATGACTCCCTTTATTCCCGGCAGTCCACAGGTCTATAGTGCTCGAGTAATTTCTCTCCTCATTAGTTTTAAGGACTTCTGGTATTATGCTTGCTCCAACTTTATCAGGCCTGGCTTTTACATGACGAGGAAATGTAACTCGCGAAGGCATAACATCACGAATATTCAAAGCGCCATATTTGTCACCCATATCAAGTAATGTCTGGCGTAAATTCAATACTCCTGCGCCATCGATTGTGATAAATGGCCTCATGTCTTCTGCACACATTTTGACACATTTCCCACATATGAGCACCTTTTCTTACGAGATACTGTATTTGTAACTTCCTTTCTTTTAAATAAACAGTGTCCCGTGTATTCATTATATTCTTACAAGTATTGCACTGAGCATATTAAACATTTTTTAAAAGATTCCTCAACAATACAGGAAAATGTATCCATTTCTCGACTAATTTGGGCGCCAGCATTGGTGTCTTTGTTGACTGCATTGCATTCCCCTGATTCCAATATCGTCGCTGGAACGGTAAAAGGTTGTATTCCACAAAGCTCTTCCTATCAATTATTCTCCTTAAGACTGGCCACGCCTCCCAGCCACGTATGGATATGCAGTCCATCAGAACAAATTATGTTGTGTTCATTTTCCTATGCCCATGTGTAAAGGAAAATGAACCTTACAGTACCGTGCTGTAGGAATGCACGTTCGCATTACGTATTTACGCACTCCTAGTGTACAATGCATGTAAGGTTCATTTTCGTTTAATCGTCGACATAGGAAAACGAACACAACGGACATTGTTCTGATGGACTGCGTATCCATATGTGGCTGGGAGGCGTGGCCAGTCTTAAGGAGAATAATGGAGAGGAAGAGTACCGGTATTGTGGGATACAACCTTTTACCGTTCCAGCGACGATATTTTCCTTTACTTCCTTATCTTGTCCATCATTTTCTGTCGTCTCTCGTGTTCGGCTCTATGACTAAATGGTTAGCCCCTTGTTCCAAGGAGTCCTATGTTATCACAATAGGACTCCCTGGAATCGCGCATGCGCGCATACGCTCTCACTTCCCTTGCCTCGTGCTTGCTAAACCTGGGGCCTGTTCCAAGAACGAACTTTGCAACTTTTCAACTTTGCACTTTTCACTTTTCAATTCTTGCAAAGTGCAAAGTCTTTCTGTTCCACCATGATCTAGGTTGTACTTTTCAATTTCTTCGCAAAGTGAAAAGTCTGTGAATGAGTGATCCGATCGAGTTTATTCCATGGGCAAACTGTATAGGCCTAACACTATGATTTTAATGCTTTATTTTTTGCGGCGAACTTGGCTGTATAATTGTGGTACCGTTAGTTTTAAAGTTTGTATCGTGGGAAAGAAAGATTATTACAAGAAGCTGGCTGTGCTGGAAGTTGTCAAGGAGAAACGGGACATCCTTTTTGGCAACTTGAAAAATAACCTCTCAAATGATGACACGCATCAATATTAACGAGAGTACCGGTACCGCCAACAAATCCCACACAGAGGGAAATTCACCCTTCATTAGAAATCCCGTCGCTATATTAAGTGGATTATCAGGCCAACGTACTATGTTAAGAAATATTACATTTACTTTAACATCTACGACTTTGGTAGGTAACAGTTCTGCAAATAATTGATTTTGATGTCCGATGCATTGCTGTTACACCGCGCAGCTGGGCACCATTTACTAACCAATATAAGCATATAAGAATTTGTTCTTTATCGGAAAGGGATTGACTTCCTTTTGTTGCATGTTTCAATAAATGACCGATCATTTCAAGAATATAGTCAGCCTGTGTTGGGGTAATACGAAATCACTCGCGAAATTCCGTCGAAGTGAGGTTATGAAAATTAATCCTGTCTTTGCACGTTCTCTTGTTGGATTTTTCATCACTGTCCTCACTTGATGCTAACAAAAGCTCTCGTCGTAACGTGTTTATATCACTAAACCAAATTCTACGCCGAGAAACTCGTGTACATACTTGTTAATTACCGGTAACAGATGAAAAGGGAATCATCTTTTTGCAAGATTTCTGAAAACTTTTCACTTCATTTCTTTACACTTTGCATTTCTGTACCAATGTAGGAACATAACAGGCTTGAAAAGTGAAAAGATTCCTAATTAAATCTGAAAAGTGATGATGGAACAAAATCTGAACTGAAAAGTGGAAAGTGCAAGGTGAAAAGTTGCAAGATGTGCTCAACTGCGTTATCGCCCCATAGGAACTCTTTTACAGTAAAACTACGGACGCCACGCTGTCGTATCCAAGCATCTTCAAATACGATCGGACTAAGTTGGGATCGAACCCATCTTGCATACTGACCTACTGTTATTCATAGTTGCAAACAATATCAGCTGTGACAGTAAAGTGCATCACATTTGCAAAAAAAAAAAAAAAAAAAAAAAAAGGCACAGTGATTTGAAGTTGCACCGAATGTAACATACGACAGTACGTATGTTACCTTCGAGGAACCCGTGTGGTTCCTCTCCTCATTCCTCTTTCTAGTGCATCTGCATGCTCGAGCCAGGGGGCGTATGTGGGCCGGCGGTGAAGTAAGTATCTTCCCCTCTGCGCGTGTTTGGTTCATATATCTTCGCTCTCTCCATCTCTCCTGGATCTAACCAGTGAGAGAGAGAGAGAGAGAGAGAGAGAGAGAGAGAGAGAGAGAGTAAGCCGGTACTGGGCTGTTCTGAGGGCTGTATAGATGTCCTTGCCTGAAATAAATATTTCTGGCCACTAGTTTTTAATGAGCGCCAATTTACATGTAGCCTACTTTATCCTCTGCATAATGTTCATGTAGGGGCTGCTGGCCGAGGCGGTAGAGACGTGCTCTGTTCGCCCGCAAGGATGTGGGTTCGATTTCCCGCCAGAAAGTCAAAACATTAAGAACGGGATTTCCATTTCCGAAGGTGCACATGGCCTTGATGTCACTCAGCCTACACCAAAAATGAGTACCAGATTAATTTCTGGGGGCAAAGGTGGCCAGGTTTAGAGCTAACCACTTGATCCCACCCAAGTGCCGAGGTTACGGATAGTGGAAGCCTTTACCTTCAACCCCCAAAAGTCTGTTATAAGAGTTGTGTACAGTGTATGAATACCGGTACTTATTTTACCCACTAAGTAAAATAGTCCATATCTATTTTTGATATTACGGTAAACTGAGCATCCGATGTGACTTCGATATAAGTTAGGATAGAGAGTATTTCCAGCGTACAAATACGAATCGCCTAGCAATCCTAATCACACACTACGCTATAGCGTGTCTCTGATGACTGTGGGCGTCCTAAACTCAACAATATCAACGACTTCTTCCCACAACTATTACAGTTTGTCTAATTTGCTTATCAAATCACTTCAATGACAGTTGTTACAGGCCTCCTTTGCGGATTCGATTATTCCGTGTGGTTACGTACGGTACCGGTACCGATATATTATTAGGCAGCGGCGGTCGGTTCAAATGGAGCTGGGAAGGCTGCACCTCCACGCCGACATTTACGATGCTACACTACTGAGAACAGACTTAAGCCTTCCCTTGCCAATACTCTATATGCCATTAATAATCTCAACCGATGTACGGTATATAGTTTCAAAACTATTCTCCGTTAGCCAGGTTTGCAGCCCTCTCTGTCTGATGGCGACCAGCCGCCATTGTTAATAGGCCTACCAACTATTATCCTATAAGTTCTACTCTTATTTCACACAGTTCAAACAATTAGAGGAACATGTTTTTTAAAGTCTGGTATGTGAACGTTAATTTGGTAGATGAGGTTCTAATGGTCGTACAGCATACCTTGAGACCTTAGCTACTCAGGGTATGTCAAATCGAAGTTACACTCCATCTGTAGGCGTAGCCATGCATTAAACTGCCAAGTGACCCCTCAAAACAAAGTGAATAGCGATACGTCCGTGTGTCGTTGTGAGGTACACAGACTACTGCGGTCATTTTAGCACGTTGTACGTCAACCAGCACATCCCATGAGACATCTTAACGAGGTTCAGTCACAAGGGCCGTCACTTTGATCCAGGAAGAATGGACTTTTCGTCGTGTTACTATGGATCTCAATGTCTCTCCGTCAGTTATTCACCGCTTGTGGAATCGCTACAGTGACACAGGCCAGTTCACAAGGAGGGTTGGACAAGGTCGTGGACGCATGACAACCCCACAGGATGACCGATATCTGACCATCTGTGCGTTGCGGCGTTGTTCAGCAACTGCCAGAGAACTGCAACAAGACCTCAGGAGGGTCACTGGAGTCACGGTCTCCGACCAGACTTTACGGAACAGGTTAAGAGAAGTGTCCTTAAGACCCAGACGTCCTGTTCGAGTGCCCCGTTTAACGCAGCAACATCGCGCAGCTCGGCTTCTGTTTGCCCGTACCCACGTCAACTGGCAACTTCGCCAATGAAGACCTGTGTTGTTCACAGACGAGTCCAGATTTCTCCTGACACAGTGTGATGGACGTCAACGTGAATGGAGACGCCGTGGTGAGCAGTACATGCCAAATGTGGTCCAGGAGGGTGACCAATTCGGACAAGGTTCTGTGATGATGTGGGGTGGCATCAGTATTGATGGCTGTACGGATCTTGTCATCGTCCGTGGTGATCTTACTGCTGCGGGGTACATCGAGCAGATACTGCTACAACATGTGTTGGCTGCTGCATACGATGTTGGCCCTGAATTCGTACTCATGCACGACAATGCCAGGGCTCATATAGCGCACATCACCAGAGCTGTCTTGCGAGAACTGGCATTCAAGAGATGGAATGGCCAGCAATGAGTCCCGACCTTAATCCCATTGAGCATGTGTGGGATAGGCTTGACAGAAGTGTTCGTGGGCGTCCTGTTCCACCACAGACTCTCCAAGACCTCGAACAGGCTCTCATTGAAGAATGGGACCTGATACCGTAACGTTACCTCCATCGTGGTAAATGATCGTGGAGGACATACACCATGTTGAAGCTCTCAAACAGTGGAAAAAATCCACCCTGGAGGAATGTTATCACTTTGTTGTCACCCCTATTTGGACATTTCCATTTGTGTTCTGAAAATGAACGCGAATCCATCAGTGTTCTTTTGTACACTTCAACGGTAAAGAATAAAGGTTTAGTTGGTAATATATCTGGGTGTGAGGTATTGTTTTGTGGAGCATGACATACGTTCAAAGACATGTTCCCCTAATTTTTTTTGAACTGTGTATCTACGCACCTTTTTCCAAGTTATAACTATAGAAATCAATTGTCTATTCTCCCAACAAACGAGCTAACCTTTAGGCCATGTAACTGTTAACTTGCTTTCATAAAATGGCGAGTTCAAGACCTAGTATTCACAGCCCAAAAAATGATTCTCCGTTGCTTCCCATTTTCAAAGTAGGCAAATGCTGGGGCTGTACCTTAATTAAGGCCTTGGGTTGCTTCCTTCCCTTCCTATTCCATCAAAACAAAAGGATAACTTACCTGAGGTGGTGCAAAAACTTTGCTACCGATACTCGTTTGTAGTCCAAAAGGTATGATTTGAATAGGATAGGTGCTGGTACTGAAATAGATGGACTTACAAATACTGCCTTTGTGAAGTATATTATAGCTGCTGAAAGTAGATGCAATCAGGATTAAAGCACTCAACTCCAGTAAAGCTACAATGATTTATACAAAGTGTTGTTTCGTATTTTTGCCTGTTTGTAAAATTTTGTATTAATTCAGAAAAGGTTCCCTACAGCCTAATATTTTGAACTGGGATAATTATGGAATGACAAGTCCCTCTCTTTCTCTTTCATAGTATCTTCAGTTGATCCTTGCAGGCCTAGGAGCCTTGCAAGATCTCAAAGGTCTGAATTGTGAAGAATGGTTCATAGTTGCTATATTGGACTACTATGTACTGGTTGTAGGGAGAGAGAATTTTTAGGGTAGCAATATTTTCTGAACTATCTGGCCTTATCAGTCTCCAGATATGAATGCCATTTTGGACAATGAAGTGGTTATCAACCACAATCCATTGTTTCTTCAGCACAACAGCTGGAAAGATATGCAAAAATCACTTCTGCATGGTTGTATTTGTGGAATTTATTTTGCTAATTTTAGTTATTATTGTTTCTGTCCAAAAGGTATGATTTGAATAAGATAGGTGCTGGTACTGAAATAGATGGACTTACAAATACTGCCTTTGTGAAGTATATTATAGCTGCTGAAAGTAGATGTGATCAGGATTAAAGCACTCAACTTGGGATTCTCAATCTTTGTTTGAAAAATATATTAAAGAAATGGATGTCAACTGACCTACAAAGCTGTGCATGAAAAGCAATTTGAATGCTGATCCAAGTTATTTCTAATAGCATTCGTAAGTGAATAGTTCCTCACTTTCTTCCACAATCACTCTAAGAGATGGCTGTTATAGTACTGAAGCTCAAATTCTGTATCTGCATGTGTGGTATAAGTAGGTGCCATATGTCTGAAATACTGATAATTGTTGAGGTTGAAACTCTAGTCTATATTGTGCTTCCTGGTTCAACCAAGGAAAATGCCAGGTGAATTATAATAAGTACGGTATTCTGAAACATCCATTTCTCTGTCAGTTGCTTTCAGATACGTGTTAAAGTGAGTCTGCTGTATTAATCTCTTTGCATTAAAACAAATTGAGATTTTAATTTTAATTGTGTAAATGTGTTTTCAGCTAGACGAAAGAACTTGTGTGGTGTCATCAGGCATTCAGCAGTTCTATGTAGTCAATCCCTCTCTATGTGTTATATCCAATGTAGATCCAAGGCAGTTATTTTCTGTACAAAATGTTCTCAATCTATTTTCCATTTCAGATGTCGAAGATTTGTCTGCTGCTCTTAGCCTCATGATGCCTGGAGTAGGTGGTGAGCTTACTGATAGTGGTTCCCCAGTGGTGGACACATGCAACACCAATCAGTGCCTGTACATGGAAAAGCTTCTAGGTAAGTACATACTGAATGAAAACCTACAACTTGTTTTCCAGTCATTGACCGGGTCAGGGATGGAATGAATGAAGCCCACATCTTGTGGCGAGGATAGGAATTGTCCTGGCTGCCGAGGCCTGCCACACTCCTCTGGGGCAATGATTAATGACTGACAGATGAAATGAAATGATAATGGGAAGTGTTGCTGGAATGAAAGATGACAGGGAAAACCGGAGTACCCAGAGAAAAACCTGTCCCGCCTCTGCTTTGTCCAGCACAAATCTCACATGGAATGACCAGGATTTGAACCACGGAACCCAGCGGTGAGAGGCCGCCACGCTGCCGCCTAAGCCATGGAGGCTTCAGGTAAGTACATACTGCATTTGCCAAATCATAATTAAAATAACCGATTCTAATCTTGGAATTATTGATGAAATGCTAGATAACTGTGACAGCTTTTTCTGTCATCTCATCCCATTAGAAATTCTCTGTTTTTCAGTCATGCATTCTGCTAATAAATCATGTCAAGCAGATGCAGTACATGCCAAAGGAATGTTAAGTACAGACCAAACATAGCTGGAAGCCTATTTCCAGAATGCCCACCTTTATAGCACTATTACTTTATAAATTGTAAGCACTTTGTCCTCCCTCTTCTCCTCAGGCACGCCATATATAAATAGGCATTTCTTTCTACACTTTAGAGTGTTGGCTTCCACTTCTGCTTTCAGTTTCAGCCTCTCCTCTCCTAATCGTCCTATTTTCTCCCTTAATGCTGCAACTTCTTTGGCATTTTTCCTCACTTGCGATGATGTGTCTTCTGCCCTTTCTCGGAACCATCCCTTCATTTTTTCAAACTCCCTCGTTTGATCTTGAATCATATTTTTGAGTTGCTCAAAGGGGCAGACTTCTACAACCACCTCTTCTACAACTCTTCAGATTGCTTCCATGTCTTCCCAGCTCATATTTCCACTGGAAGTCGGACCTGGGTTCAGCTCTACCCCCCGCCAAGCCATAGCATTATCATAATCACCGCTGCTGATAGCATTAATTCTCCTTTCGTTTCCATTTCTATTTTACACTCTCTTGTCTTCACTTCTTCTTTCTTCTTTCTTCCCTGCCAACCTCCTATGATCGCCCTGTAGTGCTCCACACCAATCATTGTCTTTAAACTTCTCACTAGCTTCCTGCACTCAGCACCTACACTCCCTTCTCCCACTCCAGGGACCCTCCGCTCAATACGTCTGCACTCGCCAGTGGCTTAGGCTGTACTTCAGCACTATTAGCTGCCATCCTAATAGACCTGGCTTAGATTCCTGGTACTGCCAGAGATTTAAGATTGGCTAGAGAGCTGTTATGTGGTTAAAAGGTGCATACAAGAACTGCACCACTTCAGTGAATACAAGTACATGAGTTAATTTTACTATATTTCCTGTAAAATTTTGCTGTAAAAGCTAAATGTTCAATTAAAATTGTCCATATAAGGCAACTAGCACTGCTGTTAGTTGTGCCAGACCAGCAGCTAAGGTCCTAGCCAACAGAGTAGAAATAACAAGGCCAGTGTAGCTCAATTGGTACAGCATCAGCTACCAAAGAAAAAATGTTTAGTCCCACCAGTGTATGCCTGGCCACTTTTGCTCTGTTCTTAACATCCCCATAGCAAGTACTCTATGCACTCGATCTGACCTAATAGCTGAAAGCATACTTCGAAAATAAGGTAGTCATGAAACCTAAAAGGTTGATTTAATGAAATAAGTATATTATCAAAGTACCATACACTCCATAATAAATAACACCACATTCATATTTAGATACAATACTCTTACCTGAAACTGATTTTTGAGAATTATCATATAAAGCCTGTAGAACAGGGATTAGTGATTGTTGCTTAGGAAGAGTTCTTGATGGGTTCTAAAAGAAGGGCAGAATGTGGGGTAGCATTGTTCATCAGGGATGCTATTGCATGCAACATAGTTTCTGCTCGAGCAAATGATGTGGGTAGATTTGGCAGCTGGAGGAATTAAGACGAGAATTATCTCAGTGTATTAACCATGTGAGGGTGCGGAGGAAGTTGACAAGTTTTATGAAGCATTGAGTGACACTGTAGTCAGGGTTGAGAGCAAGGATAGGATAGTGCTAATGGGCGATCTCAGTGCAAGAGTTGGAAATAGAACTGAAGGATATGGGAAGGTGACAAGTAAATGTGGGGAAGATATCGAAGCTAATAGGAATGGGTAGCATTTGCTGGACTTCTGTGCTAGTATGGGATTAGTAGTTACAACTATATTCTTAAAGGATGAGGCTATTCACTGCTACACATGGGAAGGTAGGGGCACCAGACCCATAATAGATTATATCATAACCAACTCTGAATTCAGGCAATCTGTTAGGAGTGTGCAGGTTTTCCAGTGATTTTTCTATGATACCGACCACTATCTGTTCTGTAGTGAACTAAGTACCTCGAGGCCTAGGACAGAGAATGTGAAATCTGCCTGCGGATGAATAAGGGGTAGAAAATGTCCAGGATGAAGAAATTAGACAGGAGTAGGCTACATGGATATGATTAGCAAAAGTTCCAAACAACAGACAGAGAAGCTGTAGTAGAAAGAGCAAGGGAATGCCTACGAACAACTGTGTGTACAGATGGGAACAAGCAAACATCTTGGTGGAATAATAATAATAATAATAATAATAATAATAATAATAATAATAATAATAATAATAATAATAATAATAATAATAATTAAAGCCCCTGGAGAGGATGGCATCACCGCGGAGATGTTGAAACTAGGAGATGAACTCGTAAGTAGAATTCATACAATCCTAGTAGAAATCTAGGAAACTGAAATGATCCCGCAGGAATGGAAGTGCACATTAATACACCCATTGCACAAAAAAGGTGACAAGGTGGATCCAAACAACTACAGAGGCATATCCCTACTACCAATCACATAAAAAATTGTTTCTAAAGCTCTCTAAAACCGTTTAGAAAAACAGAAGATCACCTGATCGGCGAGTACCAAGCAGGTTTCAGGAAAAGTCGATCATGTGTGCTGAACAAATATAGAATTTGAAGACTATATGAAGAATCTGTCAAACTACCAGCACGATCATCACTTTTGTGGACTTTTAGAAGGCGTATGATTCTGTGGATGGACAAACGTTTTTGATACTCTAGAACAGGGATGGCGAACCTTTTCCAACTAGTGTGCCACTTTATTTCTGGTTTATTATTCTCAACTGTTGACTGTGCCACTTGTTATTTTCCTTTAAGAAATGGCTACAACCTACAACCCCCCACCCTGTGACTTCCTTTCCAAATCCCCAATTATGTTTCATGATATGTTATTTATTCATTAACTTATTTACTGATTTACTTATATTTTAGATATACATCTTGTAAGTACATTTGATTGCACGTTCCGTGGTCATATTTTGCAAATACTGCAAGAAATACATTTTAAAATATGTAAGTTTTGTAAAAAAAAAATAATAATAAGCTTCCATTGTAACACATTTCATCATTAAATATGATTACCGGGCGAGTTGGCCGTGCGGTTAGGGACGCGCAGCTGTGAGCTTGCATCTGGGAGATAGTGGGTTCGAGCCCCACTGTCAACAGCCCTGAAGATGGTTTTCCGTGATTTCCCATTTTCACACCAGGCAATTGCTGTGGCTGGACCTCAATTAAGGCCACGGTGGTTTCCTTTCCTCTCCCATCATCACCATAAGACTAATCTGTGTTGGTGGGACATAAAACAAATTGTAAAAATAAAATTAAATATAAAATAAAAAATACTAATATTTCCAACGGACGTCACTTCCTCCATTAGCTTCATTATCTTTCCATGTTGTTATAGTTCGTATGCTTAACAGTTTAGCTTATTTCTCCCTCATCACATCTCTACATGGAAATCGTAAAAAAAAAACAAAAAAAAACAGCTATTCTCACTTCTAAGGTCACATCCATGCTTTCATCAAAATATACAGCATACATCTGGGAGTTATCCAAATTAGCTTTCAATTGCTCCAAAACTTCTTCACTCATTCTTATTATTCTGTCCTTGACAACAGTTCAACTGGCTGGCATTCCTTTAATTCTGTTAATTATTTGTTGTTTGTTAGGGAAGTTTTCAAATAATGTGTCGGATGTCAATAAGAAAGTTTCTTTCAAGAACTTACCATCAGAAAGTGACTTCCCATGCATGCTGTACTATGCAGTGAGACAGATGGAAACAGCCGCACTGATATTATTCCTAGGGCGGAAATATTATACAAAAGAACTAGTTTGTTTTGTGTAATGTTCGATATTTTGTGATATGAACTATCTTCTTTCTTCATTTGACATGGAACAAACATTTGAATGATTAGTCTCAAGATGGCGCTTTACATTAAATGTGGGGGATAAAATTGTTTTCAAACACAGGCAATACATCTTCCTCTCAGTTTGAATTCCCTTGTCCACTGTTCTTGAAAAATCCAGTCACTACCTTTGTTAAGTTTATGTTTTTTTCGGCACCGAAAAATATGTTTGGAAGGTCCGTATACAAAACCATCAGAAAACTACACTTATCTCACTTGACTTTTGCACCTATCAGTGTAGCAGTGTTGCCATATTGCACATCCGAATGGAACAAGTATTTCGATTTTCGATATTTATTTCTTACACGTGAAACACTATAAGATATGTATTTTCTGTAGTACAAGATGTATATAAAAACATTAGTATGTTCATGTGGCGTGCTACCAAAATTGTGTTCCGTGTCACCTAGTAACACACGTGGCATAGGTTCACCATCCCTGCTGTAGAAGAACTCAGAGTGGACAGGAAGACCAGAGAACTAATCCGACAAACTCTCATGAATACGACTTCTAGAGTGAAATTCCTTGGGGAAATTTCTGAGCCTTTTGAAATATGTACGGGCATTCGTCAAGGTGACTGCATCTCCCCTATTCTGTTTAACTTAGTTCTAGACAAAGTTATTAGAGAATGGGAAAGGGATGTCAGAGGTATGAGCATTAGAAACTTGGGAAACAAAGTCAAGGTGAAATGTTTAGCCTTTGCTGATGTCCTAGCAATCATTACTAAGACCAGAGATACGCCGTACACAGATTACACAATATAGCATCAAAAATCTACATCAACACAGCAAAAATAAAAGAAAGAAAACTCCGCTAGAGATGGAAAACGGCACAATTTCACAGGTGTCCTCCTTCAAATACCTTGGAGAAATCATACTACCATTGGGACTTGACAATAGGGCAAACATAGAAAGAGCCACTGAGCTCCATAGGGCATACAGACTAACGTAGAATTACTACAACAAGAAAGTCATTCTGCGTAATGCAAAATTATGACCATATCACTTGGAGGTCACTCTAAAATTATAGAAACTGAAAAACATGAAAAGAAAATTCTCCGGAAAATTTATGGTCCCATGAGAGAAAAATGGAATGTGAATTAACAGGAGAACAGCGGACCTCTGCTCATTAACTGACAGGTTCTCTGATGCCGTACGCATAGGGTTACCAACTGAAAATTTCCAAATGCAGGACATTGCTTAGCAAAAACCAGGACATTTAAGAAAAATGCCTGACAATTTCAATCGATAACAAAATTATACATATATTACACACAACTTTTTACAAAAGTAAATACCTTACTTAATGATCAGTCCTTGCTGCAGTTCATTTCCTTGAAGCTGTACTTTTCAACAGAACCTGAAAGAAGACGCGAGTTATTTTCTTGAAGTACATAGAGGAGAATCGGGTAATATGGAATACCATTTACTTTTGGCAGTATAACTTCTTACCGAAATCAGTTATGAAATATAAATAAATATGGTTTGAAAATTCAAATAATTAGCCAAGATTCTCTATATTTTTAAATTGTAAATTGTTAGTGTCTTAACGTCAAAATTATTTCTTTCAAAAAGTTGCACTTGGTGGGTAATACGGAATAGTCGGCTAATATAGAATAGTAGGGTAAATAATATGTAAATTAAAATACAGCTTCAATAAATTCTTTCAGTTATATTTAAGGAACGTTCTTACAGGTGGACGTACAGAAATTTTAAAAAATCGAAAGAATAAAATTGGTAATTAACTTAAATGATAATCTGTATACACTAATTATTCAGAGTTTTCTTTTTACAGTCACTTGTTCATTCAGTGACAAAGGTCACAGATGCAGAAACTGAGATCTATAGGTAGTTAAATGTTATAATATACCAGGATTAATGCAATAAATTTTAATTAATTTTAAACCTCATTTTACTTTGAAACTAAAACAGTATTCCATATATCCCGACACACCATGTTTGAATTAAAGGATTCATCATGCCATTAACTTTGCACAACAAGGAAGTTACACTGGTGTAGCAATATAAGCAACTCTTGTACAGTATGTAACATTGGATTTCCCAGGACTAAACTCAGTGTTGGTAATTAATACAAGCTTTAAAAGAATTACCTGCAAAAACTTTTCAAGTATGAAAAACAAATATCCTTGCTCCACGCACTAACCTCACTCACGAGCATGTCGAAACTGAATACAAAGCATCATGAGAACATTTACCGTAATTCGACGAGTTTCCACCTGAGAGGAGTACCTTACAGGCAAGATATTGTGGTATTCCATATTGCCCGACTATTCCATATTACCCGATTCTCCTCTATTTATAAAATTCTTCACACGACACATCTTTGAAATTGAACTTCACAAGTAACATTCCTTTCACTGATTCTACCAACAAACAGTTCCTTTCCTTTGTCCATTGAGCATTTATGAATGAAAACACACATTCAGTGGAGGCATTGCTGCCTGGTATGGCAAAGAAAAACTGGCAAATGTTCAAAAGTTCAGAAAATACCTCAATGTTCTGGCACTTATAAAAAATAAAAAAACAGACCATTGTTGGTCTAGTGTTGTATCTTTATCCAAAGTTGAAATTTTAGAATAAGCCCTTACATTGCAGAACTGGTCAAATAATTTTGAATCATCTATTTCTACACCTTTTGACTGTAAGTACTGAATACATGGTACAATATCGTCAAAGCTGAGGTCTTTAATGTTTTGAGGTTTCAACCATTTGAAACACTTGAATTCCTCTATAGGATGCATCCATTTATCCAAGTACTCAGTACAGGTTTCATAGAAACAAGATACATTCTCCATAAACACTGCATTCTTTATCCAAACCATCTTCTGAAAATGTATTTAACATCTGTCTGACTTTAAGGGGAATGAATTGACCTTCAAGTCTGCCTTTCAATGAAGATTGGACAGATTCTAATAGTTCAAGCACTTCTACAACTGAATTATGTTATTTCTCAAGTGACAAAATTTTATAGTGAAAAATGTGCATGGTTGAGGAAAGAAGCAA